>NC_082669.1:11928828-12235462 GCF_025265405.1 Mesoplodon densirostris | reverse complement strand
AATTCACCTGTGTTTCGAGGCAGTGCGCCGGACTTGAAGGGAGCGGCGGCCAGCTCTCGCTCCTGGCACAATGGGCTGTACGCTGAGCGCCGAGGACAAGGCGGCGGTGGAGCGGAGTAAGATGATCGACCGGAACCTCCGCGAGGATGGCGAGAAGGCGGCGCGCGAGGTCAAGCTGTTGCTGCTCGGTAAGGGCGGCCGGGCCGGGTTGGCGGGCGGGGGCCCCCGGCGGGTCTGGGGCCAGGGAGTCTGGCGGGTGTGCTGGCCGCGGGCTCCTCGGCATTGGGAAGCCCGGAGGGGACGTGCCGAAGCGCGGAGGGCGCGTCTTGTAGCGCCCGAGGATGCTTTCGGAGCGCGAGCTTGTGCGGCGCGGCGCAGAGCCGAGGCGGGTGCCCCTCTCCCCGGTCCCCTTCCTCTCTGTTCCCTTGGCCGGGGGGAACTCGCCCGCGGCGGGGCAGGGGCTTCACTCGCGTGCCTCGGTGTGGACCCCGCCAGGAGCCGAGGAGCGGGTCGCGAGGATTTTCTCTGAAGTTAGCTCAGCTTTGTGAAGATGAAAGGGCACTGGCTACAAGGAAATAAAAGCACATCCCACCCTCCACCCCTCCCCCGCGAGAAAACCCTTCCTACAAGGTGTCGTATCGCGGTTGTGGTTTCTTAATGTCACGAGTGCCACGTTTTGTGAAATCAGTGCACCTTTTGTGGGGTCTCCGTAGGGTTGAATTGTGTCTTTCCGTTGAACTTCCTGTGGCGACTCAGTAAGTGTTAGGGGAGCACTGATTATATTTATCTTGCGTAAGGAAGTAGGCAATGCTGGACGCTGGATTTTTATTACGGTGGGGACATGGAGACCATCAAAGTTAGGTAACACTGAATTCAGAAAGATACTCGAGCGGTGAAAACCGATGTGAAAGGTGTGAGTGGGTCACATTGGACAACAGGATTCTCTTCTCTGCTGCTACGGCTTCAGATGAATGAGATTTGCCAGGTACACGCAAGGCTCTTATTTGTTCTTAGTATTGTTCTCCTGGTGAAACGCTCTGTGGAGGTCTTTTGCAGTTGTTTGAAGGGAGGGAACGTAAAAAGAGTAAGCCAGGATTTTGATTAAGGGATGCATTAGGAAAATACTCGCAGCTTAAGATTTGTTGATGTGTGAGTTAGGGTTTTCTTTTGTTTGCATCCCCATACCCCCCAAACACACACCCTGTAGGCAGTGAAGTAGGTGAAAGATTTCTCAGAATCTTTATTTGCACTCCCAGCGACTGCTTTTATTTTTGTAACGGTTACAATAAAATAGAAATACTATCACACAAACCTGTTTTCGGTAAGCTTCTGTTTCATTGGTTTAATGACTGCAGGAAAAATGGTGGGTTTTTTCTCCATTACTAGTAGGCTTAGAAGCAGCAAACTTGGCATGACTAAAAGTAATAATGATCTGAGTCATTCTGCAAGTAACTGTGAAATAACTTTGCATTTTAAAGACCTGGTGGTTTTCTGCACCCCCGCGCCCCAACGTAAATCTTTCTCAGTTAATACTGTTTACTTAGGTTTTTACATTAATGAGAAATATTGTCTTTTGAGGAAGTCAGTGTATTTTAGTGTACTGAGCACAGAAGAGACACACCTTTGTATGGAAACGTGTAGGTCCTCCTCTTTTGAATTCAATGTGCTTGCGACAAAAATGGAAAATGGGTTGAAAAGTTCTTTTCCTGCAGTTTCGGCACTCCTGCTCTGTTATATTATTTCAGTGTATTGTGTGACTCTGAGTTTGAGTCAGCCATCCACCATGTTTAAAGCATTGGGAAATGAGTCCTCTGGTGTTGTTTTATGCTTTAAATAGATGTCTGTTAGAGAGAGATGGACTAGGATCAAGGTCCGACAAGTTGGCTTTTGCTTATATTCATAAGAGATCAGTGTTTCTCAACTTGAGCACTGTTGACGTTTTGGGTGGAATAATTGTTTGTTGTGCGGGCTGTCTTGTGCATTGTAGGATGTTGAGCAGAATCTTTGGCACCCACCTTTTAGATGCCAGGAGCAGCCCCCCTCCACTCGTGACCCAGAAGAGTCTCCAGATATCCCCCAAACGTCCCCTGGGAGCAAAATTTAATCTTGGCTGAGAATCACTGTTCTAGACTAACAATTAAATGTACTTCAATGTGTAACAATAGAACCCAAAGTTGCATCTCTACCACGAACTATAGTGAGAGCCGTGAGAAAGGTGTAGCAGAGTTGCGATTTTCACAAGTTAGGGAATTTTTGTTTCTCCATACCAATAACATTAGAAAACTTTCACAGTGATTTCAAAATCTTCAGGTAACTGAATTTCTTCAGCTCTCTTTTCTAGCTTTAGTCTCTTGCTGTTCCCTACACCTTTTCTCTGTAGAAATCCCCGTCACAGCATCCCTGTCTTGTTGGCCCAGCACTCCTCCTCTTTGTCTGTCTTACTCCCATTCTGCTCTACCCTTTTGCCCAGAATTCCAGCATTCTAGTTCCTATAAACAGAATGTTGGCTTATTCTTGGAATGTTTGAAAACATTTTTCTTTTTCGTAGTTTGACTTTAGCAGTGGAGGGTTGACCTTGGGTTCCTTTTTGGAGGTTTAAAGTTATACGTGTAAGGAGCTAAGTGAAATCAGTCCTTGTAAAACATGGCAGCTGAATCAGTTAGAAATGTGAAATGGTCTCTAGGTAACCTATAACCAATGTCAATTCTGTTTACATCAGATTTTCCTCCTCTTCACTTATTTTGTTTTTCTAATCAAATGATTTTTTTTTTCATTTAAGGTATACAGCACATTTAAGATGGTATAGTAAATAGTTCATTGTATTTCATTTTTCTTAAGGCATGTGTTGTCATTTTAGACATTTGGGTTGAGAGATTCGGGTATAAGACACATACAAAGATTTGGGCACTGGATGTCTATTTTATATATATATGTGTATATATACTATATATGTATATATATATTGTGTGTGTGTATATATATATATATATATATATATATTTTTTTTTAAACTCAGAGGTATTTCACTATCCTTATTAGGAGCAGTGAATTAGGCCTTCAAAAAAAAGAGAGGACCTAGTCTAATCCTTGACCTAAAGGAAATCAGGTCAGGGTTTGAGTGGTTCTAAAGATTTAGCTTTCAGGCTTTAGTATTAGAACAATAATCCTAAATAATGAAACTTATTTTAATAATTAAGGTTTTCTTTCCATTGTATATGGCTGATTGTCTCAAGGGAAAGCATCATTTATCGTTATATCTTTGAGGATGTTACAACTTATCCTTTTAAGGGTATAGAATTAGGCCTAGGTTGTTGTTTCAGTGAGACTACGTTGTACTGTACATATGGGTACTTATTAAATATCTTACGATAATTTTCAAAGATATATGAGGGTAGAGTGCATACAAGTAAAATTTTTATGAATTAATTGTTCTTAAATTATTTCACTCTGGAGTTTCTTTTTTTAGTTTTTGAAATTTATTTAATTAATTAATTTATTTATGGTTGCATTGGGTCTTCGTTGCTATGCGTGGGCTTTCTCCAGTTGCGGCAAACGGGGACTACTCTTCGTCGTGGTGCGCAGGCTTCTCACTGCAGTGGCTTCTCATTGCCGAGCACGGGCTCTAGGTATGCAGGCTTCAGTAGTTGTGGCAAGTGGGCTCAGTAGTTATGGCTCGCGGGCTCTAGACCGCAGGCTCAGTAGTTGTGGCGCAGGGGCTTAGGTGCTCCGCGGCATGTGGGATCCTCTACGGCATGTGGGATGGGGCTTGAACCCATGTCCCCTGCATTGGCAGGCGGATTCTTAACCACTGCGCCACCAGGGAAGTCCCTTCACTTTGAAGCTTTGAGCTTGTATTCTCCTTCACTCCTCGCATTATCCTTCCCTCCACTGCACTCATCCCAACAAACAAACAAACAAATACAAATCCATACCCTTTATCTCTTTAACTTCTTAAAATGAGGTGAGGGACTGGATCTCTTCTGCTTGGTGAATATTTTTACATTGCTACCACCCACCAGCTATTTGAGAAACTAAACCGTTCATCTTTTTGGCTTTCTTTAAACTTGCCCTGTGACTTCCCTAGTTGAGAAATTCTGGCATTGCAGAACTTTTGATTTTGCATAGCTTTAGCCGTTAACTTAGAGTTGGCTCAGGATCTTAGATGTCAGAAGGCCCCTTTCCTTAAGTGAGTGAATGGATATGGTATTTCTACAGGGGTTTTGTGCTTCTCTCTCCCTCACCTACTTTGTATTAGCATTACTTTACTAGAAGCCACAGGTGGTGTTAACATGTTTTGCAAGTGCTGATTTTTCTGTATCTTTTGTTTTTCCTTCTCACTTTTATAGTTCGAGTTCTCCTCTGCCTCTGGCAGCCTAGTTCCAGTAGACTTTCCTGCTTCTGGTCTTTGCCTCTAGCCTGCAGTAGGTATCATGCTAATGCCTTGCTCGGAAAACCATTCTTGACTTCTCCATTGCCTGCAGAATAAAAACTTTCTTCTAGACCTGGCTTCCCTCTAGCCTCATACTCTTTTCCTCAGGGCACCGTTCTTCTCCAAACAGGAGTAGTTGGCATATGGCAGAGCACATTTGCACTCTGGTTTCTAGTGTGATTTAGCTTTATGCCCCGCCTGCTTCCCGCACTAGTGTGAGACTTCAGGGGCAGGATCTTTGTAGGTCATCGTAACAACCCTTTCCTTTTGTCATGAGCACATTTAGTTCTTAATTATGTTAATATCTTGTGTAGGATTAGGGTTTACCTAGAATATAAACCTTATACTTTGCCATTTTCAGTATTGATGGGAATGTAAACAAAAAGGGAACAGTAAAAGTAAATGACAACCAAAGTAAGCGCACAGTATCTAAAAGTAAGTTGTTTGGTTTAAGAATTTTTTTCATATTTATAAGAACTTTTCACAGTCGTTATATTTATTTGACAGGTTAGATAAATTCAAGAAAATGACAGTGGATATTCATTGTCCATTGAGTGGGAGGAAGGTCTTCTGTGTTGTTATAGTGTTATGGTGCAGTGTTAGTCCTTAAAATCATTTCTTTTGGTAAGGATAGATCTCAGGTTTTTTTTTTTACTCTTTATTTTCGACCTCTTAGCTATAAAGAGCATGAATCTTGTTAACTTATCAATGATAGGAAATACAGTACCTACATTATAGGATTTAGTCGAAGATGTTATTTAAACCTGAAAAAGATCACTGTAATTTTTAAGACAGAAATTGAGTATACAACCACGATCTTAATTTGTATTTTCTTCTGCATTTCTCTCTGCCTTGGAAAATTCAAGATACCACAGATTCACATGGGAGGACCTGATGTATCTGTCACATTTCTAGGACACATAAATCTCTTGGTCACACGTTCTGGCACGCAGTTACCCAATGTCGGACTTCCCGGAGCGTGACATTGGTGAAGCTCAGATCCCGGATGGCATTTGAGCTGAATGAGCTAAAGGTCAACTGCACCTAATCCTGTAGCGCTTAGGCTGCTCTCTGTCATGATTTGTTAAATACTAATTAAAAACTTTAACAGAGGGCTTCCCTGGTGGCGCAGTGGTTGAGAATCTGCCTGCCGATGCAGGGGACACGGGTTCGAGCCCTGGTCTGGGAAGATCCCACATGCCGCGGAGCAGCTGGACCCGTGAGCCACAACTACTGAGCCTGTGCATCTAGAGCCTGTGCTCCGCAACGAGAGGGCGCGATAGTGAGAGGACCGTGCACCGCGATGAAGAGTGGCCCCCACTCGCCGCAACTAGAGAAAGCCCTTGCACAGAAACGAAGACCCAACACAGCTAAAAATAAATAAATAAATGTATTTAAAAAAAAAAAAAAAACTTTAACAGAAATAGGGTTAAAAATCTTAACAGAAATTGGGCAAAAATAATTTTAAAACGAATGTTCATTACCATAACTCAGTGGCTTAAAACGATGCACAATTTATTAACTTTACATTTCTGTAGGTCAGAAGGTTACACCAAGCTAAAATCAAGGTGTCAGCCGGGCCGCTTTTCTTTTGCAGGTTGTAGAAGAGAATCCGTATATTTGCTTTTTCCAACCTCTGTCTAGAGCAGCGGTCCCCAACCTCTTTGGAACCAGGGACCGGTTTTGTGGAAGACAGTTTTTCCACGGGCATTGCGGGGCGGCGGGGAGGTGATTCAGGCGGTAATGTGAGCGTTGGGGAGCGGCAGGTGGAGCTTCCCTCGCTTGCCTGCTGCTCATCTCCTGCTGTGTGGCCGGGTTCCTGACAGGCCTCAGACCGTTCTCTTGGTCTGTGGCCTGGGGGTTGGGGACCCCTGGTCTGGAGGCTACCTGCTTTCATTGGCTCCTGGCCTCTTCTTCATCTTCAAAGCTAGCAATGGCTAGTGGCGTCTTTCTCACGTAGCATTACTCTCCTGTCTCCCTCCTTCACTTCTAAGGGCCTTTGTCATTACGTTGGGCACACCCAGATAATCCAGGATAACAGACTCATCTCAGGATCCTTATCTGAATCACATCCGCAAAGTTCCTTTGCCATGTAGGATAACGTGCTCACAGGGATGGGGGGCATGGGCATCTTTGGGGGCTATTCTTCTGTCTACTTTAGTCTGCCCTCATGGAAAGTGCACTTATCCTGTCCCAACATCTCCCAACGTCTCATCCCCTTACAGCATCAACTCAACATCCACAATCTCATCCAGATCTCAGAATCTAACTCTGGTATGGGTGAGATTCTCCATATAATCCATACTGGGACCAAATTTCTTTCTCTCTGTGAACCTGTGAAGCTAGAAAACACATTACCTGCTCCTAGAATACAGTAGGAGGGCACAGTGATAGAGCAGGCATAGGATACCCGTTATAGTCACTCCCGTTCAGAAAGGGAGAAAGTGGAAAGAAAAAGGAGTGAGTATTCAGTCCCACGCGCGTGCCAAACTACTTTAGGTTTCAAGGCCTACAGATAACCTTGGTGACTCTGCTTGACTTTCTGGCCTCTGGACTTTTCCTTTTCAATCAAAGGTAGCACATGTTTGCAGCGGAGTAATGTTAACAGCCTGTTTCGTGCCTGTGTGATGGTGACCTGACAGCATTCTTTCATTTTGTACCTTTTTTTTTGAGTTTTACTTTTTAGACAGCAGGTTCTTATTAGTTATCTATTTTATACATATTAGTGTATACATGTCTATCCCACTCTCCCAATTCATCACACCACCACCACCGCATTATGTACTCTTTTAATTTATCTTTTCCTCTCCCATTTTACTATAACGGGTAAGAAAAAATCAGGCCACAAGAGAAGAATTTGCTTGGAAATCTCCTTGTCTAAATATTCAAATTTATAGTTTACAAGTTCTGCTTTCCACATAACTGCAGGACATAATTCACTTATGCTTTGCCACAAAATAACAAGGATCCTCTTTCCTCTAGTTTCTAATAATATGTTCCTCCTTTCCATCCAAGTCCTCACCAGCAGCACATGTAAAGTCCACATATCTATCAACAGTCTGTTCATGACCGTATTTAGTTTTCTCTGCCATGTTCCTCACTTTCTTTTGAGCTCTCACCAGGGGAGCCGTTAACATCTGTGTTTTTAACAGCGTGTCAAGGCAATCTAGGCTTTTTCTATCATGGCCCTCAAAATTCTTTCAGCTTCTACCCATTGCGTAATTCTAAAGCCATTTCCACGTTTTTAGTGTTTGTTGTGGCAACACCCTACTTCCAGATACCCTCACTGATACCTCATCTGTAACTTCAGGGAATGCATAATGATGGAAATTTTATATTCTTTGGTCCCTTATACTTTATGTGACTGTTATGGTAATCGCAAAACCACCAGTTTCTGGTGTTTCTTATTGAACTCATGGTATTTCACTTGAGGATTAGTGTGAACGAAGAAGACTTTCCTTTGTTTGCCTCCTCTTCAGTGAAGTTTTTCCTGACCGTCCAGTCTAAATTAGTCTTCTTTGCGCTCCCTTCCAAATTAGACTGTTTTGAAATCATCTTGTGCGTTTACTTTTTTATTGTCTGTTGCATCTCTCCATGGGGATTGGCTCGTCAGACCACGAATCCTGTCCAACTTGTTTATCACCTAATGAGGTGGCACGTACTAGTCTTTTCATAAATGTTAATTAAATGAGTGACTAATCAAATGATTCATTTTGAGTAATAGTCTTTTCTTAATTTTGTTTTTTAAATTTATTTAATGTATTTTTATTTTTGGCTGCGTTGGGTCTTCGCTGCTGTGCGCAGGCTTTCTCTAGTTGCAGCGAGCTGGGGCTACTCTTCATTGCAGTGCGCGGGCTTCTCATGGCGGTGGCTTCTCTTGTTGCGGAGCACAGGCTCCAGGCACACGGGCCTCAGTAGCTGTGGCACGCAGGCTCAGTAGTTGTGGCTTGTGGGCTCTAGAGCGCAGGCTCAGTAGTTGTGGCGCACGGGCTTAGTTGCTCCGCGGCATGTGGCATCTTCCCGGACCAGGGCTCGAACCCGTGTCCCCTGCATTGGCAGGCGGATTCTTAACCACTGCCCGACCAGGGAGGTCCTTGCCTGTCCTTGTGTGGTGAGAATTGCCATTGGTGGCATTAGTAAAGTGCCTTTCATGTTTTTGTTATCCAGTTATGCCTTAAGTTTACTAAATCCTTAGGAGAATTTACAGTCTACTTAGGGAAAGAAAATGTTTACATAAAGATAACTCCTTATAAGGGAAAATGGGGAAGAAGTGGTATAAACAGATACACGGGGACATGAGCTGTAATATCGGAGCGTGCATTGTTGCTCTTGTGGGATGAGGGTGCAGGTAGCATGCCTCTCAGAAATCACAGCAGTTAAGGATCTGTCCATTGCCATCACGTATTTCTCTCTCTTTTTTTTTTTGGCTGTGCCTCGCGGCATGCGGGATCTTAGCTCCCCGACCAGGGGGCCAACCCGCACCTCCTGCAGTGGGAGCGCGGAGTCTTAACCACTGGACCGCCAGGGAAACCCCTTCATGTATTTCTGAGCAGACTTTTGGATCCTGATTGGCTGTAAGCTCTGTATTATACAGAAACCTGCAATCTAGAGGAGACTTTGCCATCTATAGTTTAGTTTTCTTACTTTTTTCCACGTATAAGGAACTTGGGCTGTAAAATGTTTTCCTTAAGACCTTGGGCAAGTTATCCAGTTCTCTAAGCCTCAGTTTTCTATAAATTCCAGATAATAAATGCACCCACCCTATAGGGCTGGGGACAAGGTAAGCTAATGTATCTACAGTACTTAGAGCAGTTGTACATGGCTCAAGTTTTTATTAAATATAAGCTGTTATTATGAATACTTTAGAGACTCTTTGCGATCAGCCCTCCCTCCCTGCCTCCTTGTGGGTAGATCCATTTATGGTCATAGACATTAAATCCTTTAGTTGGCTCTTCTTAGCAGAGGGTATGCACATAGCAAAGATTTCAAGAAGTATAAAGTCAATTGTAATTACTAGTTTCTGACCCCACCACAGTTTCCTTCTGGGGCTTGGATTTCTGTTAACAGACTCCCCACTGGGAATAGACCAGGTAAATATCTGTGCTAGGTTAAGAATTCTATAGAGCATGAATTTTGAGTAATTAGAAAACTTTACAAATGATTTAAAAGTAATTTCTCTCCATTTTATTACCCATTTTTAGAATAAATGCAGTAATTTCCTGCAAACTTTCCTTTTATCTTTCTTGAAAATAAAACACAGCTGTTGATATAAATTACGAAACTTTGAGTTGACTCAAATGAATGTGCCATTTATCAGGGGAGTTTATGATTATTTCCTACAAATTTTAAAACTTTTCTGAAACTCCCTGTACTGATAACTCAAAGAGATTACTAATAAAACTCCAGAATTACAATGAATTTACTTTTAAAAGAGAAGCAACATCTCTTGGAAAGTGGTCATAACCTTGAAATAGAAACAAGCATTGAATCTGTGACAGTATTTATGCCTTTTAATAATTTTTCAAAGGAGTCACTTAAGACTTAGCCTTGAATTACCTGGAATTCCTGTTTACCTTGCCTTTCTAAGGTACCCTCCAGATTCTTTTGTTTTGTTTTGTTTTGGTAATATATTTATCTAATGTACATTATATTTTTTCTTGCTTGGGCACATGCCTTTTATTTGATAGTGTTTCATGTATTTAAGAAGCATGCAACCTCTAAGGAAACCACATTTAAAATTAATATAATATAATAGGAGTTAGAAGAAAACTGCCTTCTGATCGGTAGTTCTGAAGCTAATCTTTTGAAGCATAACATATTTCTATGCGGTTTGAAAATTGATCTACTGAGTTTTCACAAACTGAGCACATCAATGTCATCAGCAACCAGGTCAAGACATGCCTGCAAGAGATGTGTTGTGACAGTACAAAGCGGTGATGCCGGTCAGTTGAGTTGCTGGAACTGATGAGAAGGTGCCCCCCCGACTCTAGGCCAGCTCTCCGTACTCACCCCCACTCCTTCATCCCTTCTTACCCTCAGGACCTTCCCATCCTCCGTGATTCTCTCTACCATCTTCACGCCTCTTTAAAGACTCCTGTGTCCTGCTCCGTAAGCATTCTCAAGACATGCCCAGCATTAAAAGTAATAAAATCCAGACAAAAATGTTCTTACCCTCCTTAAATAATTTTTCATCCCACATTTTGTCATCTAAACTTTTCAAAATATTAGGCTGCATTCCCATCCTTTTCACCTTCCATTCAGTCTTTAAACTGCTTTTTATTTTAAAATTGTGGACTTTTCCAGTGGTACAGAAGTATTGGGAAATATCACAGACACTCATGGAACACGCATCAATATATTTTTTTAAAGAGGTAGTATCTTGTGACTTTTCTCTCTCCACTGGAGTTTCTTTTATAATTAGTTTGGGCTTCTCATTCTAACTTCTCTCTCTCTCAACCTCTCTCCTCTCTCCTGCTTTATATCTCCCTATTTTTTGTGTGCTACTTAGATATCTCCTAATTTACTTTCTCTCTTCAGTAATCAACTAATGTGCCTTTTAACATAATTGAGTCTTTATTTTTAATGTGACATTTTTATTTCTAGAAACTATTTCTAATCTTTTAAAAATAGTTTATTGTATTTTCTATCTTCTTTAAAAAGTAACTTTGATTAATACTACACTTACTTCATAGTCTCTTTGCAAATTGATTTTTTGAAAAAAAAAATCTTGTTGTTCAGCTACTTGTAGGGTCTTGACTGTATCTCATGGTAAGTAGATTGTATCCTCTTGTAATTTTTTTTGTGAGCATATATTAACCAACACGTGGCCTGTGTGAATCCTGGGCACCCTGGACTGGCTGCAGTTTTCCTTTCAGTCTTGCAGGTGGAGGGTGGAGGGCAGGTTTATTTCTCATTTACCTAACATGGTGTTCCAAAATGAAGGCATCATCTCTCACCCACTTATTTACACTTTCTCCTTCTTCCTGTTTTCTTCTTCTTAGCTCCCGGCACCACCAGTCCTTGACTTCTTATTTGTCTTCACACCGCATTAGTCAAAATCTCCATTGACTTTATTTTCTAAATATTTTAGTTTTTTTAATTTTTGGTTTTTTTAATCTGTGGTTTTTTTGATCTTTTGCATGTACATGAATAAGGGGAAAGAGGCAGACAGGGTACCTCAGTGTCATCTAGATACAAATGGATGAATACGAGTGGTGTACTCTCCAGACGTCACATGGCAAGACGGTAACCCTGGCAGCCTTCAGGCAGGGAAATAACTAAAATATTTAGAAAATAAAGTCAGTGGAGATTTTGACTAATGCGGTGTGAAGACAAATAAGAAGTCAAGGACTGGTGGTGCCGGGAGCTAAGAAGAAGAAAACAGGAAGAACTTATCATCCAGCAGCACTGAACTTATTTATTCCTGTGCTGTTTTTTTGCCTCCCTCCACCCTTTGCTCACGTGGTCTCTGCTTAGGTTGAGAAGGGTGTGTGTGTGTGTGTGTGTGTGTCCGTCCGTCCCCGTCCATGTGCGAGCACGGTGGGGAGGGTCTTCTGGGGATCCTCGTCTACTCGCATCGTGCCCGTGACCCTGGCAGCCAGCTGCTTTCTTGTCTACTGGCACCCACTGCTTAAGTGTGGACATCCTTGTTGGTCCGTGATGTCTCGTTTTGATCATAGCCGGGAGCATCTGTCTCACTGTCGTGGCCCTCCTTGGTCCTCGCGGAGGCTGTGGGCCTCCTGATCTCGCTCCTCCCCAGGCGGCTCTTTGCTGCAGAGCCAGCACGTGGTAGCCAGGCTCTTAGCCCCCTGAGCGCGCTGCTTTCTCCAGCCACCTCAAGCACGTTGCGGGTTCTGAGTTGCATCGGTTCTGGGGTGGTGCCACGGTGCTGGGGGAGATGAGCTCAGGTGTTCTCTGGGCAGAACTGCACGTCTCCGCCGGGCTGCGTGGTTGTGTTGCTGCCTAGGCGACTTTCTTCTCCCGCATCCCAAATAGGCCCCTCTGCCTTTAGCCATCTCCTCATCCTCTCTCACGTACCATTCACCCCGGAAACTTTGGCCCAAAGAGGAGATCAGGATAGAGGTGACTCCCTGCCTCCTTTATCCTCCATCTGCCTTCTGCAGTTTGCTTCTAGGCCACTGGGTCCCTTGTGGCCGCCAGGGTTACAGTCTTGCCATGTGACGTCTGGAGAGTACACCACTTGTATTCATCCATTTGTATCTAGATGACACTGAGGTACCCTGTCCGCCTCTTTCCCCTTATTCATGTACATGCAAAAGATTAAAAAAAACCACAGTAATTTCCAAAGTATTTCTCGCATTACATTCTCTCTTATCCTTTACATTCCTGCTCCGAAGTTGGTTTTTTCCACAGTTGTATGTTTTTGCTGCTCCATATGTGCTCACCTCATTTTCCTAAAGCAGCTCTTCTTAAACTTAAACTTTAGTACACATAGAAATAAGTTGGCATCTTTTAAAACACGGGTTCTCATTCAGTAGGTCTGGGACGGGGCCTGAGTTTCTGCATTCCTCACAAGCTCAGAGGGGATGCCTTGGCTGCTACCCACAGTCCAGTCCATACTTCCAGAAGCAAAGTCCTAGAGGTGATCCTCCTGGATCTTTTCCATTTATCCATTTTGTAAGCATTTTTCAAGACTTATCCGGTCTTTGCCACATTCATGAAGCCTCCCATAACCTTATTAATAAAGTATTTAAAACAGTGCCTTGCACGAAGTAAGCACTCATTATGTTTTATACATTCACATGTATGTACACACATATATAATGCCTACCCACTTAGTATTATATAGTTAACTTCTGATGTTAATCTGGAACCTTGTTTTAGTAGTGCATTTTGAGAAAAAACTATTTGATGTTTTCTTGCACGGAAACATGCGCTTCCTGGAAAGTGATCAAAAACTGTAATTAGTGATAATGAATCTTCTGTGTATTTAGTAAGAATTTTTACAGTGGATTGCTTCTTGTGATGATATGATTATTCAGGTCAAGTTGAATGTGACCTTATAATAATGTTTTTATGGACATTTTCATCTGGTAAAGTTCATGATGAAATTCCTTTGTTAGAAGTAAGTAAAAGATGGTTGCAAATTCTGAGCAAGTTTATAGCCATTGCTATTTGTATATAATCTCAGCTCTCCTAATCTATATGCACATACAACACATTTTTCACTGCCCTTAGAAGGGAATTCTGATCTTAGAAAACTATCCGTCACATTAATATTTACTGACAGGTACCTACAAAATGTGATTAAATATAGCATAAATGTTCTATAACTTCTGCTTTCATCATAGTATCATTTGTTGGTTGGGCTTACTTAAGTTAGTTATGACATCTGGTTCTTCTGAAATGTGTAAATTCATTCAACAAGTATTTATGGAATGCCAACCCTATGGCCTGCATTTAGGTATCTGGGAATGGAAAAATCTTTGGGAAGCGGAAATTAATTAGAGAAAGTAGTCTTTAAGCATTTTACCATTAGATAAAAACAATATGGTTATTTTGGCTTGTTTAGTTATAAGTTTAAGTATAAAATAATGGGTTCTGGGTTTCTTCCACTCTGCCATTTGTCTTAGTAAGCCTTTGTGGTAGATCATTTTAACTTTGCTTTGGATGATTGCATTTTATATGTCAAGTTGAATTTTATTGCTTTTTGCCAAAAGCTATTAAAAACTTCCAGAGCAGAGAATAAGTAATGAGCTCCACAGTAACTTATACTGTGCACATAGTGATGCTTAGTATAATTTCAGAACAAACGTCCTGAAAAGTTATCAATCAACAAATGTAGCCCATTTTAGTTTTAGCAGTCACATCTGAAATAGCTTAAGCTCTAATCTAAGAAGTATACAAAGAGTGTTTATATGAAACTCTAAACAGAGGCTTCCTAGTGGCTACCTTTTGAGAGTCAGCTGAACTTATGCTTTATAATTCACAGACTTGTGTAGATTTTGAATTTGTTTGGGGGTGTGTGGATGTTTTTGTTCATTGTGGACAAATGTTATTTTGAAAAACAGAAACATTAGAAAATTCAAAGAGAATGAGTCTGTCAGATATGCAACTTATTTTTTCTGAATAAAGATAGCAAATGCCATGAGGAATTTCTAGAATGGATCCATGTACATGGGGGAATAAATTGAGAGTTGAACTTTAGTATTTTAAGAATCATATGGTGTTCTCAAAAATAATTTGGTATAATGGTTTCATCTGGATTCTGAAAGTTAAGATTAGGTATTTAGATTTTATGACAGTTTTAATCATTAACTATTATGTGGATAAGTTTGCAACCGAGAAAGTCACCTTATTTGATAGAACGTTTTGAGTACAAATATAGAGGTATAATTACTTGTCATGTGTTTCCCATATAAGTAGTCTGTGATTGAAGAAAAGTTGGTTTTTAGTAATGTATATATCATTTACATTTGTTGCATTTTCACAGTTTACTATAAAGTTTCTAAAACTTGATGTATGTGTCTTAAATTGAAGCAGTCAGCCAGAGCACTTGAGTTGTTAAAAGTACTCTTTGAATACATTTCTTCTGCTAATAATGGATTATATAATATAGATCCAAGATTATTTCATACTTTAATGCAGTCTACTTTTATAATTTCAGTATTGAGATTTTATAAAAGATACGTTCTTCAACTTTCTTGGGTGTAAAACATCCATAAAGTGTTTTTCTTCCTTCCTAGCTGTTTCTCTAATGTTATATTTAATGTTTATATATCATTCTCTTAAAAATAAATTGGCATCTGTGCTGATAGGTATAGTAAATATCTGACATGATAAGTGTGTGAAGAATACTTCTGTTTTTAGGTGGGTCTCTTTATGGGCTAGGAAGTGATACTCCCCAAACCAGCTCTTGCAAAGAAGGCATCATTATCACAGAAGACTCAGAGGAAGCCCAAGGCTCAAACTCTTTAAAGCTGGTGTGTCAGGAACCAAGACTGGTGACTTTGGTTCTGGATCTGCATGACATTGCCTCAGTGATTTCCATCCAGCCTTTGGTTTCCTTATTCCATGAGCTTTAAATTCAGCTCACACCACTCACTGCCTCAGACCCTTAATCAGTTTTCCAAAATCAGACAAATCACCTGCCCATCTCAACTTTTGCCCCAAGCTATGGATTCATAGGTCTTTGGTAGGTGAATATTGGGCTACCTTTCGGTCAAGTGCTCATTCTTCTCTGGTCTAGGCAGCTGTGGTGTGAGAGTAGTGCAGGGTCATTGAGCCTGCTTCTCAGTAAAGCCAAGGAAGGGGCTGTCAGACTCTGTTTAAAAAGAAAAAAAAAAAAAAAAGCATGGTGTGTGCTTCCAAATCCTTTATATGTGCACTTTGGACATTTGGGAAAATAAACCTTTGAGAAAGTTTCTTCTCTTGGTGCACCTTTTAATTTAATTAATTAATTAATTAATTGGCTGCATTGGGTCTTCGTTGCAGCGTGCGGGCTTCTCATTGCGGTGGCTTCTCGTGATGCAGAGCACAGGCTCTAGGGCGCATGGGCTTCAGTAGTTGTGGCTCACGGGCTCTAGAGCGCAGGCTCAGTAGTTGTGGTGCACGGGCTTAATTGCTCCACGGCATGTGGGATCTTCCCGGACCAGGGCTCGAACCTGTTTCCCCTGCAATGGCAGGCGGATTCTTAACTGCTGTGCCACCAGGGAAGTCCTCTTGATGCATTTTAAACAGCTGACATAATTGTGTGTGTGTGTGTGTGTGTGTGTGTGTGTGTGTGTGTGTGTGTGTGTATAAAAAACTGTTTTGTTTACCTGTCATTAAATGTTTTCTGTAAATTTCAAGTGCACTGGCTACATAATAATCCATTTTATAGATCTGCTATGATTTATTTAATCACACTAATCTTGAAAATTGAGATCTTTGAGTTTTATGATCAGATATTATGCTGAGATGATCATATTTTATGCATATATCATTGCCTGTATTCCTGATTATTTCCTTAAATTACTGGCTTAAAAGGTTTGAACTGCTTAAAGGCTTTATGTATACAGGTAAATTGCTTTC
The DNA here is from genome assembly GCF_025265405.1 of Mesoplodon densirostris. Taxonomy (NCBI): domain Eukaryota; kingdom Metazoa; phylum Chordata; class Mammalia; order Artiodactyla; family Ziphiidae; genus Mesoplodon; species Mesoplodon densirostris. The sequence continues at coordinate 12,219,000 of NC_082669.1, read as the reverse complement.
CCCAGTTGTTCAGGTTTGTACCCCTACAGGTGGTATGTGAGGCTGCTGTTTCACCTCACACTCATTAGCATTGAGTATTCTTATAAATACTAAAGTACTAAATTGAATAAAAATGGCTTCACATTGTTACTTTAATCTGCAATCTTGGATTTACTAAAGGGCAGTAGAAGGGCTTTCTGTTCTAAAGAAGTTAATCTGGTCCATTTTGAGATTCGTCAGAACCTGTCCTGTAACACTGCATACTTTTGCATAGATTTTTTCCCCACTTGTGTGCTTCTTTCTCGATTTTGCTTTTTGACATATATTTCTTGTCTTACTTCAAGTTAAATAAAAAGATTGAGAAGTGTTTAAATTGTTAGACCATATAATTATGCCTTGTTTTCTGTTTTTTTTTTCTGGTACGCGGGCCTCCCACCGTTGTGGCCTCTCCCGTTGCGGAGCACAGGCTCTGGACGCACAGTCTCAGCGGCCGTGGCTCATGGGCCCAGCCGCTCCGCAGCATGTGGGATTCTCCCGGACCGGGGCACGAACCCGTGTCCCCTGCATCGGCAGGCGGACTCCCAACCACTGCGCCACCAGGGAAGCCCTGCCTTGATATTTTTATATTCACTTAGTTATATATGCCTTCAGGATATACAACCTAAGAACTTTTTCTTATACTATACTTAGTATAAGTATACTTATACCAAGAAAAATATTCTCTGCAATATTGTTAGTAGTAAAAGCAAAATTTGGAAATACCAGAATTTACTCATCTTCAGGAGTGAATAAATAAATGAGCAGGAATGAATAAATATGAGTATATATTAAAAATGAAATATATACAACTATACAAATGAAATACTATCCAGAGAAAGTGAACGTATAATGCATCTCAGTGATAATGTTAAGTTACATATGCAGTGTGTAAAATGATATGCTGTATGGCACATCCATGTAAAGTTAAATAAAATCTTCAGAACGATACCATATGTTTATAGGTACACACGTATATAGCAAAGTATGAAGAAATGCATGGGGAGGATAAATATCACATTCAGAGTGCTGGTGATTTCTGAGAAGCGAGAGAGGAAAGTGGATGTAAGAGAGGTATGTAGTGCTTTATGTCTCTGGCAGCATGCTGGATACACTACACAGGTGTTGATTCTCTTATTTTCCAGGTATTTCTGTATGACTGAAATATTTCCCAAGTACACAGAAGTGTTGTTACTGTGGGCTAATTCATGTCACGTTTGGCGTCCTCTTGTTTTGTGCTTTCACATCTGTTATTTCCCAAGCCTTGTTTCTCTCATTTCCATTGCCTTGTCCATCATCTTCTTTTTTCCATTTTCATATAAATTAATCTGTTGTAACTCCTTCCTACCTGGACTTCCTACTCACACACTTTCTGCCTTTCATTCTAAATTAATCCTCGTGAATGACAGCTTTCATTTTAGCAGTAACTGCTCAGAAGTCTTCAGTAGTTGTGATTACTTACAGAATATCCCCCTGTTTATTAACTTTGGTAATCAAGAGCCGCTGTGGTTGGGCTTCCACCCTGCCTTTCCATATTTCCCGTGATGATCCCTTGCCAGTCTCTGAGCACTTCACATGCTTTCCCATGTTGATACGCTTCCTCATGCTGGTCTTCTTTCTAGGGATACCCTTCCATCCTTACCTATTTCCAGTCCTGCCCATGTATGTTCATGAGTAGAGTTTGGGACAACTTTTGTCAAAATTGAGTAATATCTGGATCCTTAACAAAGAGGAAACAGTTCTTATAGATTTCTAATATTCCTAGTTCTATATTCTTATAGATTCCTAACAATTCTTATAGATTCCTGATTTAAATGTATTGCAATATCACTTAAATATATACAGTTGTGCAAACATGTAATCAGGTGTAAAAAATCATGTTTCTTACTCTTAAGCAACCACAAAGCCAAAAAAATTACAAACAAAACTTCATATACAATTGTCATTAACATTATTTGTTCTGTGCTGGTTGTGGTATGAGTCAGGTGTATATTGCCTTTGCATTTGGCATGCCTGTGCTACCAGATGCCACAAAATGTCCCAGTTCTCTCCTCCCCTTTCTGTAATTGAATTATTGGAAAACTCTCATTTCGGTGGTGCTCTCACCTTCATTGGTATAAATGCTTCGTTGAGGCATCATCATCTGTGATATCATGAATCATAAGGGTCAGTAGTGTTCCCACCAAGTGGCCTAATTTTGTATGTGAAAAAAAGTATATCTAGACTTAAATCCAGGTATCACCAATAAATATTAAATTAGCTACTCTCTGCTATGGGCTGTGTCAAGTGTATGGATCCATACACACATCAGACATGGATCCTGCCCTCAAGGAGTTTAGTGTATAAAGCAAAAGGAAACATTATTTATAGGAGGAATAAATGCTGGGTATTTGAACATACATAGGGAGACACCTGGATTTCAAATTCAGAGCTGTTCATTTAATAGCCCTTATGCTATTAAAGGATACAAGCAAAAATATTAGGTCAATGTGTTTATTTTGAGTTGATTTCTCTACTTTCATATTTATGTTCTTCATTCTCCTTTCATTGCCTCTCTTCATTTCTTTTTCATGGACCTATTTCCTTCAGTTTTCTAGAACTAAGAAAGGTAATTTTAACCTCATGTTACAAAGTAGGAAATTGAGGCTTATACTCATATGTAATCTGCCCAAGGATATACAACAAGTAAGTAGCCAGGCTGGGTCTTGGATATCTCTTGATCACATTCCAGGTTCTTAACACTCTTCATATACTGCCTGTCAGTACTTTCTTAGCCTAGATCTAAAGTAAACTACTGTTCTGTTATTTCATGTGGGTTTTTGCGTTTGTGAAATTAAAGGGTATATTAGGGGGACAGGGCTTGGTAAAGAGCAGACCTTTAGTAAATGTTGGTTGAATAAATTAACAATTATGTCTTACGTTGAAAGAATTAATAACTATAATTTAAAACACCAATATTAACTGATATGCAGAATGAGATGTTTTAGCTAGATATTTGTTAAGGGGAGACTAAATCATACATGTTCATTAAAATAGTGTCAATGTTGAGTATGAGAAACCAACCTCTGGATCTAATCTCGGGTTAGTGTAGATTCAGTCTCATCTTTTCCGTCTCCAAATCTAGAGCTGAAGTATTTCAAATGAAAAATGAAATTTATTATTTTTAAAAAACTGATAGGGCTTCCCTGGTGGCGTAGTGGTTGAGAGTCCGCCTGCCGATGCAGGGGACACGGGTTCGTGCCCCGGTCCGGGAGGATCCCACATGCCGCGGAGCGGCTGGGCCCGTGAGCCATGGCCGCTGAGCCTGCACGTCCGGAGCCTGTGCTCCGCAACGGGAGAGGCCACAGCAGTGAGAGGCCCGCGTACTGCAAACAAACAAACAAACAAACAAAAACTGATAAAACCAAATATCCTGAATCTTTGAAGAAAGACTTAATTATACTTACTATACTATATTTACTAATTTTACTATACCATAGAAAAATTATGGGCTATTTTATTTTAGAACGACTTTTTTCTACATCAGTGACTTTCCCATTAACCAAGGTAACTAAAATTTAAGAATATGCCACAATGTAAAAATACCCATCTCATTGACACGTGGCCCCTGCTTGATAATGATGGAGACTCTAAGAGGGCCGATTGAGTTAACGAAGCCTGTCATGTCTAATGTCCACCTCAAGAAGAGTCAAAGTATTCATTTTAACTTTGAGTTCCTTTGTTCTTTGACATAGGCATAATACACAGTTTCACATTTTTGGTTTAAGGTTTTGGTTATAAAATGTATATCTTAAAAATTGGTAAGCGTAGTTCATGCTTGTATTTTTCTAACTTTGTAAGTATACTTTGAACACTGGTATGTTTAATTATCAAATGGGAATTAAAACCATTTCCATTTCTGCAGGTTAACCAGGAATACGTTGGGGGTATTTTTGCTCTGATTCTGTACAAGAAAAACAGTGAGATGATTAGTAAGTCAGAAGTTCTAGGGCTAGGGTGTTTATTCCCTGCAGGATGCTAAAATACTGTAAATATATAAAGGAGTGTTTCTGGTGAGCTTATTTTGAGGGGTCCTATTAGTTAATGGCCTTAGCATTCTGAAGTACGGCCCTAGATACTTTACTCCAGAAACCATCAAAAAAAGAGATACGTCCTTTGTTCCGTGGTCGAGGAGAGGAAAACATTTTTAATGAGCTGAAAGTAATACATTTTTTTCCCCTCGCATTTAGAAGATTGTCTAGTTTTCTTACTCTCAATCTTTCGTGACTTCTATTTTGTTTCCGTTAGTATAATTCCTAGAAATATTTCAAGGAGCCAACTTACAAAGTCTCTGTGGAAATCAGGTTTATATACTCAACTACTTTGATTTTTTAAGGAAAAATGGTGAGATGTACCTTTATTTTAATTGTTATTTTTATGGTTATAATGGCTTGTGTTTGAGTTCTGGGTTGTAAATGTTTTGTTAAGATTATACTTTAAAAAAAAAAAAGGAAAAAAAAAAAAAAGATTATACTTTAAAGCCTCTATGCAAATATGGTGAATTTTGTATTTGGTACAGTTATGGTAAACTAGGATTGCATTCTTTGCGCAGGGGTTTCAGAAATAAAGCCCTATTTCAGGGCAGGGTTGGGGTGACAGAACCTGATGCTGTGAACTCTTGTAGACATTACTTTCCAGACTAAGTCATCTGAGCCTTCATCTTTTATTTGGGTACTTCTTAGATAAATAATCTTGTACCATAATTTATATTCTTTACCAGAGTAACTTTATATAGGTTCATGGTGGACAAATAATACATTTCAGTTATATCATTAAGGTCGTTTTCTTTGTTATAATAAAGCAAATGATGGGTACATTTTACATTTAAGAGAAAACTATAAAGTATCTCTTGAAAATGGTGTTTTCTCCAAGTTGCAAGAACTTAGAAAGATTTCGATTATTGTAACTACAGCTTTGGCCTCAGCAATAGCTTTCTGGCCTGTGTTCCAGAATTATACGTGGAGTCTAACTGTGAAAGACTTGGACTTATTTATTAGGTTACAGATACAATATTTTTTGAAGTAGATTATTTTTTATAAAATATTGTTTCATCTTTAATGAGATGTACTGCTACAGAAGAAATACCTATTACATGTTATGGGGAAAATAAAATAATGTGCTGGTTATTCTTTATTCAGTTTTAGCCTGCTTTTGAATTCATTTTTAAGTGGATTGCCTCTGAATGTTGTATTTGTAACTAAAGTGCAGAGATTTTCCAAAATTATTGATTCAGTAAGTGGGATTATCCAACTTTTGAATTATTGAGCTTTTCTTGGTAAAAGGAAAAGTTTAATGTTTTTAATAGAATTTCCTTAACATGAATAAGGATAAAGCATTCCGAGAGTTGATATTAATCAAGCACATGAATTGTTTTGTTTTTGAATATCTTAATCATGATTGAATTGCTTTTTGCTGCATAAAAAAGGAAACAAAATTTTCTTTGCTAGTATTGTAAATTTCAAATAATTTCTAATTCTGTATTTCTATCAGACAATACATGTATAAAGCATAAAAATGATTTTTTTTTTTTTTTTGGTGTGTGCCAGGTCTATAATAGTTAAAGATTTTAGTGATTTCAGAATTTGGTTGTTGGGGTGTTGTTTTTGTTCTGAGTCATATGATTTCATCAAGGTTAAACAAAAAGTCGTATGTGCTTACCTTCCTTAAATATATTTTATGTAGTCTAGTTTTCAAGACTTTGCACTCTTAGTCATTAAGGTGTCAAAGACAGTGAGTAGGCTGGTGTCTTTATTATTAAATATCAGTGATTATAATTGAGGTTTTGAAATTTTAAGTAGCAATGGCATTGCAGAAAGAATGGTAACAGAGTTATTCAGCTCGATGTTTAATTGAACAGAATCCAGTGTGTCACTGAGCAGACTATTAGAAAGCAAATGTACATATGAGCAGGCACGTTTGCCTCTTTTCCCAGTGACATTAAAATCAGAGCTGTTGGAACAGTCTTTAGTTGTCGAGGATGCCATGCTCCTTTGCATAATTCTCCCAAACACTCTTCCTCTGTCTTAAATAAATATGCTGTATCAGTAAGCGCTTACTGTGGGCTTATCATGTGCCATGCATACTGTTGGCAGAAGTGAAAGAAAACAAGGGAAGAGAAGGCTCTTGTACCCTGGATCTAGTGGTAAGAGATTTAGATATCCTTTTAGGTGAAACAGACCCCCAGGTATAAGTATACTTATTCTAAAGAAGGGCTTTTGAATACTGAAATGAAATCATTTCCTTCAAATTCCAGGACTCTTAATGAGGTGTTTGCATGCTTAATCAGTATACTAATATTTAACAATGTTTCTAGATACGTAATTAAACTTTTCTTTTCCTAAGAGTGACATTTAAATAAAAAGTCACAGTGCAAATGGCAAAACACTGTATTCTCAGTTTGCACCAAGCTACTCTTGCCAGCCTCAGGAAATCCATCCCTTTTCAATTCCTCCAGGTCCGTCCTGAGATTTGTTAGGGAGAATCAAATCTGCTGTGTCTTTGCTCTTGGCTTCCACGTGAACTCTGTTGTTGCCCAGCTCTTTTGCTGTGGCTCACAGTGGTGATGTCATCTAAATATCTGTTGAGGTCAGAGGCAGCCTAGCTTTTGCCACTGCTTACTGCCCACCCAGACGTGCTGGTACTGTTGGTGCCCAGGCTTGAGTTTGCTTTGTCTGTCCCAAGGTCTCTCCAAGTCTCTTGTGATGTTTCCCTCGTCAAGTTGAGAGTACTGTCCTGGGCCACAGCTGCTGGCACAGGTTCTGGAGCCTTGTGCTCTCACATGCCCACAGAGACTTCTGTGAAGGAGTTCTGTTTAAGTTTTACTTGCTTGTTTACTGCAGAGCCCTTGTGCCCTATTCAGGCCCAAGTTCAGATTGTCTTGGCTGTGTGACATCATGCTAAGAACCATAGCTCTGAGGCTCCATAATTCTTTGTTTTTCAGCAAACTGTTTAACATTTTAAATTATGCTTTGCTTCCTGTTTGGGTGGCTGAGGATCTTCAGCTGTGATTGTCTCCAGGTCGATTTTCTCCATTTCACTTTTCTGTGCTAAAAGATCCTAGTTTTCAAGCAAGCAGAATTCAGTTTGAATCTCGACTTCAACACTTTCACTTGGGCTGACCATGACACATTTCTACATTTCTGGGGAACATAATCTCCTCATCTGTGAAATTGTAAGAAAATATCTGTCTCATAGGGTTTGTTGTGAGGATTAGATATGCGTCAAGTGCTATGCACATGCTGGATGCTTACGTGATAGCTAATGTTGACCTTCCTGAGTTGGTTGGATTGCTCATTAATCATCAGTAAATAAATGAATTCCTCCTGTTACTTTGCTTCATAGATCTGAGCTGAGAGGCAGCTCTATTGCAAATCAGTTCCCTGCAGCTTCTCTGGAAAATGACTGCTCCTTGTTTAAATGATCCCACCAACCACCCCAGAAGTGACTTTTATATATTATGTATTGGTCGCTCACTGCAGACAATTTTCCTTTCAAATGTGGCGGGAAACATTAGAACTGTTTGCACATGATGTGAGCATGTGACGGTCAGCGGAGTCTAGATTAAAACACAGCAGCTCACAGAGCCCAGCTTCTCTGTAGTTCTCTAGACCTCAGTCTGGTTATTTTAAAAAATAGGAGGAATGAACCAGGTGATCTTTGAAGAACTTTTCCGTGCTATAAAAAAAAAAAAAATTGTTATTCTGTAAGACAAGATCTGCTGTGCTCAACTTTGTATTTTAGGCAGGTGGTTTGCACATAAGTAAGATGTATTCTGGTGTTCCCATCCTGGAATAAGGAAGTATCCAGGAGAAACCTAATACCAGTCAGAGTTTGGAAATTGATCCAACAGCATCCGACCCCTTTTGGTTGTTGCCTTTGAAGGTTTTCATTAAATTTTAAAAATGGATAGTACTTATGATATCCATTTGCAAATCAGAGACTTTATTTCAAGTTATTTGCCAATATATTATCTGGAGTGATTTTACCAGTTAAAGAAGAATATTACCTTGAATTGTTAGAGCATATTCTTGAGAGCAGTGTGAAAATCTATTAAAGGAGATATTTTGATAAAATAATGCGAGTATTTTCTAAGGAAGACAGGAAATATATATTTTTTATATTCCTTACATTTACTAATATGGTTTTTCAGAAAAAAAATGTTTTGATAGCTAACATCATAGTTGATATCATATAGTATATCTTGGAACAGTTTTCTGAATTTCCATAAATCAAATAAAATGGTTTCTCAGTTAATTACCTCTAAGAAGTGCAGAGTTAGAGTTAACAGACTTTAAAATGTAGGGCTTCGGGTTTCCCTGGTGGTGCAGTGGTTGAGAGTCCGCCTGCCGATGCAAGGGACACGGGTTCGTGCCCCAGTCCGGGAGGATCCCACATGCCGCGGAGCGGCTGGGCCCGTGAGCCGTGGCCGCTGAGCCTGCGCGTCTGGAGCCTGTGCTCCGCAGCGGGAGGGGCCACACCAGTGAGAGGCCCGCGTACCGCAAAAAAAAAAAAAAAAAAAACAGATAAAATGTAGGACACTTCTGAGGCTTTAATATGCTAATGTGCATTGTGTATATCCTCAAAAAGTAGGTATAGTACGCACCTTATACTATACAGCCTGGTTATCACAGAACACCTACGGGCATTCTTCATAGTATTAGTGTTCCAAGGATATAGTTTGTGAGAAGCTCAGTCATGTAGTTCTTAGCAGTTTATAAAAGTACTGTTGTGTTATTACCTCCTTTGATTTTCACAACCCTGTTAGGTATTGTTTTACTAGTCAGGTACATGAATGTTGGAGAAACTGTGGCTGTGTTATAAAGGCACGTATTTACTTAGCTGGAGATTTATGTTGAGAAGGAAATTTGATCTTAAATCAGCAATAGCGTGTTGTTTTGAGAAGTATTTTAGCAGTTAATTGAGTACAGCTTTCGTGATTAAAAGGAAATCTGTTAGAAGCCATTGATTTAGAGAATGCGGGTTTAAGAATGTCAGCTATTTACCACTGGGCACACAAGTGAAAATTTCCACTCCTTAATTACGTTTGTGTCAACAAGAAGGAATTTCTTTAAATGTTGTATGTTTTTAAAAGGACATTATGGCTCTGCAATATGAACTCTTCGGATTCTTATTAAATTTAAAAATACATGTTAATGTATAATGTTACTGTTTGCTAAGGGAGACTGTATTTGTTTCTAAAGTGTGAACCCCACAATCCAAAACAGTGAATCGTAGACCGATAGGAAGTTGAGTTCAAAGAGATTTTCGATGTCCCTTAGTCCATCTCCCTTTTCTAAAAACTGAAATTATCCCTGCAACATTCCTACTGGATCATGGAATTGTATAGCATGATTGAAAGTCACTGGAAAGGTGCTCAGTTTTATTTATTAGCAGATGCTTATACATTGCTTAGCATTTTCCAGACAGTGTCCCAGGGGATCTGTAAATATCAGCTTATTTCATTAATAGTTATCGAGTGTCTGCTAATATGCCAGGTAGTTTGCCTGGATCTTTAAGGTATTTTATTAAATCCTACAGCAACTGGCTGAGGAAGTTTGTATTATTATACTCGTTCTATAGATGAGGAAACAGATACTCTTCTCATGCATCTCAGACTGAGACTACACACCTGAATACCAAGGTTAATACCAAAGGCAGGAAAGGACTCTGCTACGTCTTCTGGACTTGGCTTTGTTGATACACAAGCAAAATCAGCAGAATTGTCTTCAGTTTCATGTTTTCAAAGAGATCTTGCTCTTGGAGCTATTATTTCAGTAGCAGTGGTAAATCTCTCCACCTAGAAAAGAAACCCTTCTTTGGTTGAAGGAGTACTTTGAACAGCTCCTCGAGTTTGGGGGAGAGATGTTAAGATAACTGGGAGAAATAATAAATGGTCCTTGTTCAGCCACAGACTTCGGATTTGCGGTGGCTGAGCATGGTGGCTGGATTTTGAGAAAGCATATGAGAAGGGAGTGGGAGAGGGTTGCGGTGACTTTCAGTGAAGAGAAACGGGAAGGAAGAATGGATGGTTTCAGGTATGCGTTGTGTGATGCAAATCTTATTCCTTGTCTCCCCACAGAATCTTTATTAAACTTTTAAAAAATAGTGTGTGAACCTGGATTTGTTTTTTAGGCCAAGTACTGACCAGTTTCATGGGAGACTCAGAGCTGACTGGCTGAGATGACCCAAGGGAGGCTGACACATCTAGGTTCCATGTGTGTCTGTGGTCCTTGTATTCATTTCCCTCTGGCAGTATATGTATCACTTCTCTTTTATATAGCATCTGAAGGGGTTTTAGATGTTTAAAGGACAGAATGGTCCCTACCCTAAAACCTCTCAATATTTTGTTTAAGTTAAATAATTTTCGTCTGTAATCATCATTATCACATCACCCCCAGACACACTGGCATCCTAATAGCCCTTCTGTAGGCGGGCGCACACCTATTTGCAAACCCCAGATATATTTGTACAGTAGGAAGTACTTAGACCCTGCTCGGTCTCTACAGATCCTCTAGTAATATGGTCTGTTTAGGGTAGATTGTCCATCACTGTATTTTGTGCTTAGCAAACTCTTCGCTGTTAACACGTTAATTGTATTCCACTCAAATTCATTACGTAACTACTTAGCTCAAACCTGTAACACATGTTTGAAAAATCGGACATTTTGAGGCTAAGTTCTGTATTTTACATCCATTTTAACATATGTGAAGACAATTTGTTCTAGTGCTTTATTACTGAATTTTGAGATACTAAGAGATACTGGTTTTCCTTCTATTTTTTTCCCTACCTCATGATTAAAGTATAAATTTTATAACACATTATTCACAAATAATAATTCATTAATCAACGTTCTTTAAGTAGATACCAGATACAAACCCACCTAAATGAACTAGAGTCAAGCACTGTATTCTTGTATTGAGCACAAGAATATTATGGGACATTTGTTAAAGCCTTTCTGAAACTAAAGCTACTCTTGGGCTCAAATGTAGTCATGCCTTTTTCTCTGTCTAATAATCTCATCAATACAGGACCGACTTTTTTTTTAGTGAACCTGTACTGCTTCCTTATGTCAGGGATTTCTGTTCTGAGTGCTCACAATTTACCTTTCAGTGAATTGTCTTCAAAATCGTCAGAAATGGATTCCAGGCTTATTTAATTTCTCCACTCCTCCTTGCCCATTTCTCCTCTTCTCTAGCATTCTCCATGATTTCTCAGCTTTCATTTGATGACTTTACAAAGATACCAGCAATTGGAGGAGCAAGAATCATGGCTTAATAACAGCGGGTTGACATTTTAGAGCATGAGAAGCCACCTGCCTCCTCACTTGGCCTTTTAAGAGGCATGGAGAGGGATAAGAGAAAAGGATTTATAACAGGTTAGAAAATAAAGCCTATGAGACGAAGCTAAAGGTGGCATATCTGTCCCCCCAAAAGAGAAAGCTGACAACTTTACTTGTAGTGTGATGGCCAGCTGTTTTGCACATTCCACGAAGACCGAACAAAAGGAAATGGATTTAAGCTGGATTATTCAAAGATTTATATTGAGTATAAATATTTTATGATTCTAAATAAGTTGTTCATCTCTAAAGTGACTTTTTAGAGGAAGTAGGATTTTTTTCCCTCCCCAAGTCTCTAAAAATAACAGATTTTCATCTCTCAGTAATGGTGCAGCCTTATAGTGCTTCCCAAGGCTAACAGAGATACTGGCTGACGTTTACAAGTCCTTTCTGGTCCAGTGATTCTGTCTTTTGACAAATCTCACCTCACATCTAGAGAGCTGATGCCTTAGAGCCACTCCTATTCTTTCTCTTTCTGTCAATTAAAGTGCTGTTAACATTCCATCATGAATCTGCTAATGGAAAAGTGACTATGCAGTTTAGTGTACTATTCTGTATAAAAATAAAACTCAATATGTTTATGTAAAATATAAATGCTTCATATAATATTTCAATAATTTAAATGGCAGGAGATACTTGAAAATTGTTTTTAATGACAATCTTTATTTTTCAATTCACCTTAAGAGTTTTGGCTGAACATTTTCCTGTCTGTTGTGAAATTGAATATGCCATACATTTATTTTTAGTTCATCTTTCAAATATTTCATTAGTAGGTAGTTTTTTTTAGCTAAATTATTCTACAACTGGAGGTATTTTTCACTATAGTACTTTTTAGAAACTAGATTACTCTTAAGCTGGTCATATTATCTATCTTAAAAGAACAAATGCTATTTGAGAATATCCCAATTTTTTTCTGGTTTGGAAATAAAATAAATAATAAATATAGTCAAAATATCAAAGTAAATCCATAAAATATTTCCATAACAGTTACTGCACCATTTAGACAGGAAGTGTCATCCCACTTGACTTTCATTACTTTGTACTTCATTGAGAATTAAAGACAGAGAATTAATATAAAACCTTTGACTTCTGGATCTCTACTTACGAGCGGTGTGACCTTGGGCAATTGGTTTAATCTTTGTTAAGCTTCAGTTTTACCACTTATAATATAACATGGTAATGGCTCAGTGCTTATTAAGATTGATGAAAAAATGAATGCAAAATGCTTAGCATAGTGCTTGTCACAGACAATTCCATTGTGAATATTTGCATATTGATGTTAATTTAGTATTCTAGGTTGACTTTATGATTACTCAGATTGAGTCTCTATTCTAATTTTGTTGCTTTAACTCTATTATAATTTAATTTTAGTCTTTTCAAACTATGTGGGAGTTTGACAGTAATATATATATTCATAAATTTATTTTTAGTTTCATCCCCCCTGCCCCCATTCTTTTTTTTTTAAATAAATTTATTTATTTATTTATTTTTCGCTGGGTTGGGGTCTTTGTTGCTGCGTGCGGGCTTTCTCTAGTTGCGGCGAGCGGGGGGCTACTCTTCATTGCAGTGTGCGGGCTTCTCATTGCTGTGGCTTCTCTTGATGCACAGCATGGGCTCTAGGCATGCAGGCTTAGTAGTTGTGGTTTGTGGGCTCTAGAGTGCAGGCACAGTAGTTGTGGCGCACGGGCTTAGCTGCTCCGCGGCATGTGGGATCTTGCCGGACCAGGGCTCGAACCTGTGTCCCCTGCATTGACAGGCAGATTCTTAACCACTGTGCCACCAGGGAAGCCCCCCCCCCATTCTTAATGTCATTGGTTGGGGATAAAAATGGATCTTCTTCTACACATTATCCTCTATAAAATATATACCTGTGGTTTTTAAAAATGATGTGCTACAGTTCCCAAAGCAGGTTCCAAATGGTCTTTCCTTTTCAGTCTTCCGGTTTATAGGTTGACAAGATCTATAAAGGTTGTCATGACAGGTTGATTTGCAGTCGTTGGGATGTATCACCTGGGGCAGTATGTTGCCTGTGAGAGAGCCTTCGTAGGACATTTGGTCCTATTTAAAATATCCATGAGTGTATTCGGTCCATGCCACATGGTTTTGGACAGGACCAAATATCAAGGACCTTTTGGCATGGACCAAATAAATGTCTGATGCACTTTTTGGACTAGGACTAAATGTTCCTACAAATATCAAGGACGTTTTGGCATGGATCAAACGTCTTATGAACCAAATGTCTTACGGATGTTTTGGACAGGACCAGATGTCTGCTAACCATGGGAGTTGATGAAGTGGTTGACATCTTATAAACAAAAACCATTGAGAGTGGGTAGGTTAATGGCTTGCTGTGTCCTGGGGTTCAGTGACCTAAAATCACCTTAGAATCATTGGGAGTTTCACAGACTTCTTGGAGTTAGAAAGAAACTTGGAGTTAACCCTTGTCCTGCCTTCAGCTATTGTAGGAATGACCTTCATCATTCTGCATCTGTGATTGGTGGGCATTCTGCCTCTGAGCACTGTACATGGATGGATGGAAGGAAGAAAAGAAAGTTCTTCCTTGCAGTGCTTGGCGTTCTGTGGAAAACAGACACTTACAATGTCCTTAATGTGCAGCTAGAGTCACGTGGAGTCTAGCTTCTCTTTTCTGTACTTGAGACAGGGGTCAGTGTTCTGAAGTGAAGAGGGAGTCCGGTGTCTGACAAAGGAAAAGAGGTCTATATTTTACTTGCTCTAGAGCAGTGGTTCCCATCCTTATCAGACTCAATGCCCCCTTTCGTGGCAAATAATTTTAATGTGCCTCATAATATTCTGAAACAAAATTTGTAGACAATAATAACCTATATTTATATACTTACTAAAAAACAATCCATATAACACTTAACTATAAATGTATTAAGAGAAACAAAGTAATTTATACTATGTTTTTCAGTATGTGACTCAGCCACACTGCAAGTGATTATAAAAGTCAGATACTTGTTTCTGCCTGTAGAATCATTTGTAGTTTGCTACGCTTGCAAAGTGCAGTATGTGTGCCGCTGATACATGAGATTGTCAGAAATGGAGCTCAACTTCCCTGAAATTTCTAAATGATAAGGACTTGTTCTCTCCATTTATGCAGTAGTTGCTTTCCTGGAAACATGCAGTATGTATTAAAACCATGCGAAAAGGCCTTTGTGTTAATATGAGCGATGGGATTAGGTTCTAGACTCAGATTATGAACCTTTTTTTTTAAGTTCAAGATATCTTTGTGTTTCTTTTTTTCTTAGTACCTGTTTTATTAAGGTTATACACTTAATATGATCCAGTTACTTGTGTTAATTTTTTCTGTGTGGATATGTTGTCAGTCAATATACAGATAAGCTCACTTGCTTCTCTTTTGTGTTGAATTTTGAAAATATATCAGTGGAGACACATGTACAGTTATTTGCCTCAGAACTATCAACATAATAATTTATATTAATAGATTTCTTAACACTGGGTCATTCGTTGATCCCCAGAATAAATATTGTTTGGCCATGATGACTTATTTTCTTAACATTTTATTGGAGGTTTCCAGTCTTCTGCCTTGTATATTGTGTTGTTTGCCTTCTCTTTTTTTCTTTTCTTTTTAAATTTTTATTGGAGTATAGTTGATTGACAATGGTATGTTAGTTTCAGGTGTACAGCAAAGTGAATCAGTTATACATATACATATATCCACTCTCTTTTTAGATTCTTTTCCCATGTAGGCCATTACACAGTATTGAGTAGAGTTTTTTTTTTTTGAGCAACAGGGATGTCCAGAAGTTCATTAGAAAATTGTGTAGAACACAGGACAATGCGTCATTGATAGGATTGTTTTGTATATTGCAGTAATACACCCAGCTACTCCAATAACCAAAAATGCTCTCATAAATTTCCTTTACAATGCCCATGAGGCCGCACCATCCTTTTGAGAATCTCTGCCCTGTGCTGATTCCAGTATAACTTTACCAGCACCTTGAAGCCCTGGGAACTTCCTTAGGTCAAACAATTTACATGAACCTGTGCATGTAAAATGTGCTGTAGAAATCTTTAGTCTTTATTTAACCCCTTTTCACTAATTTACTAGATTTTATTTTTAAATTACTTAGAAATATATTAGAAACAAGCCCCCATGCATAGGAAAACACACTTAGAACACCAGGTACTACTTTTTAAATTTCTTTTTTTAATTATGGTAAAATACACAGAGCATAAAATTCATTATTTAACCATGTTTAAGTGTGCAATTCGGTAGCATTAAGTGTAGTCACATTGTTCAGCCATCACCACTGTCCATCTTTGGAACCTTTACATATCCCAAACTGAAACTCCGTACTTATTAAACAATAACTCCACATTCCAGCCCTTGGCAACCATTATCCTACTTTCTGTCTCTATGAATTTGTCTATTCTGTATACCTTATATAATTGGAATCATGCAATAATTGTCTTTTCTGTCCGGCTTATTTCACTTAGCAAAATGTCTTCAAGGTCTATCCATTTTGTTGTACGTATCAGAATCTTCTTCTTATTTAAGGCTGAATAAGATTCCATTGTTTTTATATACTACAGTTTATTCATCTGTTGATACACATTTCAGCTGTTGAGTCTTTTGTCTATTGTGCATAATGCTGCTGTGAACATGGGTGTATAAATACCTCTTTGAGATGCTACATTTAATTCTTTTTGGATATATACCCAGAAGTGGAATTGCTGGATCATATGGTAATTCTATTTTTTATTTTCATGTTTTAGAATCAAAAAATTATATTTTTTAAGTTTAAACTGCCATAACATTTTCCATAGTGGCTGCACCATTTCATATTCCCATGACATCCTTCCCAACACTTGGTAATTATGGGTTTTTGATAAGTACCTGTCCTAATGGGTGTGAGATGGTATCCCATGGCTGTTTTGATTTGCATTTCCCTAAAGATTAGTGACGTGGAGCATCTCTTCATGTGTGTATTGGCTATTTGTATATCTTCTTTGGAGAAAAGTCTATTCAAGTCCTTTGTCCATTTTTTAATTGGGTTATTTGTCTTTTTGTTGTTGAGTTGTAGGAGTTCTCTCTATATATTCTGGATATATATTAATCCTTTATCAGATACTTAATCTGAAAATATTTTCTCCCATTCTGTGGGCTGTCTTTTCTTTTTACTGTCTATTAATGCACGTTTTAAAGTATGATGAAGTCCCATTTAGCTATTTTTTCTTCTGCTACTTGTACTTTTGGTGTCTTATCCAAGAAATCGTTATCAAAGCCAGTGCCATGAAGCTTTCCCCCGTGTTTTCTTCTAAGAGTTTTATGGTTTTATCCCTTATGTTTAGACCTTTTATGCATTTTGAGTTAACTTTTTTATATGGTACAAGGTAAGGATCCAACTTCATTCTTTTTTTTTTTTTTTTTTTTTTTTTTAGCTGCACCCTGCAGCTTGTGGGATCTTAGTTCCCTGACCAGGGATCAAACCCTGGCCCTTGGCAGTAAGAGTGCAGAGTCGTAACCACTGGACTGCCAGGGAACTCCCCCAACTTCATTCTTTTACATGTTTTTTGGGGGTTTTTGTGTGTGCTTTGTTTTGTTTTGGCCGCACCGCAAGGCTTGCGGGATCTCAGTTCCTCTACCAGGGATTGAACCCAGGCCACAGCAGTGAAAGCCTGGAATCCTAACCACTAGGCCACCAGGGAACTCCTTAATTTACCAGATTTTAAACTTTTCACTTTCAGAATTGTTAGCTATCTCACTGCTATAATATCAATCTCCTTTCACATATAACATTTTTCTACTTAATTTTTTAAATATTTTACTTATTTTCTAATTTGTGTTATGCAGTCATTTTTATTCTTAAATATAAGCACATTCTTTTTAAATTTTGAAATTATTTTAGCTCTGTCTTCTTTTTCAGTCTTTCTTATTTTTAACCATGATATGTCTTATCTCTTTTTGCACTCGCCCACTTGACATATTATTTACTTGGTTTGAATGCTATTTTTCGAATATTATTTTTATTATAAAGTGATATGTGATTATTATAAAAAGAATTACCAAAGAAGATATGTAAATTAGAAAGTGAAAAGCATTCATAATCCTAGTCTCAAGAGATAATAACAATTTTGTGTATATCCTTCTAGATACTGATTGTGTATGTGTGTATTCATACACGCATATTTAATCTATCCATACACTCTTACATCCTGCTTTTTTTCACATAATGTATCCTGAACATTTTTCTAGGTTGACTCATATAGAGCCATCATGTTTTTAATGCTTTTATAAAAATAAATTTATATGGCTATAGCATGATTTGTTTAATCAGCTTCCTGTTACTGGACGCTTGAGTATATTCTTTTCATATTGTTAAAATGTATAAATATGTTTAGGACAGATCTCTAAAGAGGATCATAGTGTTTGGATTAGGGTATTTATTGAGGCTTTTGAAATATATAGTCTGTTGCCCTCCAAAAGGTTTCAACAGTTCTACTCTCAGGAATAGTATGTGAGTGTACTTACACTCCCACACCATTTCTTACAATTTAGCATACTGATTTGGCTAAAAATATTTTATTACTTTTCTTTTTGGTGATTAGTGAGATTGATTATCTTTTTAAGTTTACAGGGCTTCTATATTTCCTCTGTTGCCATTCTTTTTTTTTTTTTTTTTTTTCTTTTTGCGGTATGCGGGCCTCTCACTGTTGTGGCCTCTCCCGTTGCGGAGCACAGGCTCCGAATGCGCAGGCTCAGCGGCCATGGCTCACGGGCCCAGCCGCTCCGCGGCATGTGGGATCCTCCCAGACCGGGGCACGAACCCGTATCCCCTGCATCAGCAGGCGGACTCTCAACCACTGCGCCACCAGGGAGGCCCCCTACTCTGTTGCCATTCTTGTGCTTTATTTTTTGTTTCTTTATTGTTGCTTACTCTGTATTAGTTTGTGGTTTCATCTTGTTTCAGTATTTTAAATAATAGTTTTCTCATTACCCTCTTTCTGTAGTTCTTTTCCTGATTCTTGTAGTTTTAACTATTTTGTCTGTCAGAATTGAAAAAATAATTATTTCTATCTTTTTAAATATTCCTGGATTTAAAAGAGGGAGCAAGAATCATGACTTAAAGATGACAGTTTTAGGAAGATCCCATATCCTGTCCTACATCTGGTACTTGGGGTGGCTTTTTCCATCCACTTGCCCCTGTAGGAGCCCTCTGGCTCTCCTTAATGAAGCTCTAAAATGACTGTTTAATGGTCTAAAAGCATTTAACTTTTTCAAGTCTAGAGACTTTACAGACTAAGATTTCCTCCTCAGGGAGTATTTTGCTAGTACTAGATTAAGACTAAAGTAGTAGAAATACATCATTCTCTCATAACAGACACCACTAATCTGCTAGGTATAAAATCTTTGGATTTCTGCTTTAGATAAAATCACTAGTCTTTTAGCAAACTGTGGTCAGAAATGCTACACGATAGAAGGAAAGGTACAACAAAGTTTCAGTTTAGAAAAGATTTGGTCTCCTGTGACCAGCGAACCAAGTGTTAGTCAATATTCAAGACAGTTTCATAGGAAGGAGGTAAATGGAACGTCTGTAATCTGGTTTTTAAAATATTCTTTTTTTAAAAAATTTTATTGGAGTATAGTTGATTTACAATGTTGTGTTAATTTTTGCTGTACAGCAAAGTGAATCAGTTAGGCATATATCCACTCTTTTTTAGATTCTTTTCCCTTATAGGTCATTACAGAGTATGGAGAAGACTTCCCTGTCCTATATACAGTAGGTTCTCATTAGTTATCTATTTTATATATAGTTGTCTGTATATGTCAATCCCAATCTCCCAGTTAATACCCCCCTCCCGCCCCCCAGCTTTCCCCCCTGGTAGTCATAAGTTTGTTTTCTACTAAAGTATTCTTAAAATTATCTTTTTAATTATAATTATTGACTATCAAATTTTTACTAACTTTTAAAATATCTTTATTGAGATATAATTCCCCAACCATACAATTTGCCCTTTTTAAGTGTAGAATTCAGTGTTTTTTAGTATATTCACATTGTAGTGCAGCCATTACTGTAATCAATTTTAGAACATTTTCATAACCTCCAAAAGAAACCTGTATCCTTGGGCAGTCACCTCCAATTTCCTCCCCACCCCCACCCCCCATCCCCAGGCTTAAGCAGCCACTAATCTACTTCTGTTTCTGTTTGACATTTCTGGGCATTTCATATAAATAGAGTCATACACTCTGTGGTCCTTTTGTTTGACCTCTGTCACTTAGTGTGATAATGTTTGTAGCCTCTATCAGTACTTCATTCCTTATATGCCCAATAATATTCCACGGTATGGATATGCTGCATTTTGTTTATCCATTAATCAATTGATGGATATTTGGGTTGTTTCCATCTTTTGGCTGTTACAAATAATGCTGCTTTGACCATTGATTTACAGCTTTTTGCATGGACTTATGTTTCATTTCTCTTGGGTACATACTTAGGAGTGGAAATATTAAATCAAATGGTAACTGTTTAACTTTTTGAATTGTCAGCGTGTTTTCAGAAGTTGGTGTGCCATTTTATATTCCCACCACCAGTGTATGGGGGTTCTGATTTCTTCACATACTCACCAACACTTGTTATTATCTGACCTTTAGATTCTAGCCATCCTGGTACCCACTATGTCAGGGGTCCCCAACCCCCGAGTCATGGACTGGTTCCAGTCCGCAGCCTGTTAGAAACTGGGCGGCACAGCAGGAGGTGAGCGGTGGGCAAGCAGAGCTTCCTTCATCTGCCGCTCCCCATCGATCACATTACCGCCTGAGCCCCCTACGCCCATCCGTGGAAAAATTGTCTTCCACGAAACCCATCCCTGGTGCCATAAAGGTTGGGGACCTCTGTGCTATATGGCAGGCATCCTGGTGTGAAGTAGTATCCTGTTGTGGTTTTTTTGTTTGTTTGTTTGTTTTTTGCGGTACGCGGGCCTCTCACTGTTGTGGCTTCTCCCGTTGCGGAGCACAGGCTCCGGATGCGCAGGCTCAGCGGCCATGGCTCACGGGCCCAGCCGCTCCGCGGCATGTGGGATCCTCCCGGACCGGGGCACGAACCCGTGTCCCCTGCATCGGCAGGCGGACTGTCAACCACTGCGCCACCAGGGAAGCCCCTCCTGCTGTGGTTTTGATTTGCATTTCCCTGATGACAACAACTGATGTATCAGTAGTATCTTTTCATGTTTATTAACTCTTACTTAACTCTTAATATTTAAGTATACTAAATCCCTAATGGAAGCCCTAATCTGGCATTTACATCCATTAGAGAGGATGAATCAAGACATGTATTTCATTAATTATACACGTGTTTCACATTTAACATACAGAAGTTAACACATCTTATAGTAACTGTAATATGGCTATAATAAAGACAATTTGAAAAGAAAACCCAGTCGGCATTTAAGAACTTTACTGTTTCTGGTTCCATAGTCCGGTTCAACTAGAAACCAAAGGGTTCTCAAATTAGCATCAAGTAATTCCTTCTCTTACGGATAACCAGACTAAATTTTTAAGTGATGTGAAGCCTCTTTGCTTAAATAAATCTTTTCTGATTAGTGTGACAATACTTGCCAACCTATTTTATGTCCTAGCCGGTCATGAGGGATTTGATGCATTGTTTATTCTCATTTTTACTTAAAAATATTTCCTTATTTCCTTGCAAAACTTAATTTATTGGATATTTACTGAAGACTTTTTCTGTTACTTATAAACTTTAGGTTTCTGTGTGTCAGTTTGCATGGAGTGGGGTATTTAGTTAAAGCTGCCCCGTCATTTGATAGTTATTAGACTCACTCTTGTTTGGTGGAGAGAGCTGATGAGAAAAAGCAGTGAAGGCTTTTCTTTTCATCTCCATGGGACTTTGACCTCACACAGAAACTGGCTATGGCCAGAATGTATGAATTCAACATAATCCTTTATTATTGTTGTTTGTATGAAACCTACAGTTTAAACACAACTGCATAAATCAAGATGGTACAAGTAATTTTAAAGATTTCCAGTAGTGTAATCCAGAGTTCTGTATTGCCCATTCCTTCCACACACACACACCCTTTTATTGTGGTAAGAATACCTTAAATGAGATCTACCCTCTTAACAAACTGTGAAGTGTATAATATTTTTAACTGTGGGAAATGGGGAGTTGCACCATTTCTTTTTAACTTATATCTTAATGATGTAAAATGGCATCTAACAAAATTTTATATATATATATATATATATATATATATATATATATATATATATGCCTCCTGCTATAAAGAACTGGGGGGAATAATAATCCTATTGACAGATGATGTGTTTTTATAGATTCTGGCATCACTTTATTAATAGATTATTCCTTTTACTGAGACAGGTTTGCTTCTGTGTAATTTGTTATTGATCTTAATTCAGCCTTCTTGAGTGTGTCACACAGTATAACTTCTCTTCCCATGAGAGGGCTCTTCAGCTGTGTGTCAGACATCCTGTTGTCTCCTGGTCTTTTTCTAAACATTCCTCTCTCCATCAGCCTTTGCTCAAATGAAGGAGTTTATGGTCCTCTATGCCTCCTCTCTGGACATAATCCTATTAGTGTCCTTCCTAGGAGAGTGGTTAAAGAGGGTATTTTAGACATTATTGGACCAGTAAAAAGTATATGAGGGCTGTGGTTCTTATACTTTGGAATTACTCACTTGTACACATTTTGTTTGTACTAACTTTTCTGTAACATTTTACAGTCATTTTCTTCCGTTCATTAATTGAGCTCTTCCACTGACTTACTGGATACATCAATTTGTTGAGATATATTAGTAGCAGGTGTTGATATTTTAAGTAAATGATCTGCATGTATCAGTCACCCCCTCTAAGTAGCCTTTCCTGGCCACAAGATCTGAAGTGTTTCCTGCCACCTTTTCCTCCTCCCATGAGATGGGGGCCACCGCTCTTACTCCCACTCATGCTGCCCTCGATGCCCTGAGTTGTGCCTGCCGTCACGTGGGTACTTCATATGTGGTTTTTTTTTTTCTTTTTTTGGTGGTACGCAGGCCTCTCACTGCTGTGGCCTCTCCCGTTGCGGAGCACAGGCTCCGGACGCGCAGGCTCAGCGGCCATGGCTCACGGGCCCAGCCTCTCCGTGGCATGTGGGATCTTCCCGGACCCGGGCACGAACCCGTGTCCCCTGCATCGGCAGGCGGACTCTCAACCACTGTGCCACCAGGGAAGCCCCTTCATATGTTTTGAATGAAAGAAAGTATATTGAAATTGTTCATTTTCTTGACTATCTCTTTTGATGCTGGATACAACTTTCTAGAGTCAGGACCCATGATTTATCCAACTTTGACTTGATTGCCTAACATAATCCTTGACACATAGATGCTAGAATTCTGGCTGTATAGGTTAGATTATTTTGAAGACTTACATGGCTAGAGAATGATTGGAGGTGTATAGTATAGAAGACATGAGGCTAAAAGGCATGTGGGTCCAAATCCTAGCATCCTTGCAATGCCATGCTCAGAAGTTTTTGGTTAAACAGTTGATACAAATTTAAACATTTTAGAAAAACAGTTATGGGGGGAGTACAGAAATTGGGAGTAAAGGTAATTAAGTTCTGAATATGTTGGTATGCAGGGGGAAGTTTCCTTCGTAGAAATTTTCTGTGCTGATGGGATCAGAATTTACCTGTCTTAAGGGGAAACCCTAAAAAAAACTTTTGCAAATATAACTTGAATATTTTGTTTTAGTTGAAAACATAGGTATAATGCTATTCAGCAATCTTTTGATGTACGATCATGGCCTTTTGGGGGGGAGTATGAATCACTGACTATAATTCACAGCTGTCTTTTTTGCTTATCCAAAATGAACCCCTTATGTCCAGTTTGTTTTTTTCAATTAAACATACTTGCCAAGGAATATGAATGAAGAATCCTTTTAGATTTAATTTTTTTGCTTGTCTCTGTTGGACAATTGCTCACACTTATCTAATTCAGTGGCCTTTTTAAATAGCTTGCTTTATTACATTTTTCCAAGGCATCCAACTTAGTTTTCAGGAGGAAACCAAAACAAATAAAAAACAAAACACAAACCCAACTCTTTCATTTTGTATATATTGACTGGCATAATGTTTCATTTTTAAAGTTTTTGCTTTTTTTTTAACTTAAAGGTGGAACAGATGGCACAAGACAGAAAAGAATACGCTTATGGGCTAAGCAGAGATTGCTGGTTATTCCCCAGTATGCACGGTCCCTCCACATCTATTTTCTAGACACATAGTTACACAGCTAGTGACTGTATTTCCCAGCTATGCTGGTGGCCAAGTGAAGCCAGGAAGCTAGGTTCTGGTCACAGGGATATGAGGAGAAATGAGTGACAACTTCTGGGTTGTCCCCTTAAAGAGAAAGCACATTCCCTCACTCCCTCTGCTTGTTGTCCCTCCCACTGACTGCAAGTTCATGTGCCAGTGGGATCCTGAACAGATATACCTAGCCTGAGTCGGAAGCCATGTCATGAAGGTGGCAGTGCAATAAGAGAGAAGGTGCTTGGGTCTCTCACAGTATCGAGCTGACCGCAAGCCCTGGACTGCTTCGTGAAAGAGCGATGAGATTCTTTCTCTCGTGTTTAGACCACTTCCACTGCCTGAAGCCGAATCCTAATGAAAACTTCAAGGTACGAGTATACTTGCCAAAAGCTTGACACCACACGGAATTGACTTATTCTGAGTTGGTGAAAGTAGAAAAGGGAATGTGCATCGGATTACGTACTGAAGGGAAGTGTTCCAAGTGGTGAAAGGATGATGTCAGCTCACATCAGATAGGAAACATGTGGTCATCCAAGTCTGGTTTAATAATTCCTCTGAACAGGCTATGGAGATAGTGTGTAAAATTTGGGATGTTTGATAGGGGAAAGTATAATATCCTTGTCTTTTAAAAAATATGCTTAAAAATCATGGCCTGTATATTAATAGTGAGGGTTACAAGAGTTGATTCACACTATTTCAATTTTAATTTAGCCTAAAATCAATTTACTTCCTGCTGATTAGCAGGGAAAATTACAAAATGTTCAGTGTTGCTTAAGCCCTGGTCCAATCTGATGATTTAAACAGTCTACTTCTGTGGTGTTCGGATAAAAGTGTTTCATCCCTTGTCATCCTTGCTTCCTGCTGTTCTCCCTAATTGGTGTGGGGCACTGTGAGTGGGCAGGGAGGAACGAGGGACTTTCTTGAGCTCATTGCAGCGGGAACAGGGTCTAGTCCCTTAGATGTAATGCCCTCTTCCTCCTCTGATCGTGGAGGTAATGGCTCTCACCTAGGTGCTCCTGGTATCACCGTTGAAGTCTCTGGTGCCGTAACTCATGGCCTGCTTAGAGCCTGCCTGCTTGAGCTGCCTCGAAGTGCAGGCCTTGGAATCTCTCACCTGAGTCTCTGTATGGCTGCGGGCTGGGTGGTTTTCTCACCTGCCATACTGGGCCATGTAGCAGGCCTGGCGTGTGTCTGCTCAGTTTTCACTGTCCCTGAGAACTGGACGTGCCTTGGTTGGGAAAATTCAATCCCAGATGCTCCCTGCCTGAACATGGTGTGGTCCTTTGTAGTGCCGATGTTGATAAGGGCTCCACTTGGGAGAAAGTATGGGGGAGGAATGGAGGCGGGGATGATCGTGAAACTTTGAAAGTAAAAGTAATTTGCTGTGATCAGAATGTGAGATTTATGTGCATGAGTGATAAGATGGGAACGTGGGTTGAAACAAATGAGATTAAAGAAGATGATCTTATTCAACTTTAATCATTGGAGAGATAGGACCAAATTTTTATAAATAAATTGCATAATTTTGATTCAGTCTTACAGTTTAAAAATTTGGAATTACACAAATGTTTGAGGCATAAAATTGCATTAGTCAGATACAAACACTTTTCAGTGTATTTCTTTCAAGGTACTTTTTTTAGTATGAAGATATATATATATCTGTATACAGTTTAAAACTACTGTATCTGTTTTTCCTCTATGAATTGTGTTTATGTCTTTTGTTATTTAGAGTATTGGTGTTTTTCTTGTCAGTTAATGTTAATTCATTATGAGTTTTAAAAATATACATTTTTTTGTGGTATCTTTGTGTGGTTTTGGTATCAGGATGATGGTGGCCTCATAGAATGAGTTTGGGAGTTTTCTTTCCTCTGAAATTTTTTGGAACAGTTTCAGAAAGATGGGTGTTAACTCTTCTTTAAATGTTTGATAGAATTTGCCTGTGAAGCCATCTGGTCCTGGAGTTTTGTTTGTGTGGAGTTTTTTAAATCACAGTTTCAATTTCAGTACTTGTGATTGGTTTGGCCTGTTAATATTTTCTGTTTCTTCCTGGTTCAGTCTTAGGAGATTGTACCTTTCTAAGAATTTGTCTATTTCTTCCAGGTTGTCCATTTTATTGCTCTAGTAGTCTCTTATGATGCTTTGTATTTCTGCGATGTCCGTTTTAACTTCTCCTTTTTCATTTCTAACTTTATTGGTTTCGGCCCTCTCTGTTTTTCGTGAGTCTGGCTACAGGTTTATCAATTTTATCGTTTCAGAGAACAAGCTTTAAGGTTCATTGATCTTTTCTATTTTTTTCTTCATCTCTATTTCATTTATTTCTGCTCTGATCTTCATGATTTCTGTTAATTTCACAGTTTGTTTGTTCTTCTTTTTCTAGTTGCTTTATGTGTAAGGTTAGGTCGTTTATTTGACATTCTTGTTTTCTGAGGTAAGCTTGTATCCCTGTAAACACCCCTTTTAGAACGGCTTTTGCTGCATCCCCTAGGTTTTGGATTGTCATGTTTTGTTTTCATTTGTTTCTAGGTATTTTTAAATTTCCTCTTTGATTTCTTCAGTGATCCATTGGTTGTTAAGTAGCATATTGTTTAGCTTCCATGTATTTGTGTTTTTTACAGTTTTTTCCTTGTAGTTGATTTCTAATATCTTAGAACTGTGGTTGGAAAACATGCTTGATATGATTTCAGTTTTCTTAAATTTACTGATGTTCACTTTGTGGTGCTCACTTTGTGGCCCAGCATATGATCTGTCTTGGAGAATGCTCCATGTGCACTTGAGAAGAATGTATATTCTGTTGCTTTTGGATGGAATGCCGTATAAATATCAATTAAGTCCATCTGATCTAATGTGTCATTTAAGGTCTGTGTTTCCTTATCCATTTTCTATCTAGATGATCTATCGATTGATGTAAGTGGGGTGTAAAAGTCTCCCACTATTGTGTTACTGTCGATTTCTCCTTTTATGGCTGTTAGCATTTGCCTTATATATTGAGGTGCACCTATGTTGGGTGCATATATATTTACAATTGTTATATCATCTTCTTGAATTGATCCCTTGATCATTATGGAGTGTCCTTTTTTTTCTCTTGTGACAGGCTTTATTTTAAAGTTTATTTTATATGATATAAATATTGCTACTCCAGATTTCTTTTGATTTCCATGTGTGTGAAAAACCTTTTTCCATCCCCTCCCTTTCAGTCTGCATATGTCTCTAGAACTGAAATGGTTCTCTTGTAGGCAGCATATATATGGGTTCTGTTTTTGTATCAGACTATACTATAAAGCTACAGTAATCAAAACAGTATGGTTCTGGCATAAAAACAGACATATAGATCAGTGGAATAGGATAGAAAGCCCAGAGATAAACCCATGCACTTATGGTCAATTAATCTATGATAAAGGAGGCAAGTATCCAATGGAGAAAAGGCAGTCTCTTCAATAAGTTGTGCTGGGAAAACTGGACAGCTATACACCAGTCAGAATAGTCATCATTAAAAAGTCTACAAACAGGGGCTTCCCTGGTGGCGCAGTGGTTGAGAGTCCGCCTGCCGATGCAGGGGACACGGGTTCGTGCCCCGGTTTGGGAAGATCCCACATGCCGCGGAGCGGCTGGGTCCGTGCGCCATGGCCGCTGAGCCTGCGCATCCGGAGCCTGTGCTCCGCAACGGGAGAGGCCACAGCAGTGAGAAGCCCGCGTACCACCAAAAAAAAAAAAAAAAAAAAAAAAGTCTACAAACAGTAAATGCTGGAGAGAGTTGGAGAAAAAGGAACCCTTCTGCACTGTTGGTGGAAATGTAAATCGGTGCTGCCACTATGGAAACAGTATGGAGGCTCCTTAAAAAACTAAGAATAGAGCTTCTGTATGATCCAACAATCCCGCTCTTGGGCATATATCTGGAGGAAACTCTAATTCTAAAAGATGCATGCACCCCCAATGTTCACAGCAGCACTGTTTACAATGGCCAAGGCATGGAAGCAACCTAAGTGTCCATTGACGGATGAATGGATAAAGAAGATGTAGTGTGTGTGTGTGTATATATATATACATATATATATATATATATATGTATATATATATAGCAACATGGATGGATCTAGAGATTATCATGTTAAGTGAAATCAGATAAAGACAGGTATCATATGTTATCACATACATAATCTAAAAAGCGATATAAATGAACTTATTTACAAAACAGAAATAGACCCACGGACATAGAAAACACACGATGGTTACCAAAGGGGATAGTGGGGGAGGGGAGAAGATAAATTAGGAGTTTGGGGTTAAGATATGCACACGACTATATATAAAATAAACAAGGACCTATTGTATAGCACAGGGAACTATATTCAATATCTTGTAATAACCTATGATGGAAAAGAATCTGAGAAAGCATACACACAGACATAAGTGAATCACTTTGCTGTGCACTGGAAAAAAAAAAGAAATCTACATTTTGATACTCATTAATTACTGATAGTTTTCCCTATTCTGTAGTTTGCCTTTCTACTTTACTTATGGTAATTTTTTAAAACATTTGTAGGTTTGGGGACTTTTTAGTTTGTTTTATATTTGCTTGTATATTTAAATCTAGACCACTTTTAAAAAAATTGTCAGCATGAAGGCCTAGCTCTGTATCAGAGACACCTAACCTGATCGTGGCCTCAAGAAGACAGGTGTTTATTTCTCTTGTGTAACGGATCTAAAGTGAACTAGAGCTGGCGTGCTCTGCCGCACATGACCATTCAGGGACCTGAGTTCCTGCCTTCTCATTGCCCTACCGTCCCTGGACATTGTCTTAATTCACATGGTTGGAACAAGACCACAGGGACACCTATTTTCTGGCTCATACATAGGAACAGGAGAGAGAGAGTCCAAGGCTGCATTTTCCTTTTACACACATCATGATTTGGTGAGAAATGGGGTGAAGTGGCTACACCTAGCAGCAAGGCAAGGTAAGCAATGTAGTCTCTAGCTGCCGTGTTCCAAGCCACTACTCTTATTACAATAGAAGAAGGAGAGAACCTGTTTTTTGTTGTTGTTGTTGTTGTTGTTGTTGGGTTTGTTTGTTTTGTGTGTGTGTGTGTGTGTGTGTGAGAACCTGTTTTTAAGGGGCAGTCACAAGCTTCCACCCACTTCTTTGTTTCTTCTGGTCTTCTAACAGAATTCTCCCTTTCCACAATTCATGTAAATATTCAGTTACATTTTCTTACACTTTCTTCATCTTGTATATTCCCCTCCCCTCCCGCTCTCCTCCCTCTCTTCCTGTCATCCAGCTGGTGAATAAGTGTCTTGTGCTCCTGCCATAGGAGTTAGATTTGGGGATATCATGGTGACAGAAACCAGGGGCTCTCTTCCCTCATAGCTCATAGTCCAGTGGGTGAGAAAGACATTAAATCTGGTTTTAGGAGGGATCTGTGGACTCTGGGGGCCCTGAGACCATTTTCATAGTAATACTAAGATGTTGTTTGCCTTTTCTATTGTGTTGTTTGCTCTAATGGTACCAAAGTAATAATGGTCAAACTCCTGAATCATGTCAGTAGCATGAGATTGTACCAGTAGTCATTGTATTCTTCACTACTAAGCACTTGTGATTTAAAAAATGCTGAAGTCATAAGCATGATTATTTTTATTAAATCTTGACCATTAAGTACATATGTCTTTAATATTCTGTGTGACCAAATGCGAAGTACTCCCAAACTACTTCTGCATGTGCCAGAGCACGTTGGTTGTTTTGAGGAAGAGCAGCTGTGTGATTGATTGAGTTGTGAATTGAACTAGTTGCTCTTTTCCTGGAAAACCATTCCATTTTCACTTGAAAGAAAGACTGATAGAAAAATATGGTTAATCTGACTTGGGGATTTGGCAGTTAGTCAGTTGTCACTTCAAGGAAAACAGCAAACAGTATTTGTTGCCAATAATAAAATTTGAGCTTTCAAGCCAAAAAAAAGAAAAAAGAAATTTGAAAACCATGTCCCTACCACTGGGAGCTTGATATCATTTTATGACCTAAAGCTTTTTCTGGTGAAATTATGTATAATATTAAAATGGCAATTTAAAAATAAATGCTCTTTTTTTTTACATTGAAATTATGTCAACATTCAGTTCTCCATAAGTCAGTGAAGTAATTTCCAAATCAGCCATGGGTAAGAGATCCATTCCAAGTACAAGATAGACCAATGGATTTTAAGCTACCAAAGTATGAAAAGTTCACAGAAATGCATTATAACCAAACTTTAAGCTACCCTTTTCAAAGTTCAGTATAGAATCAAAGAAGACTATCCACAATTATCTGCAAATGCTATTAAAATGCTCTTTCATTTTCTAACTACATTATTATGTGGAAGTAGATTTTCTTCATTCAACCAAAGTAATATATTGTATCATATTAAATGCAGACATAGATAGGAGAATTAAGCTGTCTTTTAATAAGCTATTTGCAGAAATTTAAAACAATACTACTTGTCTCACTTTCAGGGGGAGGAGGGAAATATAAATATTTCATAAAAATAATGGTTTGTTACAGCTTGTCAGCAACTTAATCACTATAATAATTCTGATCGCAATCAAGAAAAAAGGAGGAGACCTTTCCTCTACCTCCCTTTTCTCAGAATCCCTTGGAGGGATTGTTGTAACACAGACTGCTGGGCCCCACTCCCCGAGTTTGAGTGAGTAAGTTCTGGGTGGGACCTGAGAATGTACATTTCTTAAGTGCTGCTGATACTACTGGTCCTTAGATCATGCTTTGAGAACCACTGTTCTAGCTGTTTCTTTGGGTTTATTGGACAAACCTGATTAAGCTGCCATTTGAGGAAAGATAAGTAGTACAGGTGTAGAGATCATGGCTGGAAGCGTCCTTAGTTGTCAGAAATTTGGGAATTAATTAAAAATTAAACAGAAGAGCATGTCAAGAATTATTCAGTACCTGAGACTTTACCCTGCTTACAAGCTAACAAGTTAGCTTACCCCAGTTTCTTTTTTCTTTTTTTGGGGGGTGGGGTGGGGAAGGGGCGTACACCACGCGGCTCGCAGGATCTTAGTTCCCCAACCAGGGATTGAACCCGGGCCCATGGCAGTGAGAGCATGGGGTCCTAACCACTGGACTGCTGGAGAGCTCCCACCCCAGTTTCATGGTTGCTGGCGGAAGACATGAGAGTCCTGGTTCAGAGACAAAAATGACTTTATTACAGCAATTGCAGTTGTCAGAGTATCAGCCTTTATGGCGACTTAACCCAGCCCCAGTTCCCTAAGGGCAACACGAAGAGAGCCATGGCTGCACAAGCAATGAGTTGTGTTGCAGTAGAGGAGCCCTTAAGTTAGGGATCCCCAGTCTTTTTTTCATAACGTGCAGGAAGCCCACCTGATCTTTGTCCCAGAGCGTGTTATCTTTATTATGCTCGACAACAAACAGACCTGCTTGTCTGTTCCAGAGGGAAGCATTATCTCTTGTCTTCTAAGACTATTCTCTATATAAACATCCTTGAAAAGATGGTTGAGAATAAAGGCAGTCGGTGCCTCTGCTCACATATGTTCAGAAATGTGACAGAGACGCATGGAGAATTGTAGGGCAACATAGGAAAAGTTGAGAGTTTGTATATGTTAATTATTTACTGGTCCTTAATAGTAAACAGCTGAGCAAAAACACGAGAGCAGTTAGACTTGAGTTTTAGACGGTGCAGTGTATGGCCCCCTGATAAAGGAAAACCTTTCCCCCCTGTATAGCTCTAAATTATTTTCACAAATGTGTGTAACTGTCATTGGGAACAAAGTTCCTTATGCTTTATAGGTCTTCTATGAACTATAAAAACAAACAGTTTTATAACATAATGTATATGAACATTTAAAAAGTAAAGTCAATATGAATTTAGTAAGACAAATAATGATGGTTGGGTTGGCCCAAAAGTTCGTTCGGGTTTTTCTGTTACGTTGCAGAAAAACCCGAACGAAGTTTTTGGCCAACCCAATATAAGTCACAGTAAATTGTACTTACAGTATGACTCTTGGATTAAGGAAGGCATCCCTCTTCTACAGTGGGCTATATAATGACTGATCTTCCCACATCTTTTCTCTGTCTGAACTTCTGTAACTTTCTTTTGTAAAGCATGCAGTAATTATCATTTGACCTTTACTTGCTGCAAATGCATCATTGACCTCCTTTGTTTTTCGTTCATTAGCTAAGGATAATTAAAGTAATACTGTTTGGCACAGGGTTAGTCCAAAACTCTTTTCGGGTTCATGTGACAGAAAGCAAACTCATAACTGACTCATAGCTTGGACATCAACTTGAAATTGTCTTCAGTTCTGACTAGAGTGATATATTTTCTCCTTTTCCCAGGTCAGTCCTAGTTTATGCTTGTGCCCCCTTTAACTCTCAACAGTGTTTCACTCTGGATGGTCAATTGTAATATGACTCCCTAAATATGACTGTATCTAAAGGCTCAAGGGTTGCTGTCTGGCTTCTCTTATTCTAGTTTTCTCTCAGTGCTAACTCCCTCTGTCTTGGCCCCATCCTTTAATGGTGTTTTCCATGATGTGGTCATGGAAAATGACTTCTGTGGGCCAGATTTCACATTATGCTTTGAGTGCTGTGATTTTTTTTCTTGATAATTTTCACATAAAAGGCCAGGGAAAATAAATCTCTGGCACCTAGATCTCATTCCTTTCTTGGAGAAAGAAAAAAAAAAAAAGATCAGTGTATTCAAAGTGATTATTTTGTTAAGTTTTTAGTATATTTTGTGTATATTATATATAAATATGTTTACATATATTAATTTGTAAAATGTTCTGTTTGATGGCTTGTATAAGATGTATAAGCATAGGGAATTTTACTCTCCAACACAACTCAGATTGGCCTGCTGGAAACACATGGCCCTTTCTTTGGATAGGGGGTCTAGTGATTGACAGCCAAACCAGATAGAGTGATGGATGGATAGATTCTCAAGCAAGGTACAATGTTTGGCACTTGCTTGAGTATCTCAGGACCTATAAACACAAACTCCAGTATAGATCCTGAAATTCAGTTAGATAGAGTCATTCAGATGACTCAGCATTTCTTAAATTATTCTTGTTATACAAATAAAAACACTGAATTAAAATTTCTTGCAGCAAACTTGTAGACCCCGAGGAGTATACTTGTGCCCCCCAGCCCTCTATTCTTCC
Source organism: Mesoplodon densirostris (assembly GCF_025265405.1). Taxonomy (NCBI): domain Eukaryota; kingdom Metazoa; phylum Chordata; class Mammalia; order Artiodactyla; family Ziphiidae; genus Mesoplodon; species Mesoplodon densirostris. Next base: position 12,186,159 of record NC_082669.1, on the reverse strand, counting down.
TTACCCTCACCGTGTGAGCCTTGAGACTCGACTCGTAGAAACATTGATCTCTCAGTTCAGTTAGTTACTTCTGTGGTCTCTTTGACTAGGCTGCCAGGGAAAAGCTTCCTGTGTTGCCCACAGTTCTCCTTTCTTTTGTCCTACCTGGATGCTAGAGTAGTCTTGTGTGTGTAATCATCCTTGTGCAGTGTAATAGTGAGCCCTATCTCAGACATGAATGGCTCGGGGAGTAATTTTATGGGGAGTTAATATTTGGAGAAAGGGGATCATTTGGGGGAATCTAGATTCTGCTGTTTACAGTCATTATTTTTATTTCCCAGAATGTCAGATATAGCCTATAAATACGTATATATTTATATAAATGTAAGTCCAGAGCTTCTCACGGCTAAATAATAAAGATTTCTAGACTGTTACCCATGTTGGGGAATTATAATTAAAAACAAAGTCTTCTCCCAACCCAGAAATCATCTTCACAAAGGTAGTGGAGAAAGAAAATATTTTTTTATTGAATGGATTGCATCACAAGCAGTCCATTAAGAGACTGCAAGACAGAAAGGTATGTCACCCACTTAACATAGCCAAGCTGATTCAACCAGTTACGTACATGTTTTCGAGATAAATGACAACTAGTCCCTAAGTGAGAGGCTTTACAACACCTTATGTCACACACAGTTCATCCTAACTTTACCTGGTAATTGAGGTAACCATCTTTTAGCTAATTGACCTTATCCAGAAGAGAAACAAACTTATCCTATGACAAGAGGTAGTTTTGCAACTTGGAGCAAGACACCCACCCAAGTTAGACTCCTACCTACCTGCAGAAACTGGAAGATAGGGGTGCTATCTCCTGTGATGTTTACCTTTCAAAAAGATGGTTCTCAGGTCCTTGAGAAAGACATTCTTGATCATAAAGCTGACAAAAAAGGCCTGTTTAGTTTTCAAAAGGGTATACAGTTGTCCCTTGGTATCTGCAGGGAATTGGTTCCAGGACCTGCCACAGATGCAGCTAACCTCAGACTGCGTAGTGCTGTATGAATTTATTGGAAAAAAAAAAAGTCCACCTATATGTGGACCCATGCAGTTCAAACCGAGGTTGTTCGAGGGTCAACTGTATATACATTTCAAAGAGAGGAGAAAGCACTTACGTTTAAAAATTTTCTAAAGTAAATGTCCTAAGACAAAGGGAGGGAAATTTTCCTTTACTTTCAAGGGGGATAATTAAGCCTCTTATTTTTAATTAGTATTTGCCCTTGCATCCTCTTTATTTGCTTCTATCTTAAAAACAAGGACCTTGATCTTACTAATCTTACAGTAGCATTATGATAAACAGAAGCGACTTTAAATGCACTTGTAAATTTGGTTTTATTCCAGTTTAAACTGAACTGTAATTTAGTCTTATCGAACGTAAAAATGGTTTAATTGTACGTAAAAGTTGGGAGTTTTTAAAAGTGGAGTAGTGGTGTCAGGAATTCAGCGTAAGATGACTTTGACTAAATCACCGTTTTAATGCTGAACAGCCTTGATGTTAGGCAGCTGAAACCAGGAAATAAATGATATAAATGTGAACCCAAGCAAAGTTGGATAAAGAGTATTCTTCGGGAGGGTGGAGTATGTGTTTTCTGAGGTCAGAGGTGTTTTCTTTTTTCTTTTAAACCTCGCCACCGTTGAAATTCCAAATTTCTCTAGACTGCCGCTCACCAAAGATCAGGGGTGAGCACTATTTGATGATCATTTTTATAATGGTAACTTACATAACTCTGTTCAAGGGCTTATAATCTAGGCAAGGGGTTACTTTACTTAGACCTTGATTTGTTTTTAGTCTTTCCCCTCCCTCGTCCTTCTCCTTGTCCTCACTTGATATGTTTTGCTTTTCCGAGCCCTGTGAATAAGCGGCCCTGTGCGTGTAGCCCGGAGCCGCAGGTGAGTCCCTGTCCAGTTTACTGTGGTGATGCTCCTTTGCCCTCCCATTATCTGTGTGGTGCATTATCAGGTGCCCAGCTCCACCTCACACACCTGCTGGGCTCAGTATTTACTCTCAGATATGCAGTTTTCCATCCGCCACTTCCTCCTTAAAGAGAGGTCTGGGGGATCCCGCTCAGTGGCTTTATGGTTCCTGGCCCGCTGTGGCGACCCTGCACACATTCTTGCCCTGGGGAGCTACATCGTCCCTTCCCACTACCCTAAGGTCTCGTTCATTTCACAGCGACCAGCTTGTCAACAGTTACTTTACAGGCCACCTAGTCACCTTGACCATCTCAGCTTTGTGACCGCAGCGGTCCCACGCTTTGATCTTTCCTGACTGATACGTGTTACATGTTCCTTGTTTCTTCTTGAAAGAAGGGTACTCTCGCTCTTTTAGTCTTGCCTATGGATTGAACTGAAAAGCAATAGCTGCCTAGCCGAATACTGCTAGGAAACTTTACCCTTTTCTCCTTTCTCCTGCCTCCACTACCTCTGAGGGGTTTTTTGTTTGTTTGTTTTGGTTTGGTTTTTTTTTTACACTATTGCTTCCTGTCAGTCTCTCAGACAGAACTGTGCTGACTGAGATTTCTGGAGGACAACCTTTAACTCCTTCCTGTACGCTGTGTGGAAAGAATACCAGTGTTTAGAAGGCTGGAACCATAACCGTGCAGCATTTCTAATTTTCCTATTAGGAGTCTCTGCATGGAAGTAAGAATTGAAAAGTAATTATATAAACTGCTAAATTATGAAAGTTTTTTCCCCAGTATTTCTGTCTTTAGGAAATCTGGTCCACAGAGAGTACCTTGTCTAACTAGCAAAGAAATTAGGTAGAAATCCAGCCAAGAACACTGCCATCTCCACTCTTTAATAGTAAACATATTTCAGGATTTTTGGGGACCGCAAGCCATTGACTAGATGCTCACTGTGGCGTAAGCTCACTGTCTCATGTCACCAGCTATTGTATGAGATAGGAAGTGAGTTAGAATTTAAAGATAATGTCTAACATTAGGAAAACTTGCCTTTTTCTCATTAAGATTTAAAAATTCTCATCTGCATACACAGAGTTCAGCTGGTAACCATCTTATTCTTTACTATTTCCGATTTTCCCCTTGTATGGCTCTCAGACCTCACGAGCTTGTATCATGTGAGCCTTTCTCTGAACCTCTGAGCTGTTTCACTAACAGAATGGGCCATGGGTGGCTGTTCATGCTCACTGTGCATGTGGAATCACCACCCCGTGAACGGATGTTGGGATCTAAAATGTCCTATCAGCAAAACACGGCTGCTGCTGAGTCAACCTGCCGTGCCCCAGAAGCACAGAGGGCCCCCTTGAAGATAGCCCTGCTGGAAACTGCCGAGGGTGTGTTACTTGGGTGGGCTTCTCTTGAATTACAGAAATGTGTGAGCCATAATGCCCACAGTTGTGCTTTTCATAGAGCCAAGTATATGGCTTGTTGATTAATATATAATGGGTTGTTTATCTTGGAGTTGTTTGTATTGGCAGATGCCCTGCCAAGATTCAAAGGCTGTCTGTAGATGAATAATGCCCTCGTTGTTTATTCAGCGCCTGCTTTTCTACTTAATATGCAGCTATCTTGGGAAACTTTCTTGAATATCAAATCACAAGTAAAATTTAAGCAGTTTCCCCCCCAGGTTTTCAAATAGGCCATTTAACTATGACTTATTCTCAGATGCCTCTGATGATTTGGATGTGTGTAGCTGGAGGGGGCAGGGGAGAAGGCAGTGAGGCCCAGAAGTTTGCCATCTAACTGATCCGTCACAGATAGCTTGAATACATCCAGGTACATTTCTGGTTGATTGTGTGTCTAGCACAAGTTAGCTGCTGAGCATTCAAGTAGAACATGTTCAAAGGGATAGGCAACAGGGATCACAGCGGGAGTGGGTCAGGAAAGGCTGAGGAAGGGGGTAGGTTTGGTGGTTCATACAGCGTCACCAGTGTAGCTCTAGGAAGCAGAGCGAATTACACTTTGGCAGGAGGAACAGTATGTTTGAAGTTGGGTGGCGTCATCAGCAGTAGGTGTTGTCGGTACTGTAAGTTCAGCGACACTGGAGCATAGAGCACGTAGCAGTGGCTCTGGAAAAATGGGAATATGAGGCCTAGATAATGAAAATCCTGAGCCCTGTCTCTCAGACAGTAATAACAGCTCCATGATCCGTAGCGCTGGTCAAAGATGGTATGAAGCCAAACAATAGACTTGTCATATCTTCCTTGTTTTGTGTCCTGTGCTCAGATGTTCACAGTATCTAGAGGGCTCTAATTTTATAAAGGGCCATTTTGTTAGTGATATTTTCGTGTTGTGATGGCGTAATTCTAGAGACTCAAATTGTGAGGAGGTCATGAATATGTAGAGAGTGAAGGAGAGTTTTGAGAATGGGTGTATGACAGGGAATAAAGAAAAACACAGGGGGAGACATTTCTGCCACACCACTGCATCCCCAGTGTTAGCAAAGCACGCCGGCTGTGTGTCACTTGTTCAGTAATGGTGGTTGACTATATAATGTGTGAGATAGCTATTTTACTATAACGTATTATTTAAAAATAATTTTCGTGGTTTCTTGGCACCACTGGGCTGTCCACTTCACATGAGGCAAAGGTTGAAACTATGATAATTGGCCAGACAGATAAACATCTTCCAGTGGGGAGCAAAATCTTGAGTAAGATGTATTTATACTGCTTCAGTGTAAGCTATGGAAGAAAGAATTTTTTTAATACTTCAGGGAATACATAAAAACATCGATGAAAGCATTTTTTTTAGCTGAGTTTAAGAATTATGATGTAATAAACAGATGGGACTTATTTTTAAGACATTTTCTGTATGTTTGGAAACCAATAAAGATCATTTTGATATAAAAAATTCAATCACAGATGTAAAAAACAAACTTGGGGGAAGTGGGGGGTAGATTGGGAGATTGGGATTGATATATATACACTACTATATATAAAATAAATAAGGGCCTACTGTATAGCACAGGGAACTCTACTCAGTACTCTGTAATGACCTATATGGGAAAAGAATCTAAAAAAGAGTGGATGTATGTATATGTATAACTGATTCACTTTGCTGTACAGCAGAAACTAACACAACAGTGTAAATCAAGTATACTCCAATAAAAATTTTTTTTAATTAACTGTAAGAGGGCTTCCCTGGTGGCGCAGTGGTTGGGAGTCCGCCTGCCGATGCAGGGGACGCAGGTTCGTGCCCCGGTCCGGGAGGATCCCACATGCCGCGGAGCGGCTGGGCCCGTGGGCCATGGCCGCTGAGCCTGTGTGTCCAGAGCCTGTGCTCTGCAACGGGAGAGGCCCACGTGGCCCCCCCCCAAAAAAAAAATTAACTGTAAGAGACAGAGAGAGTGTGTGTTGGGAGTTGGATATACATAAGTGATAAAATTAGAAATCCCTCATTTATTTCCCTTTTTTTAGGTGCTGGTGAATCTGGGAAAAGTACAATTGTGAAGCAAATGAAGTAAGTAGATTTAAAACATTAAATTTTTTTATGTTTAAGTGTACTGTTCCATCAAAGGAAGTAAGAGTTACCTTTTCTCTTTTTGTCTTGTTAGAATTATCCACGAAGCTGGTTATTCAGAAGAGGAATGTAAACAGTACAAAGCAGTGGTCTACAGTAACACCATCCAGTCAATTATCGCTATCATTAGGGCCATGGGAAGGTTGAAGATAGACTTCGGTGACGCGGCCCGGGCTGTAAGTTACTAAAGTCCTTGGAGCAGACCCGATGAGTAAAAAAACAACTTGCGTGATTAACACCATATTGTATAACATAGATTTATCAACTGTCTCAGGACCAGAAGGATGGTAGTGAGTGAAGTGGGTCAGAAGCTTTAGAAGTGAGTGAAGTAAGAATACACAGGTTTGCATAATCTTCCCTTTAGAGCTAGAATACTTTCCTTATCCATAAGATGATTGGGACCACTCAATATCCATTGCAGTGTTTTCTATATAACATGGCATATTGGGCACCTCTGTATCTCCATGGCAGTTTTTAGTAGTTACTACTGAGTTTAGTATACTGCCTACACTGGCATTCTTCAGAATTTGTTTTTATGATTTGGAGTGCTGAAATGATCTAATTATTTGCGTTCATGCCCAGGCGAAAAAGCAGTCTAGTCTCAGATAATGAAAACAGTGTACAAGTTTGCTAATCTTTGGAATCAGAAAATACTGGCTATTAGAAAACATCTTTCAGAATTTCACAGCTAGGACCTTAGGAGACAAGCTAGTTTCACCTCTTTATTAGTAAAGAAACTGGAACCCAGGACATTACATGAAGGAAAGATTGCCACACGGTGGTAACCAATGCAGTGTGCCTGTGCTTCCTTGTTTGGCCCAATGTGTAACTTATTTTCGTTTGATTGGAAGTAGCCCCAGCCAGTCCATAGGGTATTTTCTTTTTCTCCTTTTCCCCCAGTCCCAGTTTGCTTGCTTAATCTGTTTGTTTCAAGTTTTATTATTATTTTATTATGGTATATTCTTCACTGATTCTTTTTTTAATAACTGATGTGAAACTTGACCTTCCCAGAAACCTTTAACTGAATCTCTAGATTAATTTTTAATATTTTTGTACAAAGTAGATTTACTATTACTCCTACTACTGTTACCCCTTTTTATAGTTCCCTTTTATTTTTATGTGTTCAATATGTGTGTGCTATCCCCCTGATAATACTGTGAAGATTTTTTGCATAGAGACCGTAACTTTTTGTCTTCTTAATCTCTGCTAGGTTTTTATTTTTACACAGAGCCTCAATTTGTGCTTAACAGGAAAAAAAAAATGAATGAAAGCAACATTAGAGAACATACATTGGAGAAATCTGTAAAGCAAATCTGGTTTATTTTTTATAAGAAGTTAATCTAATATTTCTTTATAAGTTGCTAGGCCATATTAATTTACTAAGCTTTTCCTTTTAAACAAAGATTAAAAAGCTTAGTGTAATGAATTAAAATTTTCAAATAGATTTCAAGATCATTTTTAATAATAATTCATAACATTCTTCTAAATTATCTTATCTGAAATAAGATTTGATCATATCCAGACAATTTTTGCCTTATCAATACTATGCATTCAACTTATTCATTTATCTTTTATTCATTCAGCAATTTTTTTTTGAGCTCTTAGTCTTACACAAAAGAGAGCTACCCTATGATAAAGAATTGAATAAATTGTACTCTAATTCCAATTCATGTGTACAGTATTCTGTGTTCAGATCTTACATGTGATTATTAGAGAGAGAGGTTTTTGTAGCCTCCATTGTACAAGGTAATGATGGGTCGATGCAAGCTGCTTTTTATGAGGTCTTTTTATTTTCATATTTTTCTCTCAAGAAATATTGTCATTTTCTGTCCTTTTTGGGGCAGATTTGGGCTGTTTCAGGACTGACTGGAAATAACTGCTCTCTCACCACAAGCTTTTTTTTAAAACTGGTTTTCTGATGCTTTGGAATCTACATGGGGGCCTGCGCTGCTCATTTCTGTTTCACTGGTGCTAGTTTCACCCACTCTTTTTAGGCTCTCTCTAGCTGTCCCCTGGTCCCTTGTTTTCTTCCTACCTTCCGACTGTTACTTCTGTTACCTTTGCCATTGTTACTCTTTCACATAAACATCTTCAGTGTCTCTCATTGGTTCTGATTGGTCTACTCTGTGTCTTTGTTGCCTTGCCTCTACGCAAATCTTATTTTTCTATTTATTTTTTAATAAGTTTATTTATTTATTTATTGGTGGCTGTGTTGGGTCTTTGTTGCTGCTTGCGGGCTTTCTCTAGTTGCGGCAAGTGGGGGCTACTCTTTGTTGTGGTAAGCAGGCTTCTCATTGTGGTGGCTTCTCTTGTGGAGCACGGGCTCTAGGTGTGCAGGCTTCAGTAGTTGTGGCGCATGGGCTCAGTAGTTGTGGCACACGGGCTTAGTTGCTCCTCAGCATGTGGGATCTTCCCAGACCAGGGATTGAACCCGTGTCCTCTGCATCGGCAGGCAGGTTCTTTAACCACTGTGCCACCAGGGAAGTCTGCAAATTTTAAAATACTATGAGGCTATTGAAATTGTGCTAAGGAATACAAAGATGAATTAAACATGACTTAGACAAGAGGAGGGGACTTTGAGCTTGGTATTGGAACATGTGTTAAGAGTTTTCTAGACAAAAGCAAGGAAAAAGCATTCTAGAAAGAAGAAACAGTATAGATAAAGGCTGAATATATTTCTTTTTCTACAGTATCGATGCCTGGAAGTATTAGCCTTTTAAGTTGAAGGATAACCACATATTTAAGTTTGATAGGTGCCATAGTTTTTTCTGTTTTCAGAAAAAACACGAAGTGAATAACCTTTTCTAGCAACCGTGCATCAGTGTCAACTTTCCCAGTGTCATTAACTTAGATACATTAACATTTTAATTTTTTAATATCTTAGTGAAAAAATCTTTCTTTTTTAGTTTTTATTTTCCTGATTTGTAGTGAGGTTGAGAATCTTGTCTTTTTGTATCTCTTCTGTGGACTCCTCTTAGTATTCTTTACTCAGTTCTGTTAAATTCCTTACCCTTTTCACACTGAATCTCTTTGAATATTAGGGATATTACTTCTTTATGTTTTACAAATGTTTTTATTCAGCATATTTCTTTTACTTTTTTGAAACAGTATTTTTCTTGTTACAGAACTTTAAATTTTCTTCAATCGGTTGTGACTTCTGTGTTTTGTGCCTTGTCAGACATTCTTTAGCTTACAATTATTTTTTAAAAATCATCTTCCTTTTTCTAGGTGGAATCTAAGTATATTTTATAATCTGATCAGCTCTTGCCTACAACCATGTATTAATACTCCATTCCTGAGTGACTTGAAAATGCTACCCTTAGCATTAAATTGAGTGTTTTTCTGAGCTCCATTTTTTTTTAAATTGATATATTCTTTTCTTCCCTAGCTTAGTCACTTATTTTCATAATAAGATGGAAATAATAATAACACCTACCTTACAGGGTTCTGAGAAATAATGACAAGCCTTTACTACATGCCTTGGTCATAATCGATGCTCAGTAAATGTTTGTTATTGCTGTTGTTATTTATAATGATTATACTACTATTATTATTTTTGTCAGAGTCACATTATTTTAGTTTCTCTTGCTTCATAGGATATTGGTATCTGGTAGGGTAAGTGCACCCATCCCATTGTTCTTTTTTAACCAAAATATAAAGGCTATAATGCATTTCTCTTCCCAATAAACTTGGGAATCAACTGAAGTCCTCACATCCCTTTTGAAACAAACAAAAAAAGCCTGTCGGTATCTTGATTGGAATTACATTTTAATATGTAGGTTAACTGGGTGAGAATTGACTAAAAGATGTAAAATTTTAAGAGACAGTGACAATTTGCTGTGGTTTGCTTCGTATTTGGCAGCTACCAGATATGCAAAGCAGATTACACATTAGTTATTTAAAATGAGAGGAAACAAAATGGTTTTCAAGGCTGGCATAGAGCAATCAAAATTTGTGCCTAATATCCTTTCAAAACTCTCATAATGTGTGTAGTCAATCTGTAGATGACAGTTGATAAATTATTTTGTTTTTAATAATGTACAGTTAGGGAAGTGTTGAACAGGGGCCTATCAACATGTCACTGCATCACTTAGAGTTGTGCTGCTTAGAGTGTGGTCCATGGACAGTGCCTGCACACAGCCTTGTGCACAGGTGAGTACAGAAGTAAAGGAAGCGATTAGACCAACTTTTACATCAATTGACAGAGTAACTTATATGTTAACTCTGATAGTTTACAAAAATGTATTTATATTTTACGTCATTTAAATGTTATTTTTCCAATAGTATTAGTTTTGAAAGATTGGAAACAAAAGAAAATGAAACAAATAAAACACAAGACTGATCTTTCATCCCAGAAAGCTTGAGAAGCACTTCCTTGGAATAAGCTGGGCTCTAAGGAACAGAAAACCTTGCCTAGAATTGACTTAAGCTCCCTTTCTCCCCCAAACCTCAGCATGCTCCTGCATAATGGCCACTTTTCTCTTCCTCTAATTTTAAAATTAATTTCATTATTTAGTTATATTATGTCTCTGCCAGACTTGCCAGATTGCTTTTGAGAAAGGCTGTGTCAATTTACTTTCCTAGCAGCAGTGCCTTTTCTTAGCACTCTGGGTAGCCAACATTTGGAGTCTGACGTGTTTAAAATATTGGCTAATTTATTAGTAAGTCTTATTTACATTTAACTTGCATTTTCAGTTTTTTAATATAACTATGCAGTTTTCCATTTCTTTATTGACTTTTTATTTCTCTATGTTAGTGGCTTATTTTATCCTTTATTCATCTACGGATTGGAGTCTTGGTGTTTTGATTATGTATTTGTTTGTTTGTATGTACTTGTATATTAACCCTTTGTCCACTAATGCAAATGTTCTCTCACATTTGGCTTATTGCCTTTAATCTTAGGTTGTCATTTTTAAAAACTTCCCCTATTATTTCTTCCATTGTGTTTAAATTTAGAAAATCTTCTCTCAACCAAAGATTTACTGAATATTTGTGCTATTTTAAAAGTTTTTTAGGGGAGTGAATTTCAACATCGTTTCTATGTTCTTTAATCCCTCTGAAACTTTGTTGTATGCATGGAATAAGGATCTGCATTATTTTTTTTTCCTCTTCGTATGACTATCTAATTATTCACAAGTGTTTTTTTTTAATAATTGTATTCTTTCCTACTGACTTATCTTGCCACCTTTGTCATGTAAGTTCACATTTGGGATTTTCTCCCCCTGTTGATGTGCATTAATACTAGATGTTCTACATATTGTAGACTTTTAATATCTGATCATTTCAGCCCTCTGTCCCCAGTATTCTTTTTCAAAATGTTTCTAGTTATTTCTACTTATCATTTTTCCAGATGAATGTTTGAATTATTTATAGTAGTAGTCTGGTTTATCGTTGAGAACTAAGATGAAGAAGTTATAATATTATGTTGTTTTTGATTCTGAGAAATACTGATTTGTGACAAATCAGTGATGTGACAAAGTGATATTAACCTTCATTTGAAATGTATTATATGCCTCCAACACAGTATTTTTCTACTTTGCTCAGTTCATGTATTATTTATTACATGTTTGTCTATCTTTTCACAATAGGTTCTATTGTGCATACAAAGAAGAGTTTAATGTTTATTTTATTAATTTGAAAATTAAAGCTATATAGTTGTAAGATTCATAAAAATATACATTAAAGTTATATTTGTGTAACATACTTATTATAATTTCTCTTCTTAACATAATGAAGCTCATGCTCACTGCAATTTAGTCAAAAATTTTGCCGTCTGCAATTTAGTTAAAATTAATTTAGGTGATTTTACTTTTATCCCCCACCCCTTCCCCCTTAAGCAGTGTTACGGGGGAAAAAAAGAAAAACAACTTCCTCTTGCCTTGCCTCAGTCATTTTTACTTTGGTTACAGTTGTATTTTTAGAGGAAAAAAGTTTTAAATTTGTTTCTTACATTCTTACATTTCTTAAAGCAATTCTTTAACATCTGGGATTAGCACCAGATGCCATGGAGAGGTGACTTCACTAAAGTTCTCAAGATTTCCTTACCAATACACTAACTTTGGTGAAAGCAGTATAACTGTCTTAAATTTATAGGAGTGATTGTATGCTCTAGAAATGTGGTAGATTAAATATGTCAGTAATTCTCATTGTATGTGGTGTTCGGTATTGTTGCCTAATGTAATTAATGAAATAATTATCCTAAACCATTGAAACAAAGGATTTCTATACCTGTATCAATCATGAGATCAATACATTATCCCTGTGGTCAAAAATTCAAAGGTGCACTATTTTTTTTTGACACTCCTTTATCATATTACTTGGCCTCTATTGTAGAAGGGCTTTCTGATGTTTCTATTGAAACACTCATCTAGCCTTTGCTTAACAATTTCGGTCTCTCACTCTCCCTCCTTTTTTTGTTTTTGGATAGCTTTGGTTGTGAAAAAGTGTTCTTATTGAACTGAAATCTGATATCTTTTGCCCTCAGAATTCTTTTTCTGCTCTGTGCCTAAGCACAAAGTCAGTTCTTTCTTACCTTTGATGATTCCTGATATATCAGAAGACAGCCATCATGGTCCCTCAAAGTCCTCTCTTCCCCATAATTCTCACAAAATAGGTGACAGCTTCAAATAAAATGTGTTGTCACTAACAGGTGCTCCCTGATCATCACTGTGTGAGAAGAGGCTATTATGTGTCTCTTGACAGGATGGCATTTCTTATCTCCTTTCTGAGTTCCCCAAACATGCAGTTATATGAACTAGAATTTACATTCTTTAAACCATCTTATCTTCATTTAGTTCTTAGTCATTTGAAAACATACTAACTCGGCTACATCCAAGGATTTTTTTCCTTGCTACTTGCAAATAATTGCCTAGCAAATTTCTTTTTTTGTTTGTTTGGTTTTTTTTTTGTTTTGCGGTACACGGGCCTCTCACTGTTGTGGCCTGTCCCATTGCGGAGCACAGGCTCCAGACGCGCAGGCCCAGCGGCCATGGCTCACGGGCCCAGCCGCTCCGCGGCATGTGGGATCTTCCCAGACTGGGTCACGAACCCGTGTCCCCTGCATCAGCAGGCCTATTCTCAACCACTGTGCCACCAGGGAAGCCCAATAAATTTCTTTTTAACACTACAAAAAGAGTTCCTATAAACTGCTTTACTTACCTATAGCCCTTTAGTAATCCCTACCCTCTTTCAACACTATGTCATACTGTTTTAGTACACTCAAGTTTGTCTTCCTTTCTTAAATGTTCTTACGTAACATTTTACATGAATCTTGAAAAGACTTCAGTCCATGACAAGATAGGATTATTGTCATCATTCTGCAGTTGTCAAATTTATCTTGACTTAGGCAGTGGCTGCTTAGTAATTGTTGACTAATATGTGGGATTGGGTGACTAATTACCTGTGGAACTTTAAATAAATTGCACAATCTCCCTGTCTCAGGTTCTTTTTAAACAAAACAAAAAATTAGGTAGAATAATTTCTAAAGTACCTTCCTGCTTAAATTTATTACTTCAAGCTCATCTGCAGACATCTGAATGTCCTGCTAATGACATGGAGATGAGTATTCCAGTTCGTTTTTTAAGGAAAAGAGACTTCTTTACATTTTGTGAAGAGGAGACATTTTTGAATGCCGCATTTTATAAATAGAGCTTCCACAGTTTCCCAGGTCTTTTCTTCAGGCTTCTTTCCTGGAAAGTTTGAAGAGAACGTGATCTTATGACCCATACCAGAGGGCATTAATCTTTTCTGTCAACAAATTTTATGGAAATTGAATAAATATATCATAATGAAAGCTCATTTGAAAGCTCACTTAAGTGAAAAGCGCTTTTCTAAAATGGTTGGAGAAAAGTATGTTTGATGTCACTTAAAAATAAAAATAACCAAATTTAGAAATTTCTCATATAAGTCATTATTTGGAAAATTGAATAACTGTTTACTGGAATTAGGTAAATGGTGCTAAAAACGACTTGAAATTGTGTTTTGTTGGGGTTTATTAAGGACATGGTACAAGTGTTACTTGCTTGCATACATTTCTCTTGTGATTTACTAAAAAGGGAAATATATGCTTGAATAATACGTTCCCATGCTGAGTGACTTAATTATTTCTCACCATGGGTTCCATCTGAAAAGAAAATGTTTCACAAACTGGCGGTAGAATGAACTTATATTGTCAGCTAGTACCCTCTGCTAGCCCGTGTCACCAAATGCGTCCCTTCTGTATGCCTTATCGTAATATGTGCCATCACTTTATAAAGAGCTACTACACCACATTGGAAAAAATGTCCCTAGAGAAAAATTATGGACTGTCTATCCAGTTAACATAAAGCTGCATATCTCAGGCCAGAAAGAATCTTTGCGAAGATGGTAACTTCACATATCCCTTATTTTTGTATTAACTGTGTTATTACCTGAAGACTAGAGTTGTGTTATAGAGCACTGTAGCTACTACCTATATGTGGCTACTGAGTATTTGAAATGTGTCGAATTGAGATGCATTGTCTGTATAAAAGAAACACCACATTTCAAACACTAAATATCTATAATAATATGAAATATCTCAATAAGTTTATATTGATTACATGTTGAAATGATATTTTATATACAGGTCAAATAAAATATATTGTTACAGTTAATTTTACTTTTTTTTTTTTACACTTTTTAAAATGTGCTATTAGAAAATTTAGAATTGCGTCAGTGGCTCATATCTCTTTTGGACAACACTGACCTAGTGGAATAACTGTAAATATTGTAACCTCAAAACTTAAGCAAAATTTAATTAAATTTATATGTAGTATTCCTTCATTTAAAAACTTTGCATGCTCTCTTCTATATGTGTCATGAGTATTTCTACTCCAAAGCTGTGCTTATTTTGTTTCCTTGCCTGGATTAGCAAACAGCTATCCCCATCTCCTGGCCCATTGATTTTAAGGTATACCTACTTTAAGGTCTTCTGAAAAATCTCACACCATTCTGTGGAACTATTCTTGCTTTATTCCACATTGATTTCTCCCTTCTCTGAACTTACTTTGCATCTGTGAAGTATATCACAAAGCTAACATTTAATTAGATTCTAAAAATAACTGCTAATGGTGTTAATGTGTTTTTTAGATTAGGAACATTTTGGTAAGGGAGAGGCAAAGCATACATTCCTCTGTCTTCTCAAAAGGGTACAACAGACCGTCAGTGGGTAGTTGGTTAATATATTCTCTCATGAGCTGCAGTGTCATCATTCTTTCAGCTCCTTAGTGCCTTGATAGCTGTTACTAATACCACAAAACATGGACTCATGATTTAAGATTATGCTTTTTTGATTAAGCCAATTTTTTAAGTGGTGCTTTTAGAGAAATCCAAGTTATGACACCAATAAAAGGCATAAAGGAAATTCACTATTGCACTTTTTGTAATCTATAATATACTTTATCTGTAGTATCTGCCTTTTTACTTTTTAAATAAAAATGGACTTTGAATGTTCAGGATGATGCCCGCCAACTCTTCGTGCTTGCTGGCGCTGCTGAGGAAGGTTTTATGACTGCAGAACTTGCTGGAGTTATAAAGAGATTGTGGAAAGACAGCGGTGTACAAGCCTGCTTCAACAGATCCCGAGAGTACCAGCTTAATGATTCTGCAGCATAGTAAGTAATCATAACTTCAGAGCTACATTATCGTGAATAATTACTTGGAAGTCAGGTATACCTCCAAGTCACTTTTAATGCAGAATTGTCTGACACATTCTTATACAACTCAGGATACTTAGGATGACAGTATTTCAAAACTTCTGTCTTTTGTGTGTGTGTTTGTAGGTAGCCAGGCTCGTATTTCCCTTGTGTTCAAAAGTTGTCTCAAGTGACCCATGTAACTAATTGAAACATGCAGAATGGAGCTGTTTCCAGTATATTTCCAAGAAAGTAATTGGAACTTTGCCAAAATTCACTCTGAATTTGGGTGTATCTCTAGTTTACCTGGGGCTAGCCAAAGGGGAGGGTAACTGATTTGTGTGCTTTTTGTTTACTAAGTGCCTGAGAAGTTACTTGTCCAGTGACAGACACCTTGAGTGACAGGCACCCCGTTTAAAGGGGTGCATGGTGATGCCAAGATATTTTCTCACTTATGAAAATAAAATAGCTATACAGTTGAAAGTTGTCAACTGTATGTGCCCTGTTGCATTGGACATTGTTTACAGATATCTAAGTCTAGTTTTTTAGAAGAAAAATCTGCCCTGATTTTCCAGATGGTGGCCCCAGAAAAGTCTATAAAGGAAGTTTTGATAAAACCTAATCAGGGAGCTTTCTGTTTGATGATCTGCGTAGAATTAAAAAAAAAAAAATCAAGGATTTGTTTCCGTTACTTGGCACACATACTCCGAAATGTCAAAGATGATATGACTAGAGAAACATGTGCCTTGCACTCACGTTACTTTCCAAAATTACTCAGTTTTCTTGACAGAGCTATTGGCTCTTAGGAACACAAGTGAGGATTAAATAGAAGATGACAGGTATTAGAAGGTCCAGGTAAATACACATACTTTGCCACAGTGGAAAACCAACGGGTGTGGCTCCTGAGGACCTTATTATCGTATAGCATGTCATGTATTGCACGTCAGAGTACTCAGTGTTAGGTAAATGATTTAGTGTGAATGAATAAGTAATACAAATTACTGTGTAACCATCACAGTTTTTATAATGCTATATTTCTCAATATGTATTTTTAGTGTTTTACAAGTGTATAAACATATAAATTATTACATACATAGTTTATATATGTATATGTAACATCTTCTTATTGCTATGTAGCCCATCTCTCCAACTGGTGTCCTCACTGCTACAAGGAAATACTCTTTGACTCAGTGAGTAGGCCTTTGACTCCCTGTTAGGTATTCATGATGTGGTGTATTTTTTTCCATACTACTCACAGATTTACATTTATTTTGAGGTGGTTTGACTTATATTGAGACTTTGATTCTTTTTTATCTCTGCCACTGCACTGTAAATTCAGTAAGGTCTGTTTTTCCCCAGTGTTATATCTCCGTTGCCTGATACATGGTCATCACGCAATATGCCCTTAAATTAGTAAACCAAACTTTCCAGAAGCTAGAAGAGAAAATTAGAAAAAAAATTCTTAGGGCAAGGACACAGCTCTTAGGCCACCATACTTGCTTTGGCACCACCAGAACCTGCAGAAAGATCTAAGTGGAAGTCACTCATGGTGAGAAGGTTCCTCTGAGCTGAGCCCAGCAAGGGGAACTATTTGAATAATTAAGGGGTATTTCTTAGGGACAATAGATTGAAGTTCCTTTCCCCCTATCTTTCTGGACCCCCCTCAGTATATTTACCAAGACCCTTTGTCCTGTGCACAGTGCTTGGACACGCTCTGAAAGAAACGTGTCACTTTGACTCCCCGTTATTTCATTACTGCTCGTTCTGATCTTAAGATGGCAATAGTGGAGCCATTTTTCAAGAATGAAGGAAATCATAAAAATCTTTTTTCCCCATGGTAGTTACAAGCTCTCTTGATTTCTGAATTCTTGACCGGAGATAGGGGATGCTGCCAAGCTGCCCATTAAGACCATCTGACCACCAATTTACATTTTAAATTTGTGATCTTTTAAAACAATTGGAGTTTTTCACCATGCCTGTTTTCTCTTTTTTGTCTTGTTGAAATATAAATGTGCATTATTTTTAGAGGCTAATAGAACTATAGCAGTTTTAAGCAAAGAAATGTATATAGGAGTAATCAGAGAAAAGCTTAAATAAGAATAGCTCACTATTTCAAAGGGACAATTAGTAAAACTTAGCCATGGCCTGTCTGTTTGTTTTTTAAGTCAGGTTTTCTTACAATAAGGTGAATGTTATATATATGGAACTAAAAACACAGATGAAGTACTAGGGGATTAAATTCAGTAAGTATAATACAGATAACTCAAGCTATCATCTCCATGTATTCTGATATCAGCATCACATACATAGACTTAACTGTCTAAAACATTTTGATTACTAATTCACAGGATAGCTTTCCAACCCCATCTCCAGAAGTAAAATATTTATTGAGCTCCTTTTGTTTGTAAGACCCCATTCTAAATGGCTAAGGAACAGTTTCAGAGGATAACATCAATTAAAGTTGCAAAAGTTGGTGCCTCTCTATAATAAACCTAGATGTATCCTCTAAATTATCTTGGACTCTTCCACTCTAGTATTAGAAAACACTTCAGTGATGCTCCCCACATTCAACTGACCTTAGGATTAATTCCACGCGTAGCCTACTAGTGGACTTACCTTCCGAGATACAAGATGTGACTCTTCCAACATCCATACTGTTCTACTGCTTTTCCTGATGTGAATGACATTCCCTTTTATCCGTTGCACCTGTCAGATTTCTATTTACGCCCTTCACTATCCATGAAGCCCTCTTGAACCACTCAGGTTCACCTTAATCTCTCCATACCTGGACTGTAACTATTGATTCTACTACATAAGTGGACACAAAATAAAAGAATTGCATGGTATGACACCACTACATTTTTATAGCACAACGTATTTTGCATCATTGGCAGAAAGTGTTGAATGAGTGACTGAAATCAATGAGAAGTAAAATATGAATATTGATTCATAGAGGCAGTAAAATGTAGAGTACAGGAGCATGTGCCCTGTTTTCCTGTATGTTACTTAAGGTTGGTTGAAAAGGAACAATATTGAATTCAGCCTTTGGCCAGAGGTTTCCTCACTACTTAGGAAGGCTTTCTAATTTCTCAACAAACGAATAATGTCTGGAACATAAACACAGTGCTACATCAAAGAAGTGTAATAAAGAGTTTTAAGGGACAAATTCATGGTGTGCCGTGAGTTTGGATGTTTATGAAGTTATTACTTTGTTTTCTTTTCCAACAAGGAGAATTACTGAAATATTTAAGG
Source organism: Mesoplodon densirostris (assembly GCF_025265405.1). Classification (NCBI taxonomy): domain Eukaryota; kingdom Metazoa; phylum Chordata; class Mammalia; order Artiodactyla; family Ziphiidae; genus Mesoplodon; species Mesoplodon densirostris. The sequence goes on along the minus strand of NC_082669.1, from coordinate 12,167,747 downwards.
AACTTTGTGGCTGGAGAAGTATAAACATTTTCATTTCTGCGAGAGTTGTGTAAGATATACACTTAAAATTACATCATTCCACAGAAATAAAAACTTCAGTAATCTGGAGTATCACATGCATCAGAACGTTTTTACTCTTTGGTTTAGATGATCTTTGTTGACAGTGTTAACTATTAGCATATTGTTGTTTATTTTTTCAGCTATTTGAATGACTTGGACAGAATTGCACAACCAAATTATATCCCAACTCAACAAGATGTTCTCAGAACCCGAGTGAAAACTACAGGAATTGTTGAAACCCATTTTACTTTCAAAGATCTTCATTTTAAGTGAGTATCTTCAAAACATATGATTTATGAATTTAGATACAGAACACATTGTTTAAGGAAAAAAAGGTATACTAATAAAAGTTTTTAAATGTTTAGAGTTTGAAATTACAAAAAATGTTTCACACCTGATTGGACAAAAGAATTTTGGGCTGAAAGAGGTCAAGAAACATTCAGGAGGAATATTTTTATTTTTATTTAAGAAAAAATAGCCATGCAAATTCCTTTTGCCTATATTTTTCACAGTGACTTAAATAAAAATAGTTTTTGGCTTTTATTTTTAAAAGAAATTACTGCTCTAATATTTTGTATTTTGCGAATGTGTTGCCATCCAGTTTTAGGTTTTACTGATAGAATATATGCTTATTTATGGAAATATTTTTAAAAGTTACCTTTTTAAAAATTTTCACGAAGATTTTTATTTATGCAAACTCATGTTTGGACTATTTCATGATGAAAAATGTTCATTTAATTTACAGTGTACTGTAACTTAACTGAAGTCTGAACAGAGAAGCACCAAGTGAGCCTTTAGAATGAAAGGGAATCTGGAGTTCATTTTGTCTAGTCCGCTCATTGTGTAATGAACTGGGCTCAGGGAAGTTCATTTAAACATTGCATTCAGATTTACAGAACTATGTTTTTCTTTTTCCAATAAGTAACAGTTTTCAAAGTATGAGAAAAACTGCTGAATTTTGCTTCAGTTAACTCCAGTGCTCTGAAACAGTATGATAATAAAGCAGAATTTCTGAAACCATCTTAAAGAAAGGCTACTAGTGAAAGATTAAAAACAAATATTCATCAGCTCACCTCATAAAGAAGCTCAATATTACAAGTTGTGGGGAGCACAGCTAAATATATGCAACTATACCTCTGATTCTCTCCATAAGTATTTTAAATATAATACATTTGTTACTATCATTTATCACTACATTATCCCACATTCAGTGATTAATGTAATTAAGTTTTCCAGAAAACTAAAATTTAATTTCAATTTTCCCTGGCAGCTTCCCTCCAAAAAAAGCAAACATTGCCCTGCTTTCTTAAACAGAGATATAGATCATAATTAGTTTATCTGGCCATGTAACTTTTGGTACTGTAACATGGTACTGTTTTGCATTTGCTTTTAATTTTTTTCTGTTTTCACTTTTTTTTTTTTTTTTTCGCTGTCAGTGGGCTTTTTTTTTCCTTTCCCTGCTGGTATGATCTCTTATTGAAATCTTATAGTTTGCTTACTATTTGGAGAATATTAAATAACCAAACCAAGGAACATTAAAATAGTATTATTTTAAATAATCTGATTTGTCTTATTTGATAACTGTTGCCAGATGTATTTAAGAATTATAAAGTGATTTTAATTATAAGGAAATTCACTATTAGATTTTAAAAGCTTTATTGGGTCTTTTTTTAATCCTAGTATACCTTAAATTCTGATTTTTTTGTTTTCTGTTTACCTTGCTTTAAGACCATATTCTATAGCAAACTTAAATTGTTATGTTCAGATGATGACTTTATTCTAACCATGAAGTTTCAGGAGAAAATGCATAGGGTTAGGGTTAGCAAGTAAGGATTCTGGACATAGGCCCCTGGTTAGGTAAGGGCAAGCTTGTTTAAGATTCTTAACAGACTGTTCCATCCAATCTTGCTCATTGTCAGAGGTTTATACATAAAATGTTTACTGTCTGTAAAAGGAAACGTAGAGGTGTGAGCTCTGTAAATGATGGGAAACGGCAAAGGTAAATGTCACATCAATTATTTGGTGCTTTGGGCAATCTAACTGCAAAATTCAGTTTCGTTCTTCGGTAGATGCGCCCTAAACATTCGCTTCCAGACCATACACTTCACTTCCAGCCTAGGTTTCCCAAAGTTGCCATTTCAACATCAGGAGTTGTCTGTCATCCTGATCCTTCCAGGAAGCCCACTTATCTTGCTCTATTTAGTCTCCTTGGGTGAGGTAAAATTTCACAGGATGTTTTTAGTTACCATTTTCACTTGCTGACTTACAGATAAACATAGGTCTGTCAGGAACTTCAAATAAACTTTGTCTTATTTTGGATTTGAATTCTGTTAAGTTGCTATCATTGCTAACATGTGGTTCCAACTTTTTATATATTAAGTGAGCCTCAGAAGAATGAGGGCAAAAATATACTTAGAACAATTCTACTGGAAACTTGAGTGTGCTTATCATTTTGTGTGTTTTGTGGTATAAATTCATTGTCTGATTTTTAACTGCTGATATAAAATTTCAGTTTCACTTATTTTGTGGTATGGGAATTAACAAATTCAAAATGAGGCAATAAGGCATTATAACTTAACAGTATATATTATCACCTCTGTGACTAGGCATTTATGGAAAGTATCTATGAGGATTATTTTGCTTTAAAGAATTAACAGTTTTATCTTGTTATATTTTCGCTGAATATAGAATTAAAGCATCCCTTCTATTAGAAAATCATCATAACATGTTTCTGTTCCTTTTCTTTAGTAATGTAATGTGCAGTTGGTTTTGGGATGGAATGTCATTTATGGGGTTGGTATTTATATATGGTCAACTAGCATTTGTCTCAGTCTTGGTCACAGTGGAATTAGATGACAGCCTGAGAGTAATACAGCATAGCTCAGGATAGCCAATATATCCCCTTCCATCTTCCCTCCCTCCCCCTGCTCCCTCTAAAAAGAGAAATCTAAGAAAACTCAGTTTCACTCCTTATTTGATACTAGTCAAAAGTCTCAACTTTTCATATGAAGGAGAACATAGTATAATCTTGCTTTGTTTGGGGTTAAAGAAATAGAAGTTCAGAATTTGAAGATAATTCTCCTGTGTTTGTGAAATAATGAAAATGCTCTGTGCACAGTCTGATCCTTTGTCATATTAGTTCTTAGTCATTTTTGCTCCTTGACTTATGAATTAGGCCAGTGATTCTCAAAGTGTGGTCCCCAGATCAGCAGCATCAACTCACCCACCTGGTGATTCTAATGCACACTAAAGTTTGAGAAGCAGTGGCTTAGATTAAAGGTTCTTTATGACCAGTACATGAATGACCCTCATTCATTTCTAAATTAAATAAATTGAAGATTTCTTCTGTATTCATATTACTTGATTATCAAGTGAAAGCACTTTTATTTTTAACATTCCCACAGCATAACTGGAAGGTCTAGATCTTCAACATGGTAAAACTAACCTATTATTGATCCATTTAGAGTTTATTTTTGTGTATGGTGTTAGACAATGTTGTAATTTCATTCTTTTACATGTAGCTGTCCAGTTTTCCCAGCCTCACTTATTGAAGAGACTCTTTTCTCCATTGTATATTCTTACCTTCTGTGTCATAGATTAATTGACCATAGGTGCGTGGGTTTATCTCTGGGCTTTCTATCCTAGTCCATTGATCTATAGTTCTGTTTTTGTGCCAGTACCATACTGTTTTGATTACTGTAGCTTTGTGGCATAGTCTGAAGTCAGGGAGTCTGATTCCTCCAGCTCTGTTTTTCTTTCTCAAGATTGCTTTGACAATTCAGGGTCTTTCATGTTTCCAGATAAATTTTAAAGTTTTTTGGTCTAGTTCTGTGAAAAATGCCATTGGTAAAAAATAGTCTATTATTGCTTGAAAGTGTTTTAAAATATTCTGTAGACACAGTTCATTCTTTCATTCAACAAATGTTTATGAAGTGCATGTGTTTGTCCAGTTTGTGTTTTAAAATATTCTGTAGACACAGTTCATTCTTTCATTCAACAAATGTTTATGAAGTGTGTGTGTTTGTCCAGTGGAGGGGATATAACATGGCCAAGACAAAGTCTTTGCCTTTATGTTGTTTTAGGGATGGGGGAGGAGAGGAGAAGAAATAACTATTTAGTATTCAGGGGGTGATAATTGCTACAAAGAGAAATAAAGCAAGATGGGTGGGGGGATGTACTAGTTTCCTAAAGCTGCTGTAACAAATTACCACAAACTAGTGGCATATAACAATGGAAATTTATTCTTTGATAGTTGAAGCTAGAAGTTTAAAATCAGTTTGTCAGCAGGACTATGCTCCTTCTGAAGGCTCAAGAAAAGAATCCTCCCTTGCCTCTTCTTAGCTTCTGCTGGTTGTCAGCAGTCCTTGGTGTTCCCTGCCTTATGGCCATATCACTCCAGCCCTTGGCCTTCTTCCCTGTGTGGGTCTGGTTCCTCTTTGCTTATTAGTTCACTCCTCAGTTTCTCTCCTTCATCTTGCATTTTACTTTAGCAGCAAGGAGAACCAAGGTTGTACCTTGCATTCTTTGCTTGAAAATTTTCTCAGCTAAATCTAAATACCCAGGTTCATCTCTTACAAGTCCTACCTTACACCCAGCACTAGAATAGTTAAGCCAAGTTTTTGCCACTTTAAAACAAGGATTACCTTTTCTGCAGTGTCCAATAATATACTTCTCATTTCCTTCTGAGACCTCAACAAAAACATCTTTAACATTCATATGTCTTTCACCATTGTGTTCATGATGATATATATTCATTCTCTGAGACAGAAGCTGTTCTACCATGCTCTTCACTTCCATCTAAGTCTCATCAAAATCACCTTTAATATCCGTATTTCTAACCAACCATCTTTCAAGGCATTCTGGGCTTTTTCTGTCAAGTAACTCCAAATTCTTCCACCCTTTCCCTATTACCCACTTCCAAAGCCACTTCCACAGTTTTGGGAATTTGTTTTACAGCATTACCCCACTCTGGGTACTAAAATTTGTGTCAGTCAGGGTTCTCGCAAGCAGCAGAACCAGTAGGTTCTGTGTATTTCAAGGAACTGGCTTCACGTGACTGTAGGTGCCAGCGAATTGGAAGTTTGTAGTGCAGGACAGCAGGCTCAGATAGAAACCGATGTTACAGTATTGAGGCAGAATTTTTTTTCCTTCTGGGAAACTTCAGTTTTTGCTCTGAAGGCCTTTCAACTCATTGCATGAGGTCTGCCCACATTATCAAGGATAATCTCCTTTACTGAAAATCATCTGACTATAGATGTTAATCATAACCAGAAAATACCTTCACAGCGGCACCCAGATTAGTGTTTGATGAAATAGCTGCGTATGATAGCCTAGCCAAATTGACACATAAAACCAGCCATCAACAGAGGGATAATATGGGACAGGGTGGGTTTTGTTGTTATTTTACATGGAGTGGTCAGGAAATATGTGACATTTGATCAGAGAAGTTAGCTAAAATATATTATCTTTTTGGTAAAGTTGTCTTCAAATTGTGTTCCTTGGCAATTTAACAAATGGGTAATCATTTTAATTTCTTTTGTTCTTGTTTGATCTTTATTACCAGCTGTCCTTTTTATATCTTACCCATTTTAGTGTGTAGTAGAATCATTTTGTTATATAGCATACTTAAACTTAATGAACAGTTTACTAGCTACACTAATAGAAAGAATGGCACTTAAATGATGATAAAAGTAACAATACTAGTTACTTTTGTTATGAGTACAGATCTTATGTAGTCGGATTTGGTTTATAGGCCAAAACTATTCTACAGGGAAAATTCTTTTTGCCTGAGAATTAAATAGGGACTATTTTAATTAGTGCAGTATCTAGATAAATGGAGCCTTTAAAAATGTACCAGTTTGCATAGTGTTTCCATTATGTAAGTGGTTATTTCTAGGTTGCATAACGTAATCTATGTGAATTTCAACTTGTGCTTAACTTAAACTCTTACAAGGAAAGGAGGAAAAGATTATTGTTTTTATACTGTTTGTGTTACTACCCTGTACAGTAACCTACAATGGTCTACTGTTGTGTATCATGTAAAAATTGAGTTTTTTCAGTCCTGATTTTCAGACTATTCAGTAGGCCATCCATTTATCTCATTTTTTTTTTTTTTCTATACCATGGTTTTACTTTTTAAGTTAGGCAGCCTGTTTGCCCCTGTTTAAATATGACTTGCTTGCTCAGCTTTTCTTACCTGGGATGGTTTCTCCCTTACATCGAAGTTCTGCTGTATTGCTTCTGAGAGAAAACATTTTGTCGTTGGATGAGGGGACCATGTTCTCTGCCTCTAATGTTCTGTGACTTGAGCAAATTGAATATATTCTATTATCTCCGCATTCTTATAGTGCTGCCTCTTCTTTTGTATTTGTTTTCATGTTCTGTTCTAAAGTGTTCTCATATGTTAATGAATGTGTTAATTTTTTTTTAGGGTATTTTGGGTGTTTTTTTTGTTTGTTTTACTGTGAGCTAAAACAAAATGGTTTAAAAACCAGCAGACTTTTTTTCCTTTGTGAAAATCAATTTGTGACATTATTTTCCTCCCATAAAATCCTTTTCTCCTTTCTTCCCATCCCACATTCCCTATGCGATTTGGAGCTTTTTTTGTTGATTTTTATAGAACTCCTCAGAGCCTCTGAACATTCCGCGTGTTGTCAAACTCATTATTTTTCCTCTTACAGAATGTTTGATGTGGGAGGACAGAGATCTGAGAGGAAGAAATGGATTCATTGCTTTGAAGGAGTGACCGCCATCATCTTCTGTGTGGCACTGAGTGACTATGACCTGGTTCTAGCTGAAGATGAAGAAATGGCAAGTAGAACCCCTTTGAAAGATTGAGCATGGCCTATGAAGAGCTGGAGATGTTGCCAAGAATTTTTCTGTGAAAAATTCTTGAAGAATTCTTACTAATGCCTAAATTAATAGAAAGTTCAGGCTCTTTTCTCTAACTTTTCTGTTCAGTATATTGCCCTTTTAGAATGCAAAGAACAGATGGATCCTGAATAAAAGGAAATGACAAAAAGTTAATCTCACCTCAACCCTAGTTGCTTAACTAGGCATTTCTGAGATCTGGTATCTACATACTAAATGCAAATAAAGTTAGTTCCATTATAGTCCAAGGCTTATTTTTCTTAACTTATTACTTCTGCCGGCTCAGTAATCCTTGATCTCTGTTATACCTTGCTACTGTCATGTAATTTTCAGATGTGTTTCAGTGTACCATTAATCTGGGGGAAATATTTTTAATTAGAAAAAAGCTATAAGTGTCAGTTTCTTTTATTAAAATAAGTTATATACAATTATCAGGCAGTAGGTGTAGTGCACATGTTCATTTCTGTCATCCTGGCACTATAAAATATATTAGTGCCCTTTTTGAAACCACAAATACTGGAAGGGCAGGAAACAGGAATTGGAGGTTTCCTTCCCTAATATACCATTATATTTAGGGTATTGGGCTAATTGTGTTTCAGCTTTTTCAGTTTAATTTATTAATCTTTAAAAACCTCTACCTATCTTTTAATGGAAACTTCAATTCACTCTGTAATAATGAGGTCTCCTTTGAAACGTTTGCACTTCGCATTTCTAGATCGCAGGGTCCTGCGGCACAGTGACACGCTGCCGGCACTCAGCAAGTACTGGTTGAATGCAAAAAAGTGATGAGTGATGTAGACACTCATCTTGCCTAAAATCAAAGTGTGTGCTTGTTCTTAAATGGCAAACATATGTTTTTGTGGGACGCTACCTATTTTTCAGCTAAGTTCTATCGTATTACCATACTTTTTTTTTCCATGCTCATTTTTTAAAAGTAATATTTCTCAAAATCCTTGCCATTATGACAAACTGGCTGTATTCTATTACAGAACCGAATGCATGAAAGCATGAAGTTGTTCGACAGCATATGTAACAACAAATGGTTTACAGATACATCTATTATACTTTTTCTAAACAAGAAGGATCTCTTCGAAGAAAAAATCAAAAAGAGCCCTCTCACTATATGCTATCCAGAATATGCAGGTATTTTACTGTCTGTAGATAACTTGTCAGCTCGTATATTTCTAAGTGAACGTTCCCCTAAGGCAAGGTTTCAGTTGTTGATTTGAATCTTTTGGCTTAGTAATTCTTAACCTTTAAGAGAAATTATTTATCAAACTGCATTCAAGCACAAGTAGTTCCTTGAGTTGTGGGTGAGGTGATTGAAAATAACATTCATTTTAGGGAAAAGCTGTTAGATAATTTTCTATGATGACTCCAAGTCTTCGTAAACTTACTATATTGATTGGTTCATCCAGTTAACAGATCTTATGTCAGGTATTGTGTGATGCACAATAAATAAAATGTGTGTCTGGTCACTGACTTAATGTCAAAGACAGAGGTACTCCTAAACAACAGTGCAGCACGCGAGTACAAAGGAATATGGATAGTAATTGGAAGGGGGAAAAAATTAGAAAGGAGTCCGTGAGTTAGCTAACTCCTCAGGGGAGTCAGGGAAGGTTTCACAAGAAATCCAGGCTTTGGTAATGAGACTGTTAGTGGTACTTTAATTTTACTACTGTGTAAAATGGTCTGCAGCGAGAAAAGGAGACCTGAGATGCAGTCCTGGCTTTTCCATAATTATCTCTTTGATCTTCAACAAAGCAGTTAATGGGGTCTCACTACCCCATCTGTGAAATCAGAAGTTGGGCTAAAACATTGGTTAAGTTTAGTTCCTTGGAACACTTCCCTGGCTGCTATTGAAAGTGGGTGCAAGGAACAGTGATACTCACCCCCCACCCCCTGACCCCATCCACACTCAACTTCTCCCTCCCTAAGGCAGAGTAATTTAGCTTTCATCTGTTTTGCATATTGGGTTTCTGAATAAGGCTTTATTTTATTTTAATGAAGAAAGTTCGATGCCTAAAAAAAAAGTTTGACTACCAATAGTTTATCTGATCTCTAAATCTAAACATTATGAAGCTTGGTTAATTTAGCTAATTGATACAAGTTACCCTCACTCCATCCTCACTGTTAAAAAAAAAAGGTCTCAAGAATTTTTTTTGGTTGAAAAATGTGAAAGTGAAATATTACATTTATTGCATTATTTTTTTAACATCCTTATTGGAGTATAATTGCTTTACAATGTTGTGTTAGTTGCTGCTGTATAACAAAGTGAATCAGTTATATGTATACATATATCCCCATATCCCCTCCCTCTTGCGTCTCCCTCCCACCCTCCCTATCCCACCCCACTAGGTGGACACAAAGCACCAAGCTGATCTCCCTATGCTATGCAGCTGCTTCCCACTAGCTATCTGTTTTACATTTGGTAGTGTGTATATGTCCATGCCACTCTCTCACTTCGTCCCAGCTTACCCCTCCCCCTCCCTGTGTCCTCTAGTCCATTCTCTACATCTGCATCTTTATTCCTGTCCTGTCCCCAGGTTCTTCAAAACCACTTTTGTTTTGTTTTGTTTTTTAGATTCCATATATATGTGTTAGCATACAATATTTGTATTTCACTTTCTGACTTACTTCACTCTGTATGACAGACTCTAGGTCCATCCACCTCATTACAGATAACTCACTTCCATTTCTTTTTATGGCTGAGTAATATTCCATTGTATATATGTACCACATCTTCTTTATCCATTCATCTGTCGATGGACACTTAGGTTGCTTCCATGTGTTGGTTATTGTAAGTAGAGCCACAGTGAACATTGTGGTACATGATTCTTTTTGAATTATGGTTTTCTTAGGGTATGTGCCCAGTAGTGGGATTGCTGGGTCGTATGGTAGTCCTATTTTTAGTTTTTTAAGGAACCTCCATACTGTTCTCCATAGTGGCTGCACCAACTTACATTCCCACCAACAGTGCAAAAGGGTTCCCTTTTCTTCACACCCTCTCCAGCATTTATTGTTTGTAGATTTTTTGATGATGGCCATTCTGACTGGGGTGAGGTGATACCTCACTGTAGTTTTGATTTGCGTTTCTCTAATGATTAGTGATGTTGAGCATCCTTTCATGTGTTTGTTGGCAATCTGTATATCTTCTTTGGAGAAATGTCTATTTAGGTCTTCTGCCCATTTTTGGATTGGATTGTTTGTTTTTTTGATATTGAGCTGCTTGTATATTTTGGAGATTAATCCTTTGCCAGTTGCTTCGTTTGCAAATATTTTCTCCCATTCTGAGGGTTGTCTTTTCATCTTGTTTATGGTTTCCTTTGCTGTGCAAAAGCTTTGAAGTTTCATTAGGTCCCATTTGTTTATTTTTGTTTTTATTTCCATTCCTCTAGGAGGTGGGTCAAAAAGGATCTTGCTGTGATTTATGTCATAGAGGGTTCTGTCTGTGCTTTCCTCTAAGAGTTTTATAGTGTCTAGCCTTACATTTAGGTAAGGGTTTTTTTGGGATCTTTTGTGTTTCCATACAAATTGTGCAATTTTTTGTTCTACTTCTGTGAATAATGCGATTGGTAGTTTGATAGGGATTGCACTGAATCTGTAGATTGCTTTGGGTAGTGTAGTCATTTTCACAGTGTTGATTCTTCCAATCCAAGAACATGGTATATCTCTCATATCTCTCTGTCTGTTTGTATCATCTTTAATTTCTTTCATCAGTGTCTTATAATTTTCTGCATACAGGTCTTTTTTCTCCTTAGGTAGATTTATTCCTAGGTATTTTATTCTTTTTGTTGCAGTGGTAAATGGGAGTGTTTCCTTAATTTCACTTTCAGATTTTTCATCATTAGTGTATAGGCATGCAAGAGATTTCTGTGCATTAATTTTGTATCCTGCTACTTTACCAAATTCATTGATTAGCTCTAGTAGTTTTCTGGTAGCATCTTTAGGATTCTCTGTGTATAGTATCATGTCATCTGCAAACAGTGACAGCTTTACTTCTTCTTTCCCGATTTGGATTCCTTTTATTTCCTTTTCTTCTCTGATTGCTGTGGCAAAAACTTCCAAAACTATGTTGAATAAGAGTGGTGAGAGTGGGCAGCCTTGTCTTGTTCCTGATCTTAGTGGAAATGGTTTCAGTTTTTCACCATTGAGGACGATGCTGGCTGTGGGTTTGTCATATATGGCCTTTATTATGTTGAGGAAAGTTCCCTCTATGCCTACTTTCTGCAGGGTTTTTATCATAAATGGGTGTTGAATTTTGTCGAAAGCTTTCTCTGCATCTATTGAGATTATCATATGGTTTTTCTCCTTCAATTTGTTAATATGGTGTATCACATTGATTGACTTGTGTATATTGAAGAATCCTTGCATCCCTGGGATAAATCCCACTTGATCATGGTGTATGATCCTTTTAATATGCTTCTGGATTCTGTTTGCTAGTATTTTGTTGAGGACTTTTGCATCTATGTTCATCAGTGATATTGGCCTGTAGTTTTCTTTTTCATAACATCTTTGCCTGGTTTTGTTATCAGGGTGATGGTGGCCTCGTAGAATGAGTTTGGGAGTGTTCCTCCCTCTGCTATATTTTGGAAGAGTTTGAGAAGGATAGGTGTTAGCTCTTCTCTAAATGTTTGATAGAATTTGCCTGTGAAGCCATCTGGTCCTGGGCTTTTGTTTGTTGGAAGATTTTTTATCACAATTTCAATTTCAGTGCTTGTGATTGGTCTGTTCATATTTTCTATTTCTTCCTGATTCAGTCTTGGCAGGTTGTGCATTTCTAAGAATTTGTCCATTTCTTCCAGGTTGTCCATTTTATTGGCATAGAGTTGCTTGTAGTAATCTCTCATGATCTTTTGTATTTCTGCAGTGTCAGTTGTTACTTCGCCTTTTTCATTTCTAATTCTATTGATTTGAGTCTTCTCCCTTTTTTTCTTGATGAGTCTGGCTAATGGTTTATCAATTTTGTTTATCTTCTCAAAGAACCAGCTTTTAGTTTTATTGATCTTTCTGTTTCATTTCTTTTTCATTTAAATCTGATCTTTATGATTTCTTTCCTTCTGCTAACTTTGGGGTTTTTTGGTTCTTCTTTCTCTAGTTGCTTTAGGTATAAGGTTAGGTTGTTTATTTGAGATGTTTATTGTTTCTTGCGGTAGGGTTGTATTGCTATAAACTTGTCTCTTAGAACTGCTTTTGCTACATCCCATAGGTTTTGGGTCGTCATGTTCTCATTGCCATTTGTTTCTAGGTGTTTGTTTGTTTTGCGGTACTCGGGCTTCTCACTGCTGTGGCCTCTCCTGTTGCGGAGCACAGGCTCCGGACGCGCAGGCTCAGCGGCCACAGCTCACGGCCCCAGCCGCTCCACGGCATGTGGGATTCTGCCGGACGGGGGCACGAACCCGTATCCCCTACACCAGCAGGCGGACTCTCAACCACTGCGCCACCAGGGAAGCCCTCTAGGTGTTTTTTGATTTCAGTGATCTCTTGGTTATTTAGTAGTGTACTGTTTAGCCTCCACGTATTTGTATTTTTTACCTATTTTTTCCTGTAATTGATATCTAGTCTCATAGCATTGTGGTTGGAAAAGATACTTGATACGATTTCAATTTTCTTAAATTTACCAAGGCTTGATTTGTGACCCAGGGTATGATCTATCCTGGAGAATGTTCTATGAGCACTTGAGAAGAAAATGTATTCTGTTTTTGGATGGAATGTCCTAGAAATATCAATTAAGTCCATCTTGTTTAATGTGTCATTTAAAGCTTGTTTCCTTATTTATTTTCATTTTGGATGATCTGGCCATTGGTGAAAGTGGGGTGTTGAAGTCCCCTACTATGATTGTGTTACTGTCGAGTTCCCCTTTTATAGCTGTTAGCATTTGCCTTATGTATTGAGGTGCTCCTGTGTTGGGTGCATAAATATTTACCATTGTTGTATCTTCTTGGATTGATCCCTTGACCATTATGTAGTGTCCTTCTTTGTCTCTTGTAATAGTCTTTGTTTTATAGTCTTTTTTGTCTGATATGAGAATTGCTACTCCAGCTTTCTTTTGATTTCCATTTGTGTGGAATATCTTTTTCCATCCCCTCACTTTCAGTCTGTATGTATCCCTAGGTCTGAAGTGGTCTCTTGTAGACAACATATATACGGGTCTTGTTTTTGTATCCAGCCAGTCTATGCCTTTTGGTTGGAGCATTTAATCTGCTTACATTTAAGGTAATTATCGATATGTATGTTCCTATTAGCATTTTCTTATTTGTTTTGGGTTTGTTATTGTACATGTTTTCCTTCTCTTCTGTTTCCTGCCTAGAGAAGTTACTTTAGCATTTGTTTTAAAGCTGATTTGGTTGTGCTGAATTCTCTTAGCTTTTGCTTGTCTTTAAAGGTTTTAATTTCTCTATTGAATCTGAATGAGATCCTTGCTGGCTAGAGTAATCTTGGTTGTAGGCTTTTCCCTTTCATCACTTTAAATATGTCTTGACACTCCCTTCTGGCTTGCAGAGTTTCTGCTGAAAGATCAGCTGTTAACCTTATGGGGATTCCTTTGTATGTTATTTGTTGCTTTTCCCTTGCTGCTTTCAATATTCTTACTTTGTATTTAATTTTTTATAGTTTGATTAGTATGTGTCTTGGCATGTTTCTACTTGGATTTATCCTGTATGGACTCTCTGTGCTTCCTGGACTTGATTGACTATTTCCTTTCCCATGTTAGGGAAGTTTTCGAATACCATCTCTTCAAATATTTTCTCAGACCCTTTCTTTTTCTCTTCTTCTGGGACCCCTGTAATTCGAATGTTGGTGCATTTAATGTTGTCCCAGAGGTCTCTGAGACTGTCCTCAATTCTCTTCATTCTTATTTATTCTGCTCTGCAGTAGTTACTTCCACTATGTTATCTTCCAGGTCACTTATCTGTTCTTCTGCCTCAATTATTCTGCTATTGATTCCTTCTGGAGTATTTTTAATTTCAGTAATTGTGTTGTTCATCACTGTTCATTTGCTCTTTAGTTCCTCTAGATCCTTGTTAAATGTTTCTTGTATTTTCTCCATTCTACTTCCAAGATTTTGGATCATCTTTACTATCATTACTCTGAATTCATTTGTTTGGTCTGGTGGGTTTTTACCTTGCTGCTTCATCTGCTGTTTCTCTGTCTTCTCATTTTGCTTATCTTACTGTGTTTGGGGTCTCCTTTTCGCAGGCTGCAGGTTCATAGTTCCCATTGTTTTTGGTGTTTGCCCCCCACTGGGTAAGGTTGGTTCAGTGGGTTGTGTAGGCTTCCTGGTGGAGGGGACTAGTGCCTGTGTTCTGGTGGGAGGGGCAGTGTACGGTGGTGTGTTTTGGGGTATCTGTGAACTTAGTAGATTTCAGGCAGCCTGTCTGCTAACAGGTGGGGTTGTGTTCCTGTCTTGCTAGTTGATTGGCATAGGTCATCCAGTGCTGGAACTTGCTGGCCGTTGGGTGGAGTTGAGATGGAGATCTCTGGCTTGCTGGCTGTTGGGTGGAGGTGGGTCTTAGCGTTGAGATGGAGATCTCTGAGAGACCTCTCGCTGATTGATGTATTACATTGGGCCAGGATGTCTCTGTGGTCCAATGTCCTGAACTCGGCTCTCCCACCTCAGCAGCTCAGGCCTGACTCCAGGCCCAGGCACCAAGTTCCTGTCAGCCACACGGAGACATATGGCATCTTGCTGCTGCGATGCTGAGTGTAGTGCTTGCTGGTGCTACTCTTGCTGCTCTGGGTGACCGCTGCCTCTGTTAACAGCTCCACTAAGCCTGAGGGCCTACAAGCTGCAGGAAAATGAGACCACCCGGGGCAGCCTTCAAGCCGTGATTCTTGCCATGATCCCTGCTGTTGCTGTCATGGAATCCGGCTTCCCCCACTGCTGCCCAAGTCTCAAGAATTTGTTTCATTCTAAACGAAATTTGTCAATTTTGTATTCAGTCAGTTGTACAGTGAGTATTCACTGCCTTTTTGCAGCCAGTGTTAAAACAACCATATGATATCAGTGCTTTTACATCCCACTTATGTAGGTGAGAGCACTGTGATTTAATGAAGCAATAGAGTCCAAATCCAGACCCAAGTCTGTTGCACTCCTGCATCCAGGACATTAACAACCAGAATACATTTAATTATATATTTTCAATGGAGGCAAAGCAGGAGGGTCTCCAATCAGTATGATCCTCATTACTACAGCCCTTTTTATGCATCACAAAGTTATACTTTGAAATAATTGCACAGAATTAACTTATTTTAAAAGTTTTGTTTTCTTTTTGAAAGTCAGTGTCCTAAGTCACCTTATTCAGAAACATTCTTAGTGCTTCGTTAGGAATAAAATTATTTATAGTTCTAATTCCAAGATTGAAGTTACCCAGAATCAAGGTGGCTCTGTTTGGCCTTTACTTTCCTCTGTCTTTCAGTTCATCTTTGTCATTTTCTATTGTGAAGTACCCCTTTTGTGCTAACATTACCAGAGGACCCAAATGAATCCTCAAATATTACATACTTACAGGGATTTTTAGAGCAGCCAAGAAGATGGTTGTTAGCTCTTTTTTTCCCAGGTATGCATTGTGTTCAAAATGTTTCTCGTATGTTATCAAGTTAATAAGAATCACTGATCTCAGGCTTTTTGAGCAAGGAGAGTATTACATAATTCTTTCATAGTCCCAGTGTTCAGACTATAATTAAAAACTTCATTGCACACGCTAAGTATTGTTGCTGTCACCTCTTGTCACACCCTCAACTCTTAATCCCTGTGGCTATGTTTGCTATAGGAGAACCCATTGTAGCCTCCAAACTACTCACTTGGTTTATCCCCTACATCTCTCTGCTCCTGTCTTCTCCTCTTCTTATCTATTTACATTTTGGCATTTCACCAGATTCCATCTGCAGTCTTATAATCCTCTAGCACTCCATTCTTTCAGAGTCATTTTTATTCTCAGCATGATAAATTCAGTTGTCAACTCTAATTTCTCTGCTGAGATTCAGGCTTGCATTTCCAATTGCTTGTTGAATCTATCCATGTTTTTTAGCACTTGAGACTCCAACTGAATTCACGTTATTTTTTTTTTATTCAAATCTCCTTTATCTCCCTTTGAATTATATCACTAGGCACCCAGTTCTCCAGTATTGAACCAGATTATCGTCTGTACTTAACCTTTATTCAAGACAGTTCTATCACGTTAGAAAATATCTGTCACCTTCCCCCTAACCAAGTTGAGGAATGTGTCTTGTAGTTCTAGGGATTCAATAATCTAACTAGCTACCCAGAATAGATACAGCAGATTGAGCCATGCACTCAGGGCAAGCTGTTTGCTCAAAACATGTTTTTAATTTAGAGGTTGTATTAGCTTCTGTGAGTCAAGAAGACGTTTATTGCTTTAGAATTTCAGAGTACCAACCTTATTATGATTTAATAACTTAAAATTTGATTTGTAGAGTATATGGTTGTCTGCTAGCAACTTAAGAGATAAAATTTAAACTTATTTTGACAACTTAGAGAAAATGGAAAAATTCATAGAAACATACAAGCTACCAAGTTTGAATCATGAAGAAATAGAAAATCTGAACAGCCTATGTTAGTAAGGAGATTGAATCAGTAATCAAAAACCTCCCAATAAACAAAGTTCATAACCAGATGGCTTTACTGGTGAATTCTACCAAACACAGAGGAATTAATTGTTAGCGGTCCTCCTTAAACTCTTCCAAAATTGGAAGCATTCTCTCCTTTTCCATAACTCATTTTACCAGGCCACCATTACCCTGTTACCAAAACCAGGCAAGTATGCCACAAGAAAAGAAAATTACAGGCCAATATCCCTGATAAACATAAATGCAAAAATCTTCAACAAAATATTAGCAAACTGAATTCAGCAATACATTAAAAGGATCATTACACCACAACTATGTGAGATTTATTCCGAGGATGCAAGCATATAGTTCACTGTCTGCAAAACAAAATGAAGGATAAAAATCAGATGATCATCTCAACAAATGCCAAAAAAAAAAAGCATTTGACAAAATTCAACATCCATGTAGGATAAAAACTCAACAAAATGGGTACAGAGGGAATGTACCTCAATATATTAAAGGCCTATAGCTGATATCATACTCAACAGTAAAAAGTTGAAAGCTTTTCCTCTAAGATAGATAGGGAATAAGACAAGGTTTCCCAGTCTCACCACTTTCATTCAACATAGTATTTACAAGTCCTGCCACTGCAGTTTAAGCAAGAAAAAGAAAATGCATCCAAATCAGAAAGCAAGAAGTAAAACTGTCACTATTTGCACAAGACATGGTATTATACATAGAAAATCTCAGATTCACAAAATACGCATAATCAGTGAATTTAGTAAAGTTGCAGGATACAAAATCAGTATACAAAAATCTGTAACACTAGTAATGAACTATAAGAAAAACTGAAACAGTCAGATTTACAGTTGCATTAAAAGAACAAAATTTCTAGGAATAAATTTAACCAAGGAGAGGAAAGGCCTGTACACTGAAAACTAAAACATAGATTGAAAGAAATTGAAGATACACATAAATGGAAAGATATTCCATGCCCATGGATTGGAGGAATATAAGTATTGTTAAAAAGGTCCGTACTACCTAAAGTTGTCTAACAGAGTCAGTGCAATCCCTTTCAAAGTTCTAATGGCATTTTTCACAGAAAGAGAGTAGTCCTAAAATTCTGAATCACAAAAGACTCCAAAAGCTAAAGCGATCTTGAGAAAGAAGAACAAAGCTGGAGGCACTATGCACCCTGATTTCCAACTATATTACACAGCTACAGTAATGAAAACAGTGGTATTGGCATAAAAAACAGACACATAGATCTGAGAAGCAGAATAGAGAGCCCAGAAGTAAACCCATGTATACATGGTCAAGTAATTTATGACAGATGACCCAAGAATATACAACGGGGAAAGAAGTCTCTTCAGTAAACGGTGTTAGGAACACTGGACAGCCACATGCTAAAGAATGAAACTGGACTGCTTTCTCCACCATACACAAAAATAAACCCAAACAGATTAAAGACTCGAACGTGAGACCTCAAACCCTTGAACGTAAGACCTGAAACCATAAAACTCCTAGAAGACGACACAGGCAGTAAGCTTGATAGTTGTGATTTTTTTTTTTAAGTTTGACACCAAAAGCGAAGGCAACAAAAGCAAAAAGAAGCAAGTTGGGTGATATCATCAAACTAAAAAGCTTCTGCACAGCAAAGGAAACCATCAACAAAATAAAAATGCAGCCTAAGGAATGGGAGAAAATATTTGCAAAACATTTAGCTGATAAGGGGTTAATATCCAAAATGTACAGTCATTCCTCAGTATCCTGGGGAGATTGGTTTCAGGACCTGCCATAGATACCAAAATCTATGGCTGCTCAAGTCCCTTACATAAAATGGCATAATACAGTTGGTCCTCCATATTTGCAGGTTATAAACCCACAGATACAGAGGGCCAGCTGTATAAAGAACTCATACAAGTCAGTAACAAAAACACAATTTCACTATTAAAATGGGCAGAGGATCTGAATAGATATGTTTCCAAAGAAGACATACCAGTGGCCAACATGTCCGTGAAAAGGTACTCAACATCACTACCAATCAGGGAAATGCAAATCAAAACCACAATGAGCTATCACCTCACACCCATTAGAGTGGCCAGTATCCTAAAGAAAAGAAATGCCAAACGTTGGTAAAGACGTAGAAAAACGGGAACCCTTGTACCCTATTGCTGGGAATGTAAATTGGTGCAGCCATTATGGAAAACAATATGGAGATTCCTCAATAAATTAAAAAATAGAACTACCATATGATTCAGCAATTCCACTTCTGGGTATTTATTTGAAGAAAATGAAAACACTTTCTGGAAAAGATACATGCACCTCTCTGTTCATTGCAGCATTACTTAGAGTAGCCAAGCTATGAACACAGCTGGCGAAGCACAGGGGAGGGGAAGCACTGCAGTAACACAGGTGGTCCTTTGAATGAATACAGGTTTCCTCCTGACATGGAGTGAGCCTCACATGTGGAACAGAGGGTCTTAGAATGGCTTTACCAAGCAGGCGGGGTAACAGAGGACCTTGAAGTCCAGGCATATAATTTTGTGTTATTACTGCAAGAGACAGAATCAACAGTTCTTTTTCAAAGGAACATTTTAGGTATCATATGTATCATATGTATACATATATAAACTATGTATCATATGTATATGTATCATATGTATACATATATAAACTATATAGATACATACTTAGCACAAATGTGAAACACTGAATTTTAAAACGTGAAAACACTGATATATGCACCATTCAGGTCAAGAAATAGAACATTTCCAGGTCCCCAGAAACCTTGTCATGCCCCTCCCAGTCTTAACTGATCAACTTCCATGCACCCACCTACTCACACAAAGTAACCACTATTATGACTTCTGTCTTCATCGATGAATTTTGATTGTTTCCAAACTTGTTTTCTAAACATCAGTTGTTTACAGCATATACTGTTTTGTGTCTGCCTTCATTTGTTCAACAGTATGTTTGTGAAGCTCATCTATAGTATTGTGTGTAGCAGTAGTCCTTTTATTCTCATTTCTCTATGGCAGCTCATTGTATGAATATATACCAAGATTTATTAGCCAGTCTACAGTTAATGAACTTTTGGGTTGTTTCCTAAAGTAGAAGTTCTGCTGTTAACAGTCTTTATATGTCTTCTGGTGAACGTATGTATATAGTTCTGTCAAGGACACACCCGGAAAACTGAACTCTTGGGTCACAGAGTATGTGTGGTTATCTTTAGATCCCGCCAAGTATCAAAGTGTTGTACTCAGGAGTCTTCAGTCAATCACCTGAAAGCAGAAGTGTGTCATTCACTTTTTTTCATAGGCATAAACCACAGTGTAGACCCCTGTACAGTTTTTGAATACAAAAACTGAGAAATGCTAATTAATGTATATATAGGAAGGGGAATAAAAAATACCGATCAGCATCGGCCAACATTTCTTGATCCAGCCACTAGGCTAGAAGTGAAATAGTGTGCTGCCATCATCAGGAAACTGAGTGTTTCCGTGTTCGGATGTAGAGTATAAGGGGTTAGAAGAAAAGGGACTCTGACAATTGGGGATTGAGGCAGGAACAAAGATCATGGGGAACGTGGAATACCGTGCTTTTTTTTTTTTCCCAAGGGTAACTTATAGTCATTACAGGGTGATTAACATTGGGTATTTTTCACTTAGAAGAAATCGTTTATCTTATTCTTGAGGGCAAAGACGATTACAGAGTCCACATATTTTACACATAAGAAACTGATTTCAGTATTTTAAGGTCCGTGTTGCTTAGTGGTGTACTCATCTTAACTTCGCCTTACGTTGCTTCCCTTTTCCCATATCAGGCTCGAACACATATGAAGAGGCAGCTGCATATATTCAGTGTCAGTTTGAAGACCTCAATAAAAGGAAGGACACGAAGGAAATATACACCCACTTCACATGCGCCACAGATACCAAGAATGTGCAGTTTGTCTTTGATGCTGTGACAGATGTCATCATAAAAAATAATCTAAAAGATTGTGGTCTCTTCTGAGTTTTGCAGTAAATGGTAAAATGCATTTTCAAACCAAATGAGTACTTATATTTGGATCTCTCTACACTAGAGTCTTGCAGCAACACAGAATGTAGTATATGGGAAGTGCATCTGGGACCTGACCAAAATTGTTTGTTTGTTTTTTTGGTTTTTTTTTTTTCACCTGGAAGTAATGGAAGGTCCTTTCTTAAATGGGAGAGGTGGTCCTGCAGTGTGAAACTAAGGGCAGTGTTAAAGCTGGACTCTAGTGTATTGATGACTTCTGTGTAAGTGTAAATATGCAAATGTATGTATACATGTATTTATGACTTTAGTTTTCCACATTACTTTTAGGTATTAAGAGTGGCAACTTATGATTTTAGCGTGATGGCTTGGGAAATAACAGAAATATTAAGTACTTTGTACTGAGTGACAGACTATTATGTTTGCCAGTTTTAAACAGCTTTATTTATGTTCATGTCCTGTAAATTTTTAAGTACAGTAATTAATATTAGGACACATTGCAGCCCTTGTCTTGATTATATGTATACTTGTAATCATAAAAATGTTATTTGTACAAACGTTGCACAGACTGTTTTAATAACATGATTTGTTCTTTAAATTTAATGTGTTTTATTGAAACGTTCTTGAAGTGGATGAGTATACCTGCCTTTGGATCAGTTAAACATTGTATGCATTTCACTTTTTCTTTTAAGAATGCATGCTAATCTGATTCTACATTAGATTTGGTTTGAAAACAAATTTCAGATTTTTGAGGATATACTTACAGACTTATTATAAATTCTTAATTTTTATTCGGTTGGTTTGTTTTCACTTTGAATTTTAATATTTGGATGGTATTCATGCATTGCCTTAAAGGTGATGCCAGATTTTTATACACTTTAAATAACTACATTTTTATTTATAACTAAGTTTAGGTGGGTGTGAGAGCATTTTTGTGGGTAAAAAATAAGTTAGCATAATGAATTTTGAGACATTCATTTGCGTATTTCCTTTGGGAAATCCCTTGTACCTACTATACATGATAGCTCCTTGTTTAGAAGATAACAAGAAAGATCTTTGAATATTCTGCTGATGATAAAATGCAAACTTTAAATTCATATATGTAAGTAACTAGTTTCAAATTTAATTATTACGCTATGTTAAAATTAATTTTTTCCCTTAGATTATTCAGATTTCCTCCACTTGCTTGAGTTTGTATTATTTCTTTTTAAACTGTGCTATTATTTCTGAGAATGAAATGGGCAATTACACTTAGAAAATGAGTAACAGTATTTAATTAAGTCAGTGATTGTGTGTATCCTCAAGTAAGTGTTACATTTCTGCTAGATACTGAATTTTGATAGTCATTTTTAATTATTCATGGTGTGTCTCTATGACCTCGTTTCAGCAAAGTGAACAGCATTCCATACCCTACTTCTCTTTTTTACTCATCTTGAAAAAGTTAGTCTTTCAGTAAACTTCATGGGTAAGTAGTTTCTAAATTTAGTTGTGTGCTGTCATTTTGTTGAAGTCTCTTTGTGGTTGTGTGTGTGTGTGTGTGTGTGTGTGTGTGTGTGTGTGTGTGTGTGTGTGTGTATAACCGTTTCATTTTGGGGATTTGTTTTTCTTCTTTGTAATGTAGAGAAATTCAAAAATTTCTTAACAAAATTCTTCAGATGTGTTAGTTTAGATTCTTTATGTGCCTTTCATGAAAGATATGTTTTCATTAATTTTATGGATGGAAGACCTGTTGTATTCATATTATGAAGCTATGTATGAAGTCCAACTATCCTGTAAATCAATCCGAATCATGAGAAATAAGTTTAAAATGCCACAAGAAGCACATATTGGTGACCATAATTGATGAATTCCTGAACTTTAGTCTGTGTAATTGTGTTACTAATAAAACCTAATAAATTTGAATTTTTAAAATTTTACAAACCTGTTGGCTAATACATGTTTTGCTTTAGCATTTAAGTATCAGTCTATTGTGTGTTCATTTCTTCTTTCTCTGTGTTGTCCTTCTGCAATTTCATCTACTCCAGAAGCTTGAGTTTTCCCTGCCCCAAGTTTCCTCATGAGATGTGGTGCCACATTTGGAATTGCCTGCTTGATATCCCCTTCTGAGGAGTGACTGCCTGCTCCAGTTCAGTATGTGCAAACCAAATTCATCATTTTCCCTGTCAGCCAGTTCTCACCCTCTGACTTTGCCATTGCACCATCGTCATTCATTTAATCCCTCAGTGGGGAATTTTTCAGCCATGTAAGTCACCATTTGCTCACAAGTCTACTTTCCCAGTGCCTCACATGTGTTTTTTGTTTGTTTTCTCTTTTCCATTCCCACTACCACCTACTGAATTCAGGTCTTTGCTTAACTTCCACTTAAAATGGCTTATTACATTCCCCACTTCCAGTTTCTCCCTTCTTTAATCCAGGTTACTTATCCTAATCTAGAACTCTGGCTGTGTTATTTTCTGTGCATTGGCTCTGACTTGTCAATAAAGTGACATCTAACTTAGCCTTCCATTCCAGGCTCTTCATCATCTGAGTCCACTTCACTACGTCCCCTTTCTCTCCCTCACATTCTAATAATACTTTGTGCGTAGCCTGGGCTTTCCTTCAAGTATTGTACTACATACCACCTGAAATATGCTTAAAACAATGCCTGGAACATGGGAAATGTTCATTCACGTCTGTTAATGTTATTTTTATTTCTTAGCACTTTTGTTTGTGGTCTCTTTTTTAGATCAACTGGCATCTGTTCTTCAATCTGCCCTCCTGGGAACTGCATGGTTCTGATAGGGCTGCCAATCACAGTTCTCACCTCCCTGGACCACTCCTCGTCCCCATCACTGGGCAAGCATCCCAGCTGAACCAATCACATAGTCCTGGTTCCCATTCCTAAAGTTCCTACAGCTCTTCGGGTTTCTAAAATCCCCTTCCATCTATTTCAGTACCCTTCTAAAAAATACTTTCATGCTTATCTCATTCATTCAGTTTCAATCTTTTCCAAAAAAAAAATCCATACTATAAAATGTGTATGTTCTTACTGAATGCCAGCAGTAACTGTGAGATACATCAAAAAAGGCTCAGAGAGGTTTATGAACGAGCAAGATCAAGGTTTCAAACCTATGACTTCTGACTTCATGCCTATCAGAGAACTCCAAATAATGCTACCTTATTTCCAGAAAATGGCTAAGTAGTCTTTTAACCATTCCCATTCTCACCTTCTGAGTTTATCTGAATCATAATATTTTTAGAATAAATACACATAAGATAGAACAAAGCTGTACACATCATTCTCCATAATTTGAAACTATATTAGAAAACTAGAGTAAAGCAGTGTTGTATTGGCATAAAAACATATACATAGATCTGAGAAACAGAATAGAGAGCCCAAAGATAAACCCAGGCATATGTGGTCAATTAATTTATGGCAAAGGAACCAAGAATACACAATGGGGAAAGGACAGTCTCTTCAACAAATGGTGTTGGGAGAACTGGACGGCACATGCAAAAGAATGAAACTGGATCATTATCTTACACCACACACAAAAATAAAACCCAAAATGGATTAGGGGCTTGAATGTAAGACCTGAAACCATAAAACTCCTAGAAGAAAACATAGGCAGTAAGCTCCTTCACATTGGTCTTGGTGATCATTTTTTAGATTTGACACCAAAACCAAAGGCAATAAAAGCAAAAATAAGTGGGACCTCATCAAACTGAGAAGCTGCTTCTGCACAGCAAAGGAATCCATCAACAAACTGAAGAAGCAGCCTGTGGAATGGGAGAAAGATACTGCAAATCATATATCTTATGTGGGGTTAGTTAATATCCA
Source organism: Mesoplodon densirostris (assembly GCF_025265405.1). Taxonomy (NCBI): domain Eukaryota; kingdom Metazoa; phylum Chordata; class Mammalia; order Artiodactyla; family Ziphiidae; genus Mesoplodon; species Mesoplodon densirostris. Next base: position 12,143,410 of record NC_082669.1, on the reverse strand, counting down.
AAATATACAACTCAATAGCAAAAAAACAACCTGATTACAAAATGGCCTGAGAATATGAAGATATTTTTTCCAAAAAAGACATAAAGTTGGCCAACAGGTTCATAATAAGTTGCCCAACATCACTAAGTATCAGGGAACTGCAAACTAAAACCACAATGAGCTATCACCTCACACCTGTTAGAATGGCTATTCTCAACAGACAAGAAGTAACAAGTGTTGGTAAGGATGTGGTGAAACAGGAACCCTTGTGCCCTATTGGTGAGAATGTAAATTGGGGCAGTCACTATGGAAAACAGGATGAAGGTTCCCCAAAATATTAAAAATAGAAGTACCATATGATTCAGAAATTGTACTTCTGGGTACTTAAACAAAGAAAGTAAAAACACTGACTTAAAAAGACATGAACCCTCATGTTCATGGCAGCGTTACTTACAATAACCAAGACAGGGAGACAACCTAAATGTCTATCCATGAATGAATGGATAAAGAAAACGTGATACATATGCAGAGGAATATCAGCCATAAAACAAAATGAAATCTTGCCATTTTCGGCCACATGGATGGACCTTGAAGAGGACATTATGCTAGGTGAAATAAATCAGAGAAAAAAATATCGTGTGATACCACCTGTATATGAATCAAAAAAAAAAAAATTCAGCTCATAGGTGCAGAGAACAGATTGGTAGTTGCCAGAGGTGGTGTGTGGGTGGGCAAAATGGGTGAAGAAAGTCAAAACTACAAAATTCCAGCTATGAAATAAGTCATGGGCATATAACATACAGCATGGTGACTATAGTTAATAACTGGGTAGCATATTTGGGAGTTGCTAAGAGTAAATTTTAAAAGTTCTCATCCATCACAAGAAAAAAAATTGTAACTATATGGTGATGGATGTTAACTAGACTTATTGTGACCATTCTGCCATATATACAAATAGCAAATCATTATGTTGTACACATGAACTAATATAATGTTATATGTCAAATATATCTCAATAAAAATACATAAAAACTTCAAACAATATGTATGATACTTATTATATCTTGTATCAAAGCTATTTATGTTATCAACACCCATTAGATTTGAAGGCACTTAAGGGGACAAACAGTGATGGGCCTTTTTACATCACTTATTATCTACAGAACCACCCATGGTGCCTTGTGTAAAGGAGTTTAATAATGTAATCTATATTACAGATGTTAGCCTTGTCATTGCTTAATGTGTTATTTTAGAGAGAAGTTGAAAGTAGTGGGGGTGGCCTAGGCCCTGGCATTCAGTCTGAGTTCAAACCCTGGCTCTATCTCTTATTAATTGGGTAAACCTGGGCAAGTTATTTAATTTTTCTTGGCCTCCTTTTTATCATCTGAAAAAATAGAGATTAAATAATCAGACCATTAATTTTAAGTTCACATGCATGTTAAGTACTTGGAAGTGAGCCTGGCACGTGGTAAACATTCAGTAAGTATTATTGCTACTTGACTATAAAAACTATTTAATTTGGGGGTGCCTTTAAAGTCATAATCAGTGCTTAACCAGCAGCTGTTGATATGAGCTTTGAATGATATGTCTCCAAACAAGATAACTATCATAATTCATCTTTATAGTTAAAACTTCAGAGTGTCTCACATTGATAATGATATTGGAAAAACGTGAGAAGAAAAAAAATGCATCTCCTTCAGGACACTTCTGTTATCTTTATTTTTTTTATTATTTACGTTATTATGACGTTATTTAATGTAACCAAAAATATGGGAGATTTATGTTATTTTAAAGTTAGTTTGGGAAATTTTCTCTTGCTTCTGAAAACCCCCATCTTAATAATTAAAATGGCTTTATATCAAAACTTTTGTATTTTACAACTCCATTGGCCTGTTTCCTAGGCATTTTTCCCTTAACCAATAACTGCTTGCTTTGGTGTCTGTTGTGATGTGTTCTATTATTTACTTGGATTTTTTAGTTACTTTAAAAGTTATGAAACACATTTCATCAAGTCCAGAAACACCCAAATATGCACAGGCAGGAATCTGCTGCAATCTAGCAGGCCAGGGCTGAGGAGGCCTGAACTGGGACAGGCCTGCCATGTTATAAATCTCGAGCACCGTATATAATGTCAAATATTTTCAACTCCTTTGATTTACTGGCCATCTTCCTGGGTCTCCGTACCAACAAACTGAATGGAAACATTGCCAAGGGATAGTTGTTCAAATTAAGAATGCATTGTAACTGATTAAAAATGAGATGCTAGTATTTAGCAAACCATGCATAGAAGATAAGTCAAAGCAGATTTTAACTACTATTTCAGCAGGTGGTAGTGCCACTTTTAGCAAAAGAAGGTACCATATCCTTCTGAATTGCATAGTGCCTCACCTGAAAGAAAGTACATGGAGTAGGACTCTTGAGAACCTAAGAATCCAAACCAAAGAAATTCCTTTTCCAACACAGGTGTACAATTTTGCAGTTAATTTTTACTAAATTGACATATTTGTACAATTTCATTGTAAAGCTAGTCTTACAAATAAGCCACTATGAAGACTGGATATTACCTGGAATTTTCTGTCATGCCCTCTTGAATTTTATTTTCTGTGAAAATATCACAGTAATTTCGACTTTGATCCTTTTCCTTACTTTTGAAAATCAAAAATGAGTGAAGTCAATGCTACTTCTAAACAATTCTGTCTTTAATTTTCATTGAATGAAATAATCCTGGGCTCTGTTTCAAGAGGGTAATATAGGAAGATCCTGAACTTGCCACCTCGCATGGACCCACTGAATTACAGCTCCATGTGGAAAAATTTCTTCTGGAAAAAAAACGAAAAACTAGCTGAGCAACTCCTACACACTGGGCAAATGAGAAAAAAAAAACACGTCGAACCAGGTAAGGGAAACTGAGACACAATCTTGTCATAAAACCCAGCCACGGCATGGCAACCCACAATCAGAACAGAACTCAAAACCCCAGGCTTCTCCCTGACGAGCAAAGGCTTTGAACCCCACATTGGGCACCCCAACTTTTAAGACCTGCACCTCAGAGAGGAGCACCCAAAACATCTAGCTTTGAAGCTAGCAGGCTCACGTCCATGAGACCCACAAGACTATAGCAAACAGAAACACTTCTCAGAGGGGTGGAGCACAGACGCACCCATGCCAGGGCCCATCCACAGGGACAGCCGACTGAAAAGCACCCAAACTTTCTGTGAAAGAGGCTTTTATGCTTATCTTAAAGCATGGACCTGAGAGGCATCTAACGTAACACACATCTAGGGACCTATTGAAACACTCTCCAGGAACAGAGGACAGTGGGCTCCCTCTGCCTTGTTCCAGGTCACATGTTATCTCCTGGAAAGGAAATTTCACCCTCATCTGGTACCTCAATTTTTGTAGCTGCTGCCCAGGGGACACCTCTAGAATGCCTGGCTCTGGTGGCCAGTGGGGCTTACACTCACCATTCCCAAGAGACTGTCACAAACAGAGAAAGAGTCCTTAACGGGCTACCATCCCCAGGGCCCAGCAAGAGACCAGAGACTGCTGTGCCCCGTCTTTCTGTGAAAGTGCTACATTAGCTTGTCTTCATAGCTGCAGCCTGAGGGGCAGGCTGCTTATTAAACACACATCTAAGGGCCAACTCTAATCCTCTCCAGAGACTTCAGAAGGCTGGCACTCTCTTTTCACTCTCCCTCTGCTGAGCTCCTGAGTGACGGTACCTGCCAGAGGGGAGCTTGCACACGTGTCTGGTGGCCCAGTTTTTCTGTCTGTCAACCAGGGCATGCCCCTTGACTGCCTGTCTCTGGTAGCAAATGGGGCTTTCATTCATGGGTTTCATGGGACTATAACAAATGGAGAGACAGTTCTTAGCTGGTTACCACCACCAGGGAACAGTGCAGACAGCAGACTGAAACACACCCCCAGTCTTTATGGGAAAGAGGCCTATTTGCTTGTCCTGGAGCTGCAACCTAAGGGGCAGGCTTCTGACTTCGCATATATCTACAGGTCTACTGAAGTGTAGGGGAGGGAGGCCAAGCAGACACCATCTGTGTGCTTCCCTCTGCCTCACTCCAGGTTGCCAGTATCTCCTGGAAAGGGGCTTGCACACTCATCTCATGCCCCAATTTTTGCAACCGCTTTCCAGAAGATGGCTCCAGATCACCTGGCTCTGATGGCCAGTAGGATTTATGCTTGTGGTCCCACAGGACTATATATATTTTCATATTTTTAAAGCTGCTGCCTATTAGAATAAGCAAATTTAGTAAAGTTGCAGGATATAAAGTCAATATAAATGTCAACAAAAATCTGTTGCCTTTCTATCACTAATAACAATCAGAAAGAGAAATTAACAAAAAAGAATAAAATACCTAGGAATAAATTTAACCAAAAAAGTGTACACTTAAAACTATAAGACACTGATAAAACAAATTGAAGAAGACACAAATAAATGGAAAGATATTCCATGCTCATGGATTGGAAGACTTAATATTGTTAAAGTAACCATACAACACAAAGCAATCTAAAGATTCAATACAATCCCTATCAAAATTCCAATGGCGTCTTTCACAGAAATAGAACAAACAACCCTAAATTTTGTATGGAACCACAAAAGACCTCAGGCAGCTAAAGCTATCTTGAGCGAGAACAAACCTGGAGGCACACTCCCTGATTTCAAACTATAACACAAAGCTATAGTAATCAAAAAGTGTAATATTGGCATTAAAAACAGACACATAGATCTGAGGAACAATAGAGAGTCCAGAAATAAATCTACATATCAATTCATTTATGACAGAGGATCCCAGAATATACAGTGACAAAAGGACAGACTCTTCAATTAATGGTGTTGGGAAAACTGAACAGCCACATGCAAAAGAATGAAACTAGACCACTATCTTACACCACACAAAAGAATTAACTACAAATAGACTAAAGACTTGAACAGAAGACTGAAACCACAAAACTCTTAGAAAAAAACATATGCAGTAAGCTACGTGACAGCTGTCTTGGTGGTGATATTTTAGAATTGACACCAAAAGCAAAGGCAACAAAACAAAAATAGACAAGTGGGACTACATCAAACTAAAAAAGATTCTGCATGGCAAAGGAAACCATAAACAAACTGGAAAGGCAACCTACAGAATGGGAGAAAATTTTGTAAGCCATGTACCTGATAAGGGGATAATATCCAAATATATAAAGACCAAATATATAAAGAACTCATTACAACTCATTAGCAAAAAATACAATCTGATTTAAAAATGGGCAGAGGATCTGAGTCGACATTTTTCAAAAGAAAACATATAGATAGACAACAGGTCCATGAAAAGGTGCTCAAAGTCATTAATCATCAGGGAAATTCAAGTCAAAACCAGAATGAGCTATCACCTTATACCTGTTGAATAGGTATTATAAAAAAGACAAGAAATAACAAGCATTGGTAAGGACGTGGAGAACAGGGAATCCTTGTGAACTGTTGGTAGAAATGTAAATAAGTGCAGCCACTGTGGAAAACAATGTCAATTATATCTAAATAAAAATAAGTAGAATAAGGAATAAATGCCACCTTTAAAATTCTATTTGTCTGTGAATAAAAATGTACTCATTCAAGGAAAAAAAATATTGGGTTGGCCAAAAAGGTTCATTTGTTTTTTTCCGTAAGATGGCTCTAGTAGCACTTAGTTGTCTTTAGCGTCATTCGAAACAATTTTGTTAGACTGTATGCAACAGCTGTCATATCAGCGTGCATGTAAAAAAACATCAAAATTGGTGAATTTTTATGTAGCCATTTTAATACTGAAGATGGAAGAAAAAAAGCAACACTTTTGGCATATTATGCTCTATTATTTCAAGAAAGGTAAAAGAATGCAACCAAAATGCAAAAAAAAGATTTGTGCAGTGTATGGAGAAGGTGCTGTGACTGATCGAACATGTCAAAAGTGGTTTGTGAAGTTACGTGCTGGAGATTTCTTGCTGGAAGATGCTCCACGGTTGGGTAGACCAGTTGAAGTTGATAGCGATCAAACTGAGACATTAATTGAGAACAATCAGCGTGATACCACACGGGAGATAGCCGACATACTCAAAATACCCAAATCAAGTGTTGAAAATCATTTGCACCAGCTTGGTTATGTTCATTGCTTTGATATTTGGGTTCCACATAAGTTAAACAAAAAAACCTTCTTGACCATATTTCCATATGCGATTCTCTACTTAAATGTAATGAAAACATTCCATTTTTAAAACAAATTGTGACAGGAAATGAAAAGGGGATACTGTACAATAATGTGGAACAGAAGAGATCGTGGGGCAAGTGAAATGAACCACCACCAACACCACCAAAGGCCGGTCTCCATCCAAAGAAGGTAATGTTGTGTATATGGTGGGATTAGAAGGGAGTCCTCTATTATGAGCTCCTCCCTAAGTTCTGATTCATCCGCCATATTCACTAGACACTGCACCTTTGGATTTCCATTTATTTCGGTCTTTACAAAATTCTCTTAATGGAAAAAATTTCCATTCTCTGCAAGACTGTAAAAGACTATAAAAGGCAACTGGAACAGTTCTTTGCTCAAAAAGATAAAAAGTTTTGAGAAGATGGAATTATGAAGTTGCCTGTAAAATGGCAGAAGGTAGTGGAACAAAAGGGTTAATACGTTGTTCAATAAAGTTCTTGATGAAAATGAAAACTGTCTTTTATTTTTACTTAAAAACCGAAGGCACTTTTTGGCCAACCCGATAGTACTGAACTGTTGATTCTGTAGCTTGTGGGATGTGGACCATCCCAGCAGCAAATTCTTTTATCTAGTTTGTGATGTTCATTGTGCAGCATTCCACTAGAATATAATGCGTTTCCCTTTTTCACAAACATAAGTAACCTGTTAATATAAGTGACCATTTCTCATAGCAATCTACTTCACAAGGCAATTAACCTCTAATTAATGGAACTTTTTTGCAGGCTTGGGAATATATTTTACTCCATTCTTAAATTCCCTATTATTTTAGATTACCAATTAGTTTTAACTATGTATATTTTTTGTCAAAAGGAAACTCATCTAACATCTAATGATTAAAGAGTTCTTCTGCACAAAGGTAGAGGGGAAAGCATGGAGCCAATATAAAGTGCCCTTTCTTCTCTCTGAGACCCCACCTCTGATCTCTGACACCTAAGGCTTCTAAGTACAGATTTGAAACAACAAAGTTCTTTGTCTATTTTATGTATAGTAGAGAGGGAACTATATTCAATATCTTGTAATAACCTGTAATGGAAAAGAATCTGAAAAAGAATACAGATAGTTGGATGGATGAATAGATATACATATATACGTGTGTGTGTGTGTGTGTGTGTGTGTAACTGAATAACTCTGTTGTACACCTGAAACTAACACAACACTGTAAATCAATTGTACTTCATCTTAAATATATATATATATATATATATATATATATATATATTTATATAGGAAAAAAACCCAACATAGTTCTAAATTGAGTCCCTTGAAAAGTTTTACTAATATAATGATTCCTTCAACACGATAAGCTTATACATAAGTTTCTAATATATTACACACAACCTGTCCCTTCTAATATCATAACTACACATAGAAAATGCATACATAATACATTTCCTTGGTATCTGCTGTGCCCCAGGACTTCTCACGGTGCTTTATGAATGCTCCCATTTAGTCATCAGAGAAGTCCTGCAATGTCATTGGTCAAAGTTCCATTTTTCAGATAAGGAGACAAATTAAGAAAGGTTAAGTATCTGGTGTAATGCTGAATCCCTGGCAAATGGCAGAGTGGGAGTAAAATCCAGGGCTGAAAGTCATTTGTTAGCCATGGCTTCAGAATCCAGTCGCATCAAGAAGTTTTATTCCCTAAGAGTGCCGCAGGGTGTTGTGCAGTGTGTCCCAAATGGTGTTGCCTAAGCAGATGTGAAGTGTGCCTGGTGTACATTAGCATGTCAATGGCCATGAAAAGTCCTTCAGTAAAGAAGCCCCTGTGTGTATTAACCCGCTGTTTTACAAACCTAGAGCTGTACTAACCCAGCAGTCACCACCCATATGTGACTCCAGGGCATTTGAAATGTAGCTGGTCCAAACTGAGGAGTGGCATGAGGGCAAAGGCACACAGGAATTCCAAGACTTATGCGAACAAAGAATGTACATGTTAAATTAATATTTTGGATCTACTGAGTTAAATTAAATATATCTTTAAAATTCCACCTGTTCCTCCTTACTTGGTTAATGTGCCTCATGGAATATATAAAATACTCAAGCATCTTGCATTATCTTTCTACTTGGAAGCGAAACACTGATTTTTTTTCTTCCACAACAACTCTATTTGCATTCCATGGAACAGTTCCCAAGTTTAAGAGAAGCAAATACCATGGATAAAAAGCTAAGACTTGAAGACTACTCCAGTTATAAAATGCTATGGTTTGGTTTGGTGTAATATGGCCTTTACCGTCAGGGGGAGGGGGTTGGCTATCTCATTCTCACTTCAAATATGTCAGCTGTAATAAAAGAGAGCAATACACATTTTAAATCCATACTCTAAAACTAAAACTGAGTTTTTCAAATAGCTGTGTCTTTATTTTTAGTTCCAATACATGGAATAGGAGGAGATGCATCAGGGCACTGGAAAATTACTAAATCCTGGTTTACAAACCCATCTCTTTAGCATTCTTAAGCCAAATCACAATATTAGTGTTTTTTTTTAATGTTGTTACTGTGTTGTGTTTTGTTTTTTAATATTTTTCAACTCCCCCAGCCAAATTCCTTTCTTCCTCCACACCTCCCACAGGACTGGGCTGAGCACAGTCATGCATTAAAAAAGCTTCTGAACTTTTTTTCAGAAAGAGTGGCTCCCTGGAGGTGTGGAGGAGGACAGGAATCTGATATTCTGCAGGGCTTAAATCAAGATAGGGCACCAAATATTCCAAGGTCTTAGATGCATGTTTTGTATTTCTCATCAAGACAGAAGAAAGCAATAAAATCACATCTCTTCTAAGTTTCAATAAAATCACATCTGTTTCTCTGTAGAATTGAAGCTTTCTAGATTCTCAAATTTCCCTCAGGATTTGAGTTCATTAATTGAATAGTATCAATCTGAGAAAGATTATTTTACATATATGCATATTTTAGCCATACTTTTGAGAGTATACATACATAAATCATTCCATGAGAAATATAATGTTTTCTACTCAGTACAACGTGTACCAAATAAAACTATATTGGGATATGTGAATAATTTCATTGGTAAATAGTTGAAATTATCAAGACACATTTTAGAAATATGTTTAGTTGGGGTTTTTTAAAGTTTGGAATAGCCTAAATGATTAAAGCTGATTTAAGTTGCTCTAACAATTATAAGAACAAAAAGAATAGGTTTTATAGCCACTTAATTATCATTTAAATAATGATTATGTATCCATTAAAGGCATTAATATTCAAGTAAATTTATATTCATTTTTTATATCAAACAATCTAATGTTTGAAAGAATCCATCTTTAGGAAATCAAATCATGCTCATACACAAGTCCTATCTTCATTCTGGTAAGTCTGTTTCTACCCTTCATATCACTAAATCAGTAGACTGCATTTACCTTTACTTAAATACATCATTGTTCACATTGGAACCATTATTTTCCATAGGAAAAAAGCAGCATCAATCCTCTACCTAATTTCTTAGAGTCCAACTTTATTTTTTAGGCCTGTGATTTTTCTTGGCATTAGTGTGTGGATAATCAAAATCAATGGTTATTCTGTTTACTAAGCAGTAGAAGACGTCACACATTTGGCTGGCAGTTCCAGGCCAGAGCTCTTTCTCAACATGACTTGCCTCAAATTTGTCAAGAGTTCATCTTATAAGCCATATAAAAGTACCATATTTTCTAATCAAATGTTTCCTTGAACCTTTGGCAAAAATGTCCTTTCTGTTTAGTTATTGTCAAGGACAGCTGGAAAACATTTGACCTGTTAAACCAGCTCCACTTATAGACACTATGGTTAATTGCTAATCAAAAAGCAACTTAAAAATGCAGGAATGGGGCCTCCCTGGTGGCGCAGTGGTTAAGAGTCCGCCTGCCGATGCAGGGGATACGGGTTCGTGCCCCGGTCTGGGAGGATCCCATATGCCGCGGAGCGGCTGGGCCCGTGAGCCATGGCCGCTGGGCCTGCGCATCCGGAGCCTGTGCTCCGCAACGGGAGAGGCCACAACAGTGAGAGGCCCGCATACCGCAAAAAGAAAAAAAAAAAAAAATGCAGGAATGATGTCACCAGGATGGCAACATATATCCTTCCTGATTTTGCTCCCTCTCATGAGAAAAACAACTGACAAATATTCATGGACAAGACACCACTGAGAAAACCCTAGAACACAGGGGTGAGATTGAAGCACACCTTTGCAACACAGAGACCAGGACAGAATGCATTCGAAGGGTAATAGGAGTCGCTACATGCTGACCGCATTGCCCCTCCCCTAGGCCGCCCAGCACCCCTGAGCCTACAGTTCCTCCAGAGGGAAAAGAGAGCCCAGGGTGGACATCCACCAGCATTGTGGGTTATTCCTTGGGAGCCCCAACTCCAGTCTCGCCCCCTGGAAATTAATTGGTGGATCTTCTGGGCTTGACCACTTAGAATCTGACTGTGATGGAGAAGGGAGGAGGGGTTTGCAACAAACCAGCACTCGGATCTTGACAGACTGACTCCTCACTTGCAGCACTCAAGTAGAAGACCCAACCAGCAGCTTTGCTCATCTGCAGAACCAAGATGGTGGTGCAGTCAGACCAGGGAACTTGGTGGGATGCAGGTCTGCCTGATTCAGGTGCTCAAATAAAGACCTTGCTGGCTCTGGAGCCTGGTCTGCCCCTACCCAGGTTGGGGGTGGGGAAGTCAGGGTCTGAGTCATAGCCCAGTGCACTGCTAAGTATAGCTCCCAACTCTGCCTGACCAGAAAGCCTGGTTGTAGCACCTGGAAATTTGCACAGCCCAGCAACACTTGTGCAGAGAGTCTGGCAGGAAGAGCTGATTGTTTGCAAAGCCAAGCCAGTGGCCTGTTTCAGGCAGAAAACTTGGTACATGGGTCAGCTTGAGTCAAGACCACAAACAGAAAGCCTTTCCAATCTTGGAGCCGATTTTCCAACTCTACCTGGGAAGGGAAACTAATTCATGGCTCCACCCCTTGCTGAAGATAGCTTTCAGCTCACCTGATCAGGCTTAACTAGAGCACATGGGAAGCTGAACAGCCCATCCAACATCCCTGCTTACAGTGGCACCTGAACAGAGTGTCCAGCCCAGGGCTTTCTCCCTTTGCAGAGCAAAACTGGTGTTCTCGTCTAGCCAGGGAACTCAGTGCATAGTCTTGCTTGATTCAGGTCCCCAAACACTGAGCCATGCAGGCCCTGGGGCCCCTTCTGCTCTCCCACCAGGGCAGGAAAGCTAATTCATAGACCCACCTACTACTGAGTATAGGACTCTGTCCCAACCATCTAGTAAGCCTGACTAGAGAACCCACGCAACTGCAGAACCCATCCTTCAGACTTGCTTGGGCAGGGAACCAAGACAGCAGTCACAGTCATGGAACCAACACTACTCAGCCAATAACACACCCACCCCAACCTCATAGCTTGGGCAATGGCCTCACCCAAAAACAGACCCTGATAGCAAGCTCCATCTGCCCAAGGGTGTTACAAGTGGACACATTTAGAAGCTCAAACTGAGCTGACTGGTGAAGAGCTATCTGCCAAAGTGAAGCTGTAAAGTCTGAAAGAAGAAACCACTTACTCAAATGTGCTGATACCAATGAAAGAAATCAAGAATCACAAAAAATCAGGTAAACATGACACCACCAAAGGAAACTAATAAATCTCCAATAAGTGATGCTAAAGAAATGGAGATCTAGGAACTGTCACACGAAAAATTCAGAATAATTCTCTTAAAGAAGTTTAGTGAACTATAAGAACACACAGACAACTAAACAAATTTAAAAAAACAATACATGAACAAAAGAAGTTAAACAAATGAATAGAAACTATCCAAAAAATGAAACAGAGATCCTAGAGCTGAAAAATAAAATGACTGACCTGAAGAACTCAATAGAGAGCTTCAAAAGCAGACTTGACCACTCAGAAGAAATATGTAATATGGTAGTGGTGGTGATAATTCACTTACAATTCTAAAAGTTAAGAAACAAATGTAGGAGAGCGAGAGCGAGAGCGCCGGATACACCAGAAATTCATCTACACGTGAAACAACTCCTACAGAACACCTACTGAACGCTGACAGAAGACCTCAGACCCCCCAAAAGGCAAGAAACTCCCCACATACCTGGGTAGGACAAAAGAAAAAAGAAAAAACAGAGACAAAGAATAGGGACGGGACCTGCACCAGTGGGAGGGAGCCGTGAAGGAGGAAAGGTTTCCACACACTAGAAGCCCCTTCGCGGGCGGAGACGGGGGTGGCGGAGGGGGGAAGCTTCGGAGTAGCGGAGGAGAGCACAGCAACAGGGGTGCGGAGGGCAAAGCGGAGAGATGCCCGCACAAGAGGATCGGTGCCCTCAGGCACACACCAGCCCGAGAGGCTTGTCTGCTCGGCCGCCGGGGCTGAGAGCTGAGACTTGGGTATCGGGTTTCAGTCGGAGCGCAGGGAGAGGACTGGGGCTGGCGGCGGGAAGAGAGCCTGAAGGGGTTAGTGCACCACGGCTAGCCCGGAGGGAGTCCTGGGAAAAGTCTGGACCTGCCGAAGAGGCAAGAGACTTTTTCTTCCCTCTTTGTTTCCTGGTGCGCGAGGAGAGGGGATTAACAGCGCTCCTTAAAGGAGCTCCAGAGACGGGCGCGAACCACGGCTAAAGGCGCGGACCCCGGAGACGGGCGTGGGATGCTGGGGCTGCTGCTGCTGCCGCCACGAGGCCTGTGTGCAAGTGCAGGTCACTGTCCACGCCCCCTTCCGGGAAGCCTGTGCAGCCCGTCACGGCCGGGGTCCCGGGATCCAGGGATTGCTTCCCCGGGAAAGCGCACGGAGCACCTCGGGCTGGTGCAACGTCACGCTGACCTCTGCCACCGCAGGCCCGCCCCGCACTGCGTGCCCCTCCCTCCCCTCGGCCTGAGTGAGCCAGAGCCCCCGAATCAGCGGCTCCTTTAAGCCCGTCCTGTCTGAGCGAAGAACGGACGCCCTCCGGCAACCTATGCGCAGAGGCGGGGCCGGGTCCAAGGCTGAGACCCGGGAGCTGTGAGAGCAGAGAAGAGAGACAGGGAAATCTCTCTGTGCAGCCTCGGAGGCAGCGGATTAAAGCTCCAAGGTCCACTTGATGCGCCCTGCGTCTGTGGAGTGCATGAATGGACAGCGAATCATCCCAAATTGAGGAGGTGGACTTTGAGGACAAGATTTAAGTTTTCCCCTTTTCCTCTTTTTACAACGAATTATCCCAAATTGAGGAGGTGGACTTTGAGAACAAGATTTACGATTTTTTCACCGTTCTCTTTTTGTGAATGTGTATGTGTATGCTTCTGTGTGAGATTTTCTCTGTATAGCTTTGCTTCCACCATTTGTCCCAGGGTTCTATCCGTCCGTTTTTGTTTTTGTTTTTTTAAATTTTTTTTAATAATTACTGTTTTATTTTAATAACGCTACTATATTTTATCATACTTTATTCTATTTTACTTTATCTTCGCTCTTTTTTTTTTCCTACCTTCCCTTCCTCCCTCCCTCCCTCCGCTCCTCCTTTCTTTCTTTCCTTCCTCCCTCCCTCCCTCTCTGCTGTCTTTCTTTCTCTCTTTCTTTCTTTCTCTTTCTTTTTCTTTCCTCCCTCCCTCCTTTCTTTCTTTCTTTCTTTCCTTCCTTCCTCCCTCACTCCTTTCTTTCTCTCTTCCTTCCTTCCTTTCCTTCCTTCTTTCTTTCTTTCTTTCTCTCTTTCTTTCTTCTACTAATTCTTTCTTTCTACTTTTTCTCCCTTTTATTCTGAGCCGGGTAGATGAAAGGCTCTTGGTGCTGCAGCCAGGAGTCAGTGCTGTGCCTCTGTAGTGGGAGAGCCAACTTCAGGACACGGGTCCACAAGAGACCTCCCAGCTCCACATAATATCAAGCAGCGAAAATCTCCCAGAGATCTCCATCCCAACACCAGCACCCAGCTCCAGTCAACGACCAGCAAGCTACAGTGCTGATCACCCTATACCAAGCAACTAGCAAGACAGGAACACAAACCCACCCATTAGCAGAGAGGGTGCCTAAAAATATAATTAGGCCACAGGCACCCCAAAACACACCACCAGACGTGGACCTGTCCACCAGAAAGACAAGATCCAGCCTTATCCACCAGAACACAGGCACTAGTCCCCCCCACCAGGAAGCCTACACAACCCACTGAAACAACCTTAGCCACTGGGGACAGACACCAAAAACAGAGAACTACGAATCTGCAGCCTGCAAAAAGGAGACCGCAAACACAGTAAGATAAGCAAAATGAGAAGACAGAAAAACACACAGCAGGTGAAGGAGCAAGATAAAAACCCACCAGACCTAACAAATGAAGAGGTAATAGGCAGTCTACCTGAAAAAGAATGCAGAATAATGATAGTAAAGATGATCCAAAATCTTGGAACTAGAATGGAGAAGATACAAGAAACAGTTAACAAGGACCTAGAAGAACTAAAGATGAATCAAGTATCGATTAAAAACACAATAAATGAAATTAAAAATACTCTAGATGGGATCAATAGCAGAATAACTGAGGCAGAAGAACGGATAAGTGAGGTGGAAGATAAAATAGTGGAAATAACTGCTGCAGAGCAGAATAAAGAAAAAAGAATGAAAAGAACAGAGGACAGACTCAGAGACCTCTGGGACAACATTAAACACACCAACATTCGAATTATAGGGGTTCCAGAAGAAGAAGAGAAAAAGAAAGGGACTGAGAAAATATTTGAAGAGATTATAGTTGAAAACTTCCCTAATATGGGAAAGGAAATAGTTAATCAAATCCAGGAGGCACAGAGAGTCCCATACAGAATAAATCCAAGGAGAAATACGCCAAGACACATGTTAATCAAACTGTCAAAAATTAAACACAAAGAAATCATATTAAAAGCAGCAAGGCAAAAACAACAAATAACACACAAGGGAATCCCCATCAGGATAACAGCTGATCTCTCAGCAGAAACTCTACAAGCCAGAAGGGAGTGGCAGGACATATTTAAAGTGATGAAGGAGAAAAACCTGCAACCAAGATTACTCTACCCAGCAAGGATCTCATTCAGGTTTGATAGAGAAATTAAAACGTTTACAGACAAGCAAAAGCTGAGAGAGTTCAGCACCACCAAACCAGCTTTACAACAAATGCTAAAGGAACTTCTCTAGGCAAGAAACACAAGAGAAGGGAAAGACCTACAATAACGAACCCAAAACAATTTAGGAAATGGGAACAGGAACATACATATCAATAATTACCTTAAATGTAAATGGACTAAATGCTCCCACCAAAAGACACAGATTGGCTGAATGGATACAAAAACAAGACCCATATATATGCTGAGACCCACTTCAGACCTAGAGACACATACAGACTGAAAGTAAGGGGATGCAAAAAGATATTCCATTCAAATGGAAATCAAAAGAAAGCGGGAGTAGCAATTCTCATATCAGACAAAATAGACTTTAAAATAAAGACAACTAGAAGAGACAAAGAAGGACAATACATAAGGATCAAGGGATCGATCCAAGAAGAAGATATAGCAATTGTAAATATTTATGCACCAAACATAGGAGCACCTCAATACATAAGGCAAATACTAACAGCCATAAAAGGGGAAATCGACAGTAACACACTCATAGTAGGGGACTTTAACACCCCACTTTCACCAATGGACAGATCATCCAAAATGAAAATAAATAAGGAAACACAAGCTTTAAATGATACATTAAACAAGATGGACTTAATTGATATTTATAGGACATTCCATCCAAAAACAACAGAATACACATTTTTCTCAAGTGCTCATGGAACATTCTCCAGGATAGGTCATATCTTGGGCCACAAATCAAGCCTTGGTAAATTTAAGAAAATTGAAATTGTATTAAGTATCTTTTCCGACCACAATGCTATGAGACTACATATCAATTACAGGAAAAGAGCTGTAAAAAATACAAACACATGGAGGCTAAACAATACACTACTTAATAACGAAGTGATCACTGAAGAAATCAAAACAGAAATTAAAAAATACCTAGAAACAAATGACAATGGAGACACGATGACCCAAAACCTATGGGATGCAGCAAAAGCAGTTCTAAGAGGGAAGTTTATAGCAATACAATCCTACCTTAAGAAACAGGAAACATGTTGAATAAACAACCTAACCTTGCACCTAAAGCAATTAGAGAAAGAAGAACAAAAACATCCCAAAGTTAGCAGAAGGAAAGAAATCATAAATATCAGATCAGAAATAAATGAAAAAGAAATGAAGGAAACAATAACAAAGATCAATAAAACTAAAAGCTGGTTCTTTGAGAAGATAAACAAAATTGATAAACCATTAGCCAGACTCATCAAGAAAAAAAGGGAGAAGACTCAAATCAATAGAATTAGAAATAAAAAAGAAGTAACAACTGACACTGCAGAAATACAAAAGATCATGAGAGATTACTACAAGCAACTCTATGCCAATAAAATGGACAACCTGGAAGAAATGGACAAATTCTTAGAAATGCACAACCTGCCAAGACTGAATCAGGAAGAAATAGAAAATATGAATAGACCAATCACAAGCACTGAAAGTGAAACTGTGATTAAAAATCTTCCAACAAACAAAAGCCCAGGACCAGATGGCTTCACAGGCAAATGCTATCAAACATTTAGAGAAGACCTAACACCTATTCTTCTCAAACTCTTCCAAAATATAGCAGAGGGAGGAGCACTCCCAACTCATTCTATGAGGCCACCATCACCTTGATACCAAAACCAGGCAAGGATGGCACAAAGAAAGAAAACTACAGGCCAATATCACTGATGAACATAGATGCAAAAACCCTCAACAAAATACTAGCAAACAGAATCCAACAGCACATTAAAAGGATCATACACCATGATCAAGTGGGGTTTATTCCAGGAATGCAAGGATTCTTCAATATATGCAAATCAATCAATGTGATACACCATATTAACAAACTGAAGGAGGAAAACCATATGATCATCTCAATAGATGCAGAGAAAGCTTTCGACAAAATTCAACACCCATTTATGATAAAAAACCCTCCAGAAAGTAGGCATAGAGGGAACTTTCCTCAACATAATAAAGGCCATATATGTCAAACCCACAGCCAACATCATCCTCAATGGTGAAAAACTGAAACCATTTCCTGTAAGATCAGGAACAAGACAAGGCTGCCCACTCTCACCACTCTTATTCAACTTAGTTTTGGAAGTTTTAGCCACAGCAATCAGAGACAAAAAGGAAATAAAAGGAATCCAAATCAGAAAACAAGAAGTAAAGCTGTCACTGTTTGCAGATGATACTATACATAGAGAATCCTAAAGATGCTACCAGAAAACTACTAGAGCTAAACAATGAATTTGGTAAACTAGCAGGATACAAAATTAATACACAGAAATCTCTGGCATTCCTGTACACTAATGATGAAAAATCTGAAAGTGAAATCAAGAAAACACTCCCATCTACCATTGCAACAAAAAGAATAAAATATCTAGGAATGAACCTACCTAAGGAGACAAAAGACCTGTATGCAGAAAATTATAAGATACTGATGAAAGAAATTAAAGATGATACAAATAGATGGAGAGATATACCATGTTCCTGGATTGGAAGAATCAATATTGTGAAAATGACTCTACTACCCAAAGCAATCTACAGATTCAATGCAATCCCTATCAAACTACCACTGGCATTTTTCACAGAACTAGAACAAAAAATTTCAAAATTTGTTTGGAAAAACAAAAGACCCCGAATAGCCAAAGCAATCTTGAGAACGAAAAATGGAGCTGGAGGAATCAGACTCCCTGACTTCAGACTATACTACAAAGCTACAGTAATCAAGACATTGTGGTACTGGCACAAAAACAGAAATATAGATCAATGGAACAGGATAGAAATCCCAGAGATAAACCCACACACATATGGTCACCTTATCTTTGATAAAGGAGGCAGGAATGTACAGTGGAGAAAGGATAGCCTCTTTAATAAGTGGTGCTGGGAAAACTGGACAGGGACATGTAAAAGTATGAGATTAGATCATTCCCTAACACCATACACAAAAATAAGCTCAAAATGGATTAAAGACCTAGATGTAAGGCCAGAAACTATCAAACTCTTAGAGGAAAACATAGGCAGAACACTCTATGACATAAATCACAGCAAGATCCTTTTGGACCCACCTCCTAGAGGAATGGAAATAAAAACAAAGATAAACAAATGGGATCTAATGAAACTTCAAAGCTTTTGCACAGCAAAGGAAACCATAAAGAAGATCAAAAGACAACCCTCAGGGCCTCCCTGGTGGCGCAGTGGTTGAGAGTCCGCCTGCCGATGCAGGGGACACGGGTTCGTGCCCCGATCCCGGAGGATCCCACATGCCGCGGAGCGGCTGGGCCCGCGAGCCATGGCCGCGGAGCCTGTGTGTCCGGAGCCTGTGCTCCGCAACGGGAGAGGCCACAGCAGTGAGAGGCCCGCGTACAGCAAAAAAAAAAAAAAAAAAAAAGACAACCCTCAGAATGGTAGAAAATATTTGCAAATGAAGCAACTGACAAAGGATTAATCTCCAAAATATACAAGCAGCTCATGCAGCTCAATAGCAAAAAAACAAACAACCCAATCCAAAAATGGGCAGAAGACTTAAATAGGCATTTCTCCAAAGAAGATATACAGACTGCCAACAAACACATGAAAGAATGCTCAACATCATTAATCATTAGAGAAATGCAAATCAAAACTACAATGAGATATCATCTCACACCAGTCAGAATGGCCATCCTCAAAAAATCTAGAAACAATAAATGCTGGAGAGGGTGTGGAGAAAAGGGAACACTCTTGCACTGCTGGTGGGAATGTGAATTGGTACAGCCACTATGGAGAACAGTATGGAGGTTCCTTAAAAAACTAAAAATAGAACTACCATATGACCCAGCTCTCCCACTACTAGGCATATACCCTGAGAAAACCATAATTCAGAAGAGACATGTACCAAAATGTTCATTGCAGCTCTATTCACAATAGCTCAGAGATGGAAACAACCTAAGTGTCCATCATTGGCTGAATGGATAAAGAAGATGTGGCACATATATACAATGGAATATTACTCAGCCATAAAAAGAAATGAAATTGAGCTATTTGTAATGAGGTGGATGGACCTAGAGTCTGTCATACAGAGTGAAGTAAGTCAGAAAGAGAAAGACAAATACCGTATGCTAACACATATATATGGAATTTAAGAAAAAAAAATGTCATGAAGTACCTAGGGGTAAAACAGGAATAATGACACAGACCTACTTGACAATGGACTTGAGGATATGGGGAGGGGGAAGGGTAAGCTGTGACAAAGCGAAAGAGAGGCATGGACATATACACAGTACCAAACGTAAGGTCGATAGATAGTGGGAAGCAGCCGCATAGCACAGGGAGATCAGCTCGGTGCTTTGTGAGTGCCTGGAGGGGTGGGATAAGGAGGGTGGGAGGGAGGGAGACGCAAGAGATAAGGGATATGGGAACAGATGTATATGTATGACTGATTCACTTTGTTATAAAGCATAAACTAATAAAAAAAAGAAATATACATATATTATTATAATCCCCAAAGTTCTGATGAGGAAACTGGTGCTTTCTCTGGCTAGCCCCATGTCTTACTATAGACAAGGGGCAGAGCTGAAGTTGAATTCTGGCCATTTAACTCTGGAGACATTGCAAATCTCTGAGTCAGGCAGATTTCTTTGTCATTAGATAGATGTTCGTTGACAAAAACAATATTTCTTTTTCAAAAATGTTACTGTGATTGGGCGATTGGGATTGACATGTATACATTGATGTGTATAAAATTGATGACTAATAAGAAACTGCTGTAAAAAAATAAATTAAATAAAATTAAAAAAAGAAACAAATGTAGCAAAGTAACCATAACTATAATAATCTGTTATTGGATATACAATATTAAAATATGTAAACTATAACATCAATAACCTAAAATGTGAGCGTGAGGAGAAGTAAAAGTGTAAACTTTAGGAATGCTATCAAAGTTAGGTTGTTATTGTTTAAAATAGGGTGTTATAATTTTGAAATATTTATGTAAGCTCCATGGTAACCACAGGGAAAAAACCTGTAGTAATTACACAACAGAACATGATAAAGTAGTCAAAGCATACTGATACTAAAAGACATGAAATACAAAAAAAAGAGAGCAGGATAAGAAAAAAGAAAAATGGATCTCTATACAGTCAGAAAAAAATTAACAAAATGGCAATAGTAAGTCCTTACCTATTAATAATTATTTTAAATGTAAATGGATTAAATTCTCCAAAGACTTAGAATGTTTGAATGGATAAAAAGCAAGATCCAATGATATGCTGCCTACAAAAGAGTCACTTTAGCCTTAAAGACACACATAGACTGAGAGTGAAGTGATAAAGAAAGATATTTCAAGGGATGAAGAAAGATATTTCAAGCAAATGGTAACCCCCACCCCCAAAGCAGGCATTGCTACACTTACATCAGACAAAATAGACTTTAAACTGAAAATGGTAAAAAGAAACAAAGAAGATCATTACATAATGATAAAGGGGACAATCCTTCAAGAAGATTTAACAATTATAA
This sequence comes from Mesoplodon densirostris, assembly GCF_025265405.1. NCBI lineage: Eukaryota > Metazoa > Chordata > Mammalia > Artiodactyla > Ziphiidae > Mesoplodon > Mesoplodon densirostris. The sequence goes on along the minus strand of NC_082669.1, from coordinate 12,122,619 downwards.
ATATTTACGTACCCAACATTAGAGTACCTAATTATAAAAAGCAAAAACTAACAGAGCTGAAAGGAGAAATAAACACCAATACAGTAATAGTTGGGGACTTTGATACCCAACTCTCAGCAATGAATAGATTATCCAGACAGAAAATCAACAAGGAAATAGATTTGAATAGCACTATATACAAAATGGATCTGGCAGACATACAAAACATTCTATTCAACAATGGCAGAACACACATTCTTCATAAGAACACTTGAGACATTCTATATGACAGACCATAATGTTATGCCACAAAACAATTCTTAGTAAATTCAAGAAGACTGAAATCATACAAAGTAACTTCTCTAACTACCATGGTATGAAACTAGAGGTCATTAACAGGAGGAAAACTAGAAAACTCACAAATACATGGAAATTAAATAACACTCTCCTGAACAACCAATGAATCAAAGAAGAAATTAAAGAGGAAACTGAAAAGTATCTTGAGACAAATGAAATTGAAAACACACATCCAAAACTTATGGGATGAAGAAAAAGCAGTTCTAAGATGGAAGCTCATAACAATAAACACTTACCCTAAAAAAAAAAAGAAAGATCTCAAATAACCTAACTCTATGTCTAGGGGAAAAAAACAACAACAACTGAGCCAAAGTTAGCAGAAGGAAGAAAATGATAAATTTGGGCAGAAATAAGTGAAATCAAGAACAGGAAAACAATGTAAAAGATTAACATAACTAAGAGTTGGTTCTCTGAAAAGATGAATGAAATCAACAAACCTTTAGCTAGACTAACCAAGAAAAAATGGACCCAAATCAACAAAATTATAAAGAAAAAGGAGACATTACAACTGATATCACAGAAATATAAAGCATCATAAGAAGCTACTATGAACAACTAAATGCCAACAAACTGGACAACCTAGAAGAAATGGACACTTTTTCAAAATATAAAATGCAAGATTGAATCACGAAGACACAGAAAATACAAACAGGCCAATTACTATTGAGGAGATTGAATCAGTAATCAAAAATCCCTCAGTGGGGCCTCCCTGGTGGCGCAAGTGGTTGAGAGTCCGCCTGCCGATGCAGGGGATACGGGTTCGTGCCCCGGTCTGGGAGGATCCCATATGCCGCGGAGCGGCTGGGCCCGTGAGCCATGGCCGCTGAGCCTGCGCGTCCGGAGCCTGCGCGTCCGGAGCCTGTGCTCCGCAACGGGGGAGGCCACAACAGTGAGAGGCACGCATACCGCAAAAAAAAAAAAAAAAATCCCTCAGTGAAGAAAAGCCCAGGACTAGATGACTTCATTGTTGAATTTCACCAAACATTTAAAGAAGAATTAATGCCAATTCTTCTCAAACTCTTCCAAAAAATCAGAGTGGAGGGAATACTCCCAAACTCATTTTAGGAGGCCAGCATTACCATGTTACCAAAGCCAGAAAAGGACTCTCAAGAGAAGAAAATTACAAGCTAGTACCACTGATGAATACATATGCAAAAATCCTCAATAAAATACTAGCAAACTGAATGCAGCAGCACGTTTAAAGGATCATTTACCATGATCAAGTGGGATTTATCCCTGAGATGCAAGGACAGTTCAATATACACAAATCAATAAATGTGATACATCACCTTAATAGAATCAAAGAAAAAAAATATATGATCATCTTAATAGATAAAGAAAAAGCTTTGAAAAAAAATCAATATCCATTCATGACAAAAACTCTTGACAAATTAGGTATAGAAGGAATATATGACACGCCCACAGCTAACATCATACTCAATGGTGAAAGTCTGAGAAGTTTTCCTCTAAGATCAGGAACAAGACAAAGGTGTGTGCTTCCACCACTCCTATTCAGTATAGTAGTGAAAGACCTGGCCAGAGCAATTAAGCAAGAGAAAGAAAAAGAGAGGGCAGGGGGAAGGGAAGGAAGAGAGGTAGAGAGAGAGGGAGGGAGGAAGGAAGAAAAAGAGGAAGGAAGGAAGAGAGGAAGGAAGGAAGAAAAAGCATCAGAATTGCAAAGTAGGAAGTAAAATTGTCTCTATTTGCAGATGACATGATTTGATATATGGAAAATCCTAAAGTCAGTACCAAAAAACCCCGTTAGATCTAACCAAAAAATTCAGTGAAGTTGCAGAATACAAAATAGACATACAAAAACTAGTAGTATTTATACACAGTAACAATGAATTATCTGAGAAAGAAATCAAGAAAATGATCACATTTACAGTAGCATAAATTAATAAAATATCAATACTTAGGAATAAATTTAACCAAGAAGGTAAAAGATCTCTACACTGAAAACTACAAGATACTGATGAAAGAAATTGAAGACACAAATAAATAGAAAGTTATTCTGTTTTCATTGAAGAGAAGAATATTGGTAAAATGTTCATACTACTCAAAGCCATCTATAGATTCAATGTAATTCCTATCAAGACTCCAGTAGCATTTTTTTAAACAGAAGTATACAAAAAATCCTAAAATTTATATGGAACCACAAAACCCAAATAGCCAAAGCAATCTTGAGAAAGAAGAACAGAGTGGGGGACATCACACTTCCTGGTTTCAAGCTATATTATAATGCTATAGTAATCAAAATACAGTACTGGCATAAAAACAGACACACCCATCAATGGAATAGAATAAACCCATACATATACAGTCAACTAATATTTGACAAGGGAGCCAAGAAAACTCCACAGAGAAAAGACAGTCTCTTCAATAAACAGAGCTGGGAAAATTGGATATTCGTATGTAAAAGAATGAAACGATCACCTATCTTACACCACTAACAAAAATCAACTCAAAATGAATTAAAGACTTAAATGTAAGACCGGAAAGCATAAAACCCCTAGAAGAAAACATAGGTAATAGGGCATCAGTCTTAGCAATGATTATTTTTGGATACGACACCTAAGCACAGCAACAAAATCAAAAGTAAACAAGTAGGACTATAACAAACTAAAAAGCTTCTGCACAGCAAAAGAAACAATGAACAAAATGAAAAGACAATGTACAGAATGGGAAAAATATTCGTAAACCATATAACAGATAAGAGACTAACAACAAAAATATATAAAGAACTCATATAACTGAATAGCAAAAAACAATGCAATACAAAAATGGACAAAGAACTGAATAGACATTTTTCCAAAGAAGATGTACGAATGACCAACAGGTCATGAAAATGTGCTCAACATCACTAACCATCAGGGAAATGAAAATCAAAAACCAAAATGAGATACCACCTAAGGCCTGTTAGAATGGCTATCATCCAAAAGACAAGAGAGAAATACTGGAGGGGATGTGGAGAAAAAGTAGTCCTTGTGCACTGTTGGTGGGAATGTAAATTGGTACAGCCACTATGGAAAACAGTATGGAGTTTCCTCAAAAAATTAAAAATTTAGCTACCATATGATCCAGCAATTCTACTTCTAGGAATATATTTGAAGGAAATGAAAACACTATGTGGAAGAGATATCTGCACTTCCAAGTTCATAGCAAGCATTATTTACAATAGCATGGAAGAAAGCAACCTAAGTGTCCATTGATGGATAAAGAAAATGTGATATGTAAACACACAAAATAGGATATTATTCAGCCATAAAAAGAAGGCAATCCTGCCATTTGAGACCTTTGACGTTAATTGTGATAAATGAAATAAGTTAAGCAGAGAAAGACAAAATCGGTATTATCTCACTTATTTGGAGAATCTAAAAACAAACCAACACTACCCCCACCCCCTGCCACCAAACCCTAACCAAACTCATAGAAAAAGAGATGAGATTTGTGGTAACCAGAAGTGGGGGGAGCAGGGTGGGGGAATTGGATAGAGGTGATCAAAAGGTATAAATTATCAGTTATAAGATGAGTGAATAATTTCTCTCTAAAATGAGGATAACATAGTTCCATCCTCCTATAGTCGTTGCAAGGATTAACTGAGTTATTACATATAATGTGACTATGTACCAGAGATATAGTAAGTATGATGGAAGATTCAACTACTATAATGACTATGATAGTGATGGTGATGATGGCAATGATGATGCAGGCAATGATGATGATGGATATGTTATGGAGAATACAGGTGAAGAGTAAAGCTTCTCTTACCTCTGGTAGAAGGAGGAAGGAGATGTGAAGAAAGACAAGAATTTACTGGTAATTTAAATACGAGACAAAATGAGTACTGCAGTGGAAATATATGTAGGGTGACCATATGTCCCAGCACTGTTCCAGTTTGTCCCTGTTGTAGCATAATTATTAATTTCATCCCATTGAACCTTCAGAATTGACCTATGGTCACTGTAAATAAAAGCAACCTGATAGGAGAGGCCAGGGGATAGATTTAAGGCCTCAAGGAGGAAAAGACTTTTGAACTGACCCATAAAAGGAATGGTTAGGATAGGAAAGCCATTTCTCTGTTCCTTGCCAAGCTTCCCTTAAAAGGGAAACGGGCAGGGGAAGGTGAAGTTTTCAGCAAAGGAGAAAGCATGAAAATTTCAGATGAGACTGTATGGGTTTCCTCTTGCTGCTGTAGCAAATGACCACCAAATTAGTGCCTTAAAGCAATGCAGATAGTCTCTCCTACAGTTCAGGAGGTCAGAAGTCTAAAATGGGTCCACAGGCCTGCATGTCATCAGGAGGCTCCCGGCTCTGTTTCCTTGCCTTTTCCAGCTTCTAGAGGTTGCCTGCATCCCTTGCCCCATGGCCCCTTCCTCCACCTTCAAGACCTGAAGCCTAATCTCTTCTCTCTGAACTCAGCTTCCACCCTTACATTTTCTATAAATGTTCTGACCCTCCTGCCTCCCTCTTCTAAGGACCTTTGTGATTACATGGGGCCCCACCTGGATAATATAGGATCCTCTCCTGCATTTTAAGATCCTTAATGTAATCCTACCTGCAAGTTCTTTTTATCATGTAAAATAACATATCCACAGGTTCCAAGGATTAGAACATAGACATCTTTGGGGAGCCAATATTCAGCCTACAGAGAGACTTGCTGTTTTCATTGCTCTGGTGTCAAGAGCATAGCACTTGGAACAAAATATCATCCTATTAAAGATGAAAGATTCAATATTTTAACAATCTCAGGCACATGGCTAAGTCAGCTAACTACAATTTCCAACACCAGAATAAGGACCTCATTTACTGAGAAAACTGGGTTCCAAACTTCAATGTGACTTTTAAAGTGAATACCTTTAAGATAGGGGGGAAATCCACAATAAATAGTGATAAACAAGGTTGACTGGATGTTTTCTTGACAGATGAAATGGAAAATTCTAAAAATACACATGTTTAACAAAATTTAGATTACATTTCAATTGTGCTCTAATTTGTTGGACAAAGAGTAAAGCAAAAGAGTTGACTCTTTTGGTATAGAATTTTACCAAAAAATGTGTTAGAGTATAACTGTCTTTATATTTGGTTTTTGTGGAATGATCTTAAAGAATCCTTTCTAAAAACATATTTGAGAGCATACCAAATTTCTCAAGCATCTGTCTTAATAATTCACCCCTGAATAATCTATTTTGTTATTCTTATAAATATTTCCCTTTATTTGCTAAAAATTCTTATTCTGACAGATTTTCATTTCTTTATGGGATTTGTTTATAGTATTTTTCCAACATTATTTTCATCAATTGCATTAAATCTTAGAGTCTCAATGACATTGGTAATTTTATTTCATAGTTTGAATGGTATTTGCATAGAACATCAGGTCATAAAACAGAAATACAAAATTAAAATCTTGGATGGGTAAAGACATTGCTGTCATGGGTGATCAATGTAGTGCTATTAACAGAAGAGGGGTGTTTGAGCAGAGAGTGAATCAAAAGCTCTAAATGAAATTTTCATCATATGATGACTTATCCTTCCCTATGCAATATTTTTTACTATGGGGAATTCAAATATGTAATGAATACCCAGGTAACCAATTCAGGCTTTTACCTGCATACAGTTGTAATAATTTGGAAAAAATACACTTGGGACTAAAAATTACACTCAAGTTGTCTTTAAAAATTTTGTTCCTTATTTTACTATTATATTAAGTGCATTTAATAGAGGTGTGATTAATTTCTAACAATTTTTTTCTTACTTGTAAATTCCATGAGATCAGTAATCATGTCTATAGTTTACTATTATGTCCCTAGCACTAAGATTCTAATATAGAGTAGGGACTCATTCAGTAGTGGGGGAGAAAGCATGATATAAAATTTTTTAAAAGGTGATTATGTTGAGAGAATACTCACTAAACTGTAATATTTACCACCAAGAATTTGTATTATCCATATCAACAAAGAATCCATTGTAGGAAGTAGGAGAATCCAATTAAAGTATTTTGTGACCAATATGTAATGGTGAAAACTATGTTTAACTCCTCCTTTTCTGTGAGAATATTCTTTGTCATAATTCAAACTCCATATTTCCCATAATTTTCCCACTGAACATAGTATTATCCAAGATAGGCATTTGAAAAACAGGGAAATTTTCTGTCAAACAAATTTGGAAATAAACAACATACTATAATCTTCCTCTTAGATTTTCCAAGACTCTGATATGTCCTGCTAGAAAACAAAACAACACATTTTTTATAATGTCTGCTCTACTTAATAAGGGAGGCTCCACCCCCCTCAAATACCTACAGGGACACAATGAGTATATTTAGAACTTGTTTTGGAAGTACGGCTTTCTCTTTTTCTCTTCTTTATACCTAATCTTTCTTTATTACTTTGAGCTTTAAGATTTCACAAGTAGAGAATAAAGTTAAAAAAAATCAGGGAAGTAGGTGAAGAAAGGAAGAGAGAAGGAAAAAAGAAGTTGGAAGAGGTAAACAAGAGGCATGGTTGCCTGGAGAGGAGAGACTTGGAGATAAAACCGCTGGAAGATGTGGGGGTCCCATCATCCACAGGAAGCCTTTCACGTGAGGAAGCTCTCCGAGCATCTGATGACATCGTCACAAATATCTGTGGTTCTTTGTAGAGAACATTTAGGGAGGAGAAGATATTTTGGTCTTTACTCTCTCAGAAAGCCCCTGAGATTCTTATGCAAATGGTTCTTCATCTCCCTACTTAAATGATTCTTTGAAAAATTTTAAATTATGAAATTATATATATGTGTGTTTGTAGATGGGTGTGGGCAAAACATAAAATGCCTATGTTTGGTTTAAAGAAGAATAAAACAAACACTTTGTTCTCTATGTTATATAAAGTTAACAATATCTTTGGAGCCTCCCATGTGCCTGTCTCTGATCACAGTTTTCTCCATCCCCTCAAGTGTTAACTAGGACCCTGAAGTCTGTGTTTATTATTCCCTGTGTTTATTAATTTACCACACATGTACATATCCTTTAGCCATATATTGTTCAGTTTTTCACATTTTTGAAATGATGTATATGGCCTCAAACTGCATGTGTTCTTCTATGACTTGCCTTTGTTGTTGTTCAACATTGTTTGTGAGATTTATCCATGTTGGCATGCGTAGCTCTTTGTCATTTATTTTCACTGCTGAATTTTAATCCATTGCATGACTGTATGATAATTTATGCAGTCATTCTCCATTGCAGGACATTTCGACCATTTCCCCTTCTTTTGCCAAAACTCCCATGAACATGCTTTCTTGAGCATATACTTAAGAAGTGGAATTAGTAAGTATAAGCAAGTTCACATCTTGAACATTGCTGGATGTGAAATTGTTTTTCAAGGTGAGTGTGTAAGTGATTTGTACTCCTACCAGCATTCTATAAAGCTTACAGATTACTCAACTCACATCCTCAAAAGCACTTGGTATTGTTAAACTTGAAGCCAATATGCAGCAGGGTAGCAAAGTTGACTCCCTGATCAGCTGCCAGGAGGTACAGCTTGTGGAATTTTGAGTTCACCATCTAAGAACATCTCTGCGGTCTTGCTCCCTTGTGAGTCGGCATGAGTTCAGACCCAGCCACTGTGGTATGGTGTCCTGTTTTAGGAAACAATGTCTGAGAAAATATTTATCTAAGATATGTACCCTTGAAGCTGAAAGATGGTCACAACTCTATGCTGATCAGTTATCAGAAGTGACAAGGGCACCCCTGCAGGAGGGGAGAAACATCATCTGACTGGGTGAAATGCCCATGACCAAACCAATGGTGGATGTGGGTTAATCTGACTGTACCATCCTCTCTTGCTGCCTGGTGTCTGGAAACAGAACTAATCTCACTTGTATTGGGTAAGCCCCTTGGTTCTTGGACAATTCAGTGAGGGGTGGGGCAGGAATGTAGGGGGACATCTTAAAAAAAGAAACAGAGGACCTTATTCTATATAAGGAAACTTGAGAACTCAAACAACTAACTGGAAAATAAGAAGTGTGATTTTACTTAGATTGCAAGCAAGTCAAATAGGTGATGCTAAATTCATATTACTAGTGATATAAAACCCCTCCTCTTACCTATTTCATACTAAACCCAATTTAAACTTCTCTGACAAGCTGCACCCCAACCCAGCTTTCTTATAATTAGCTAGCCTTATTTCTTACAACCTTGTCCAAAATTTCACCTTGTCTTGTCAGTTTGGTCTTCTCAAAACCTTATGAGATACTAAGGGGGAGGGAGTGGGGTCAAGATGGCCTACTAGGAGGATGTGGAATTCGACTCTCCTCACAACTAGGGCACCTACCAGGTACCAGTGGGGGACCATGGACACCTAAGGGGAGGGGAGGAACCCCCAGCAACTGGGTAGGATGTGGGGCATGGGGGAAGTGAAGGGGGAGGAGAAGTGGAGGTGCGACGGGACTGGCGCCCCTGAAGGACAGCAGGGGGAGGGGAAGGGATCCCACGCCCTAAGGGGGAAATTGGGGAACCACTGGGAGGGCAGAGGATCAAACGGGAGCATGGCCAGGTTTCCCCTGTCCACTTGGACCCCAGGAACCTGTTGAGATCCTAGGCCTGACCCTCTGCCCACCTAGGCCCCCTCCAGCCGGTGGGTCCTGAGGGAGTGGAAGGGAGGGAAGGGGGAGCAAAAGTAAAGGCTGGACCTCTGGGACCAGCACCCCTGAGGGGCGGCTGGGGGAGGGGAGGAGTTCCACACCCAGTGGGACACACCCATGATTAGGGATCCAGCAGTGATGGGGGAGACCCTGGAGGAGACAATGGGAGAGGGGCACAAAGGAATGGAAGGGAATGGGGCCAGTGCTTTCCCTGTCCACTTAGACACCAGGGAGCCTATTGGGCTCCTGGGCCTAATCTTCTGTCCTTGGAGCCTCCCTCCTGCTATGCAGATCCCAAGCTCTGCCCCTACACCCACACCCAGGGCCCTACCTCTACGCTCAGAGACCCCTTCTGAGACCCTCTCTAACGAGCTGGGCCTAAACCCCGCCCACACACCCTCACTCAGGGCCCTACCTGCAAACTCCAGAACCCCACACTGCAGAGGCCCTCCTTTCCCTTTCTGCGCAGGTCCTAAGCAGAGGCCCTGCCCCACACTTGAACGTCGCCCCGCCTAGGCCCCACCCCACACTCAAAACATCAACCCCCCACCCGTGTAGGTCCTGCCCTACCTTAAAACCTGCCCCTACCTAAGTTCTATCCCCTGCCAAAACTCGGCCCCCAGGGCCAAGGTTTTCTTTTTTTTTTTTTTTTCTTTTTTCCTCTTATAGATTAGGGCTCTGTTTTACCTTGTTGATTCACTGTTGTTGATTCTTTTATACTTTTATTTTTCCAAATAAAACTTTTAATTTTCTAATTTTATTTTATTCTTTATACTTTGTTAGTGATCTCTCCTTTTGGCTTGTTCCCCGCCTCCACCACCACACCTTTTTTCTGCTGTGGTTTTATTTTACCTCGCTTCAGTTGTTTCAATTATAGTTTTATTTTTCCTAATATATTTTTTATCTTTCTAATTTTATTTTGTTTTCTGTTCTTTGATATTGTACTGTTCCATTTTTTTTCTTTCTTTCTTCCTTCTTTTTTTTTCCATGCCAAGGAGCTTGCATGATCTTGGTTCCCAGGCTGGAGGTTGGGGCCAAGCTCCTGTTGTGGGAGCTCCGAGTCCAAACTGCTGGACTAACAGAGAACCTCAGACACCAGGGAATATCAGTAGGAATGAGGCCTCCCGGAGGTCCTCATCTAAGCACCAAGACCCAGCTCTATCCAACTGCCTATAAACTCCAGTGCTGGATGTCTCAGGCCAAACAAACAGTAAGACAAGAATACAGCACCACACATCAAAAAAAAAAAAAAAAAAAGAAAGAAAGAAAGAAAAGAAATGGCAAAAAAATTACATACAGATGAAGGAGCAAGGTAAAAACCTACAAGACCATAAAAATGAAGATGAAATAGGCAATCTACCTGAAAAAGAATTCAGAGTAATGATAGTAAAGATGATCCAAAAGTCTTGGAAACAGAATGGAGAAAATACAAGAAACCTTTAACAAGATATAAAAGAACTAAAGAGAAAACAACAGTGATGAACAACACAATAAATGAAATTAAAAATACTCTAGAAGAAATCAATAACAGAATAACTGAGCAGAAGAACACATAAGTGAGCTGGAAGATAAAATGGTGGACATAACTGCCAGGGAGCAGAATAAAGGAAAGAGAATGAAGAGAATTGAGGACAGTCTCAGAGACCTCTGGGACAACATTAAACACACCAACATTCAAATTATAGAGGTAGCAGAAGAAGAAGAGAAAAAGAAAGGGTCTGAGAAAATATTTGAAAAAACTATAGTTGAAAACTTCCCTGGGTCTCCCTGGTGGCGCAGTGGTTGAGAGTCCGCCTGCCGATGCAGGGGATACGGGTTCGTGCCCCGGTCTGGGAGGATCCCATATGCCGCGGAGCGGCTGGGCCCGTGAGCCATGGCCGCTGGGCCTGCGCGTCCGGAGCCTGTGCTCCGTGGCGGGAGAGGCCACAACAGTGAGAGGCCTGCATACCGCAAAAAGAAAAAAAAAAAAAAAAAACAAACTTCCCTAACATGTGAAAGGAAAAAGTCAATCAAGTCCAGGAAGCACAGACTCCCATACAGGATAAATCCAAAGAGAAACACATCAAGACACATATTAATCAAGCTATCAAAAATTAAATACAAAGAAAAAAATATTGAAAGCAGGAAGGGAAAAGCAACAAATAATACACAAGGAAATCCCCATAAGGTTAACGGCTGATCTTTCAGCAGAAACTCTGCAAGCCAGAAGGGAGTGTCAAGACATATTTAAAGTGAGGAAAGGGAAAAACCTACAACCAAGATTACTCTAGCCAGCAAGGATCTCATTCACATTTGATGGAGAAATTAAAACCTTAACAGATAAGCAAAAGTTAAGAGAATTCAGCACCACAAAATCAGCCTTACAACAAATGCTAAATGAACTTTTCTAGGCAGGAAACACAAGAGAAGGAAAAAACCTAACAAACCTAAATCAATTAAGAAAATGGTAATAGGAACATATATATCGATAATTACATTAAATGTAAATGGATTAAATGCTCCAACCAAAAGACATAGACTGGCTGAATAGATACAAAAATAAGACATGTATATATGTTGTCTATAAGACACACACTTCAGACCTAGGGACACATACAGACTGAAAGTAAGGGGATGGAAAAAGATATTCCATGCAAATGGAAACCAAAAGAAAGCTGGAGTAGCAATTCTCATATCAGACAAAATAGACTTTAAAATAAAGACCATTACAAGAGACATAGAAGGACACTACATAATGATCAAGGGATCAATCCAAGAAGAAGATATAACAATGGTAAATATCTATGCACCCAACAAGGGAGCACCTCAATACATAAGGCAAATGCTAACAGCCATAAAAGGGGAAATCAATCATAACACAATCATAGTAGGGGACTTTAATACCCAACTTTCACCAATGGACAGATCAACCAAAATGGGAATAAATAAGGAAACACAAGCATTAAATGACACATTAAACAAGATGTATTTAATAGATATTTCTAGGACATTCCATCAGAAAACAACAGATTATACTTTTTCTCAAGTGCTCATGGAACATTCTCCAGGATAGACCATATCTTGGGTCACAAATCAAGCCTTGGTAAATTTAAGAAAACTGAAATTGTATGAAGTATCTTTACTGACCACAATGCTATGACTAGATATCAATTACCGGAAAAAAACTGGAAAAAATACAAACACACAGAGGCTAAACAATATGCTACTAAAAGCCAAGAGATCGGTGAAGAAATCAAAAAATACCTAGAAACAAATGACAATGAAAACACGACAACCCAAAACCTATGGGATGCAGCAAAATCACTTTTAAGAGGGAAGTTTATAGCAATACAATCCTACCTCAAGAAACATATCAAATAAACAACCTAACCTAACACCTAAAGCAATTAGAGAAAGAAGAACAAACCCGCCCCAAATTTAGCAGAAGGAAAGAATCATACAGATCACAACAGAAATAAATGAAAAATAAATGAAGGGAACAACAGCAAAAATCAATAAAACTAAAAGCTGGTTCTTTGAAAAGATTAAAAAAAATCGATAAACCATTAGTCAGACTCATCAAGAAAAAAAGCAAAAAGACTCAAATCAACAGAATTAGAAATGAAAAAGGAGAAGTAATAACTGACATTGCAGAAATACAAAGGATCATGAAAGATTACTACGAGCAACTATATGCCAATAAAATGGACAACCTGGAAGAAATGGACAAATTCTTAGAAAAGCACAACCTTCCGAGACTGAACCAGGTAGAAATAGAAAATACAAACAGACAAATCACAAGCACTGAAATTGAGACTGTGATTAAAAATCTTCCAACAAACAAAAGCCCAGGACCAGATGGCTTCACAGGCGAATTCTATCAAACATTTAGAGAAGAGCTAACACCTATCCTTCTCAAACTCTTCGAAAATATAGCAGAGGAGGAACACTCCCAAACTTATTCTATGAGGTCACCATTACCCTGATACCAAAACCAGAGAAAGATGTCACACACACACACACACAAAGACTACAGGCCAATATCTCTGATGAACATAGATGCAAAAATCCTCAAGAAAATACTAACAAACAGAATCCATCAGCACATTAAAAGGATCATACACCATGATCAAGTGGGGTTTATCCCAGGAATGCAAGGATTCTTCAATATACTCAAATCAAACAATGTGATAAACCATATTAACAAACTGAAGGATAAAAAACATATGACCATCTCAGTAGATGCAGAAAAAGCTTGTGAAAAAATTCAACACAAATTTATGATAAAACGTCTCCAGAAAGAAGCCAGGAGGGAACCTACCTCAACATAATAAAAGCCATATATGACAAACCCACAGCCAACATCGTTCTCAATGGTGAAAAACTGAAACCATTTCTTCTAAGATCAGGAACAAGACAAGGTTGTGCACTCTCACCACTATTATTCAACATTGTTTTGGAAGTTTTAGCCACAGCAATCAGAGAAGAAAAAGAAACAAAAGGAATCCAAGTTGGAAAAGAAGAAGTAAAACTGTCACTGTTTGCAGATGACATGATACTATACATAGAGAATCCTAAAGAAAACTACTAGAGCTAATCAATGAATTTGGTAAAGTAGCAGGATACAAAATTAATGCACAGAAATCTCTTGCATTCCTATACACTAATGATGAAATATCTGAAAGAGAAATTAAGGAAAGACTCCCATTTACCACTGCAACAAGAAGATTAAAATACCTAGGAATAAACCTACATAAGGAGACAAAAAACATGTTTGCAGAAAACTATAAGACACTGATGAAAGAAATTAAAGATGATACAAGCAGAAGAAGAGATATACTATGTTCTTGGATTGGAAGAATCAATGTTATATCAATGTTATAATCAATATTATAAAAATGACTGTACTGCCCAAAGCGATCTACAGATTCAATGCAATCCCTATCAAACGACCAACAGCATTTTTCACATAACAAAACTTTCACAATTTGTATGGAAACACAAAAGACCCTGAATAGCTAAAAGAATCTTGAGAAAGAAAAATGGATCTGGAGGAATCATGCTCCCTGACCTCAGACTATACTACAAAACTACAGTAATCCAGACAATATGGTACTGGCACAAGAACAGAAACATAGATCAATGGTACAGGATAGAAAGCCTAGAGATAAACCCACGCACCTATGGTCACCTTATCCTTGATAAAGGAGGCAAGGGTATACAACGTAGAAAAGAAAGTCTCTTCAATAAGTGGTGCTGGAAAAACTGGACAGCTACATGTAAAAAATGAAAGTAAACACTTCCTAACACCCTACACAAAAATAAACTTAACATGGATTAAATACCTAAACGTAAGGCCAGACACTATAAAACTCTTAGAGGAAAACATAGGTAGAATACTCTATGACATAAATCACAGCAAGATCCTTTTTGACCCACCTCCTAGAGGAATGGAAATAAAAACAAAAATAAACAAATGCGACCTAATGAATTTTAAAAGCTTTTGCTCAGCAAAGGAAAACATAAACAAGATGAAAAGAAAACTGTCAGAATGGGTGAAAATATTTGCAAATGAAGCAACTGACAAAGGATTAATCTCCAAAATATACAAGCAGCTCATGCAGCTCAATATCAAAAAAACAAACAACCCAATCCAAAAATGGGCAGAAGATCTAAATAGACATTTCTCTAAAGAAGATATAGATTGCCAACAAACACATGAAAGGATGCTCAACATCACTAATCATTAGAGAAATGCAAATCAAAACTACAATGAGCTATCACCTCACACCAGTCAGAATGGCCATCATCAAAAAATCTACAAACAATAAATGCTAAAGAGGGTGTGGAGAAAAGGGAACCCTCTTGCACTGTTGGTGGCAATGTAAATTGACACAGCCACTATGTAGAACAGTATGGAGGTTCCTTAGAAAACTAAAAATAGAACTACCAGATGACCCAGCAATCCCCCTACTGGGCATATACCCTGAGAATACCATAATTCAAAAAGAGTCATGTACCACAAGGTTCATTGAAGCTCTATTTACAATATCCATGACTTGGAAACAACCTAAGTGTCCATCAACAGATGAATGGAGAAAGAAGATGTGGCACATATATACAATGGAATATTACTCAGCCATAAAAAGAAACTAAATTGAGTTATCTGTAATGAGGTGGATGGACCTAGAGTCTGTCATACAGAGTGAAGTAAGTCAGAAAGAGAAAAACAAATACCATATGCTAACACATATATATATAGAATCTTTAACAAACAAACAAAAAAGGGTTCTCATGAACCTAGGGGCAGGACAGGAATAAATACACAGACATAGAGAATGGACTTGAGGACACAGGGAGGGGGAAGAGTAAGCTGGGACAAAGTGAGAGAGTAGCACTGACATATACACTACCACATACAAAATAGCTAGTGGGAAGCAGCTGCATGGAACATGGAGATCAGGTCGGTGCTTTGTGACCACCTCGAGGGGTGGGATAAGGAGGGTGGGAGGGAGATGCAAGAGGAAGGGAATATGGGGATATACGTATACATATAGCTGATTCACTTTGTTATACAGCAGAAACTAAAACAACACTGTAAAGCAATTATACTGCAATAAAGATGTTAAAAAATGTAAAAAAGAAAACAACCTTATGAATACACTGTCAATATTTCCTTTTTCCTGGAATTACCTCTCCTCATTTTTTTCTTGGTATAAGTAGTCTGAGGTTACACTTAAAACTGTAACTTAAATCACAATAGCAATAAGTCTCCATCCACCTCCCTTACAGAAATATTAAAATTTGTAAGAAATTCCCTTTTCTAGAAATTTCCAACATTTACTTGTAGCGATTTATGAAATATCTGTCATTGGTCTTACCCTTCAAACTCCAAGGGAGGAATACCTCAAATAAAGCTCCTAGAGGTTGGCCTCCATTTCTAAACCCCTTTCTTCCATCAGCTGACCATGGCCAATGTGCCACTACCAGTGATTTTTCTTCCCAGGGGTGCGAGGGGACATAAAGTGTCACTGCTAACTTTGCTGGAAGTGCTAGCAACTCTTCAAGTCTGTGGCTCACCTAAACATCAATCACCTCTTCCTGAATCCCTAGTGCCACGCTCCCCAAGATCCTAATGAACACTTCTGCAGAGGCCTCATCCATTTCTTGTCTCTTTCTTGTAAAAAGAAGGATGGTCTGGGTCAGAGACAAGATGTCGGAGTAGAAGGATGTGAGCTCACATCTTTTTATGAAAACACTAAAATCACAACGAATTGCTGAACAACCATCGACCAAAAAAGGCTGGAACCGACTAAAAAAGATATCCTACATCCAATGACAATGAAGAAGTCGCCACAACAAGATGGTAGAAAGAGAGCAACTGAAATAAAATCAAATCTCATACCTGCTGGGTGGGTGACCCACAAACTGGAAAATAATTATATCACAGAAGTTCTCCCACAGGAGCGAAAGTTTTGAGCCCCACATCAGGCTCCCCAGCCTGGGGGTGTGGCAGTGGGAGAAGGAGGCCCCAGAGAATCTGGCTTTGAAGGCCAGCAGGGTCTAATCACACAAATTACACAGGACTGGGGGAAATAGAAACGCCAATCTTGGAGGGAGCATAAACGGTCTTGGGCACACCAGGACCCAGGGAAAAAAGCAGTGACCTCATAAGATCCTGGGCCAAACCTACCTGTTGATATTGGAGGGTCTCCTGTGGAGGCAGGGGGTGGCTGTGGCTCACTGTGGGGACAAATACTGGTGGCAATAGTTCTGGGGAGTTGGCGTGAGCCCTCCAGAGGCTGGCACTTTTTTTTTTTTTTTTTTTTTTTTGCGGTATGCGGGCCTCTCACTGTTGTGGCCTCCCCCGTTGCGGAGCACAGGCTCCGGACGCGCAGGCTCAGCGGCCATGGCTCACGGGCCCAGCCGCTCCGCGGCATATGGGATCCTCCCAGACCGGGGCACGAACCCGTATCCCCTGCATCGGCAGGCGGACTCTCAACCACTTGCGCCACCAGGGAGGCCCAGAGGCTGGCATTTTTGCACCAAGGCCTGGCCCCACCTAACAACCTGTAGGCTCCAGGGCTAGAACACCTCAGACCAAACAATCAACAGGGTGGGAACACAGCCCCACCCTTCAGCAGGCAGGCTGCTTAAAGTCTTCCTGAGCATACAGCTGTCGGCTAAACACACTCCTTGACACGGCCCTGCCCACCAGAGGGACAAGAACCAGCTCCACCCACCAGTAGGAAGGAACCAGTCCATCCCCCCAGGAAGCCTGCACAAGCCTCTTAGACAGCCTCATCCACCACGGGGCAGACAGCAGAAGCAAGAAGAACTACAACCTTGTAGACTGTGGAATGGAAACCACAATCACATAAAGTTAGACTAAAAGAGACAGCAGAGGAATATGTCCCAGATGAGAGAACAAGATAAAACCCCAGAAAAACAACTAAGTGAAGTACAGATAGGCAATCTACCAGAAAAAGAATTCAGAGAAATGATAGTGAAGATGTTGCAGGACCTCGGAAAAAGAATGGAGGTATAGATCGAGAAGGTCCAAGAAATGTTTAAGAAGACCTAAAAGAACTAAAGAGCAAGCAGAGATGAACAATACAATAACTGAAATGAAAAATACACTAAAAGGAATCAATAGCAGAATAATGGAGGCAGAAGAATGGTAAGCGAGCTGAAAGACAGAATGGTGGAATTCACTGCCAGGGAACAGAATAAAGAAAAAACAATGAAAAGAAATGAGGACAGTCTAAGAGACCTCTGAGACAACATTAAACACACCAACATTCGCATTATAGGCGTCCCAGGAGGAGAAGAGAGAGAGAAAATATTTGAAGAGATAATAGCTAAAAAATTCCCTAATACAGGAAAGGAAACAGCCACCCAAGTCCAGGAAGCACAGAGAATCCCAGGCAGGATAAACCCAAGAAGGAACATGTCGAGACACATAGCAATCAAATTGACAATAATTAAAGACATAGAAAAAATATTAAAAGCAAAAAGGGGAAAGCAACAAATAACATACAAGGGAACTCCCATGAGGTTATCAGATGATTTCATAGCAGAAACTCTGCAGGCCAGAAGGGAGAGGAACAATACATTTAAAGTGATGAAAGGGAAGAACCTACAACCAAGAATACTCTACACAGCAAGGCTCTCATTCAGATTCGACAGAGAAATCAAAAGTCTTATAGATAAGCAAAAGTTAGAGAATTCAGCACCACCACACCAGCTCTGCAACAAATGTTAAAAGAACTTCTCTAGGTGGAAAAGAAAAGGCCACAAATAGAAAATTACAAATGGAAAAGCTCACAGGTAAAGGCAAAAATACAATAAAGGTAGGAAATCATCCACACACAAACATGATAAAACCAGCAATTGTTAAAAGAGGAGAGTACAAATGCAGGATACTGGAAATGCATTTGAAATTAAAAGACCAGCAACTTGAAACCTTGTTTGTATATAGACTGTTATATCAAAACATCATGGGAACCACAAACCAAGAATCTATAATAGATACACACACACACAAAAGAAAAAGCAAACCAAACACAACACTAAAAATAGACATAAAATCACAAGAGAAGAGAACAAAAGATGAAGGGCAGAAAAAAGACCTACAAAAACAAATGCAAAACAATTAACAAAATGGCAATAAGCACATACAAATCGGTAATTACCTTAAATGTAAATGGATGAAATGCTCCAAACAAAAGACATAGACTGGCTGAATGGATACAAAAATAAGACCCATATATATGTTGTCTACAAGAGACCCACTTCAGATATAGGGATATATACAGACTGAAAGTGAGGGGATAGAAAAAGATATTCCATGCAAATGGAAATCAAAAGAAAGCTGAAGTAGCAATTCTCATATCAGACAAAATCGACTTTAAAATAAAGACTATTAAGAGACAAAGAAGGACACTACATAATGATCAAGGGATCAATCCAAGAAGAAGATATAACAATGGTAAATATTTATGCACCCAACAGAGGAGCACCTCAATACATAAGGCAACTGCTAACAGCTATAAAACAGGAAATTGACAGTAACACAATAATAGTGAGGAACTTTAACACCTCACTTACACCAATGGACAGATCATCCAGACAGAAAATTAATAGGGAAAGACAAGCTTTAAATGACACAACAGACCAGATAGACTTAACTGATATTTACAGGACATTCCATCCAAAAAAAGGAGATTACACTTTCTTCTCAAGTGCACACGGAATATTCTGCAGGATAGATCACATCTTGGGTCACAAATCAAGCCTCAGTAAATTTAAGAAAATTGAAATCATATCAAGCATCTTTTCTGACCACAACGCTATGAGATTAGAAATGAATTACAGGGAAAAAAGGTAAAAAACACCACAAACACATGGAGGCTAAACAATACGTTACTGAATAACCTAGAGATCATTGAAGAAATCAAAGAGGAAATCAAAAAATACCTAGAGACAAATGACAATGAAAACACGACAATCCAAAACCTATGGGATACAGCAAAAGCAGTTCTAAGAGGGAAGTTTATAGCTATACAAGCCTACCTCAAGAAACAAGAAAAATCTCAAATAAACAATCTAACCTTACACCTAAAGGAACTAGAGAAAGAACAAACAAAACCCAAAGTTAGCAGAAGGAAAGAAATCTAAAAGATCAGAGCAGAAATAAATGAAATAGAAACAAAGAAAACAATAGCAAAGATCGATAAAACTAAAAGCTGATTCTTTGAGAAGATAAACAAAACTGATAAACCATTAGGCAGACTCATCAAGAAAAAGAGGGAGAGGACTCAAATCAATATAATTAGAAATGAAAAAGGAGAAGTTACAACACACACTGAAGAAATACAAAGGATCAGAAGAGACTACTACAAGCAACTTTATGCCAATAAAATGGACAACCTGGAAGAAATGGACAAATTCTTAGAAAGGTATAACCTTCCAAGACTGAACCATGAAGAAATAGAAAATATGAACAGACCAATCACAAGTAATGAAATTGAAACTGTTATTAAAAATCTTCCAAAAAAAGAAGTCCAGGACCAGATGGCGTCACAGGTGAATTCTATCAAACATTTAGAGAAGAGCTAATACCCATTATTTTCAAACTCTTCCAAAAAATTGCAGAGGAAAGAACACTCCCAAACTCATTCTCTGAGGCCACCATCACCCTGACACCAAAACCAGACAAAGATACTACAAAAAAAGAAAATTACACACCAATATCACTGATGAATATAGATGCAAAAATCCTCAACAAAATACTAGCAAATAGAATCCAACAACACATTAAAAGGATCATACAGCATGATCAACTGGGATTTATCCCAGGGATGCAAGGATTCTTCAATATACACAAATCAATCAATGTGATACAGCATATTACAAATGGAAGAAGAAAAACCATATGATCATCTCAATAGATGCAGAAAAAGCTTTTGACAAAATTCAACACCCATTTATGATAAAAACTCTCCAGAAATCGGGCATAGAGGGAACCTACCTCAACATAAGAAAGGCCATATAAGACAAACCCACAGCAAACATCATTCTCAATGGTGAAAAACTGAAAGATTTCCTCTAAGATCAGGAACAAGACAAGGATATCCACTCTCACCACTATTATACAACATAATTTTGGAAGTCCTAGCCATGGCAATCAGAGAAGAAAAAGAAATAAAAGGAATACAAATGGGAAAAGAAGAAGTAAAACTGTCACTGTTTGCAGATGACATGATACTATACATGGAGAATCCTAAAGATGCCACCAGAAAACTACTAGAGCTAATCAATGAATTTGGTAAAGTTGCAGGATACAAAATTAACACACAGAAATCGCTTTCCATTCCTATACACTAATGATGAAAAATCTGAAAGAGAAATTAAGGAAACACTCCCATTTACCACTGCAACAAAAAGAATAAAATACCTAGGAATAAACCTACCTAGGGAGAAAAAAGGCCTGTATGCAGAAAACTATAAGACACTGATGGAAGAAATTAAAGGTGATACCAACAAGTGGAGAGATATGCCATGTTCTTGGATTGGAAGAATCAATATTGTAAAAATGACTATACTACACAAAGCAGTCTACAGATTCAATGCAATCCATTTCAAATTACCAATGGCATTTTTTACAGAACTAGAACAAAAAATATTAAAATTTGTATGGAGACACAAAAGACCCCGAATAGCCAAAGCAGTGTTGAGGGAATAAAACGGAGCTGGAGGAATCAGACTCCCTGACTTCAGACTATACTACAAAGCTACAGTAATCAAGACAATATGGTACTGGCACAAAAACAGAAACATAGATCAGTGGAACAAGATAGAAAGCCCAGAGATAAACCCACGCACCTATGGTCAACTAACCTATGACAAAAGAGGCAAGGATATACAATGGAGAAAAGAAAGTCTCTTCAATAAGTGGTGCTGGGAAAACTGGACAGCTACATGTAAAAGAATGAAATTAGAACACTCCCTAACAACATATACAAAAATAAACTCAAAATGGATTAGAGACCTAAATGTAAGACCGGACACTATAAAACTCTTAGAGGAAAACATAGGAAGAATGCTCTTTGACATAAATCACAGCAAGATCTGTTTTGATCCACCTCCTAGGGTAATGGAAATAAAACAAAAATAAACAAATGGGACCTAATGAAACTTCAAAGCTTTTGCACAGCAAAGGAAACCATAAACAAGATGAAAAGACAACCCTCAGAATGGGAGAAAATATTTGCCAATGAAGCAACTGACAAAGGATTAATCTCCAAAATTTACAAGCAGCTCATGCAGCTCAATATTAAAAAAACAAACAACTCAATCCAAAAATGGGCATAAGACCTAAATAGACATTTCTCCAAAGAAGACATACAGATGGCCAAGAAGCACATGAAAAGCTGCTCAACATCACTAATTATTAGAGAAATATAAATCAAAACTACAATGAGGTATGACTTCACACCAATTAAAATGGGCACCATCAGAAAATCTACAAACAACAAATGCTGGAGAGGGTGTGGAGAAAATGGAACTCTCTTGCACTGTGGTGGGAATGTAAATTGATACAGCCACTATGGAGAACAGTATGGAGGTTCCTTAAAAAACTAAAAATAGAATTACCATATGATCCAGCCATCCCACTACTGGGCACATACCCAGAGAAAACCATAATTCAAAAAGACACATGTACCCCAATGTTCATTGAAGCACTATTTACAATAGCCAGGTTAGGGAAGCAACCTAAATGCCCATCAACAGACGAATAGATAAAGAAAATGTGGTACATATATACAGTGGAATATTGCTCGGCCATAAAAAGGAACAAAATTGGGTCATTTGTTGAGACGTGGATGGATCTACAGACTGTCATATAGAGTGAAGTAAGTCAGAAAGAGAAAAACAAATATCGTATATTAACACATATACGTGGAACCTAGAAAAATGGTACAGATGAACTAGTTTGCAGGGCAGATATTGAGACACAGATGTAGAGAACAAACGTATGCACACCAAGGGGGTTAAGCGGAGGGGTGGTGGTGGTGGTGGCGTGATGAATTGGGCGTTTGGGATTGACATGTATACACTGATGCGTATAAAACTGATGACTAATAAGAAACAAATGTAAACCTTATATAATTTTTATACAATTTAAATAAAAACTCTGATTTGTAAAGGAAAAAAATAAAACAAAAAACAAGACCTGTATATATGCTGTCTACAAGAGACCCACTTCAGATTCAGGGACACATACAGACAAAGTGTGGGTATGGAGAAAGGTATTCTGTGCAAATGGAAATCAAAAGAAAGCTAGAGTAGCAATACTCATATCAGACAAAATAGACTTTAAAATAAAGACTATTACAAAAGCCAAAGAAGGACACTACATAATGATCAAGGCACCAGTTCAAGAAGATATAACAATTGTAAATATATATGCAGCCAACATAGGAGCACCTCGATATTAAGGCAAATGCTAACAGCCATAAAAAGAGAAATCTACATTAACACGATAATAGTAGGGGACTTAGCAGCCCACTTTCATCAATGGACTGATCATCCAGACTGAAGACCAAAAGAAACACAGACCTTAAAAGACACATTAGCCCAAATGGACTTAATTGATATTTATAGAGCATTCCATCCAAAAGCAGTAGAATGTACATTCTTTTCAAGTGCACATGGAACATTCTCTAGGACTTATCACATGGTGAGCCACAAATCAAGCTGTGGTAAATTTAAGAAAACTGAAATCATATCAAGCGTCTTTTCTGACTACACACTATGAGATTAAAAATCAACTACCAGAAAATACTGTAAAAAAACCAGAAACAGGTGGAGGCTAAACAACGTGGTATTAAACAACCAATGGATCACTGAAGAAATCAAAAAATACCTAGAGACAAATGAAAATGAAAACATGATGACCCAAAACCTATGGGACAGAGAAAAAGCAGTTCTAAAAGGGAAGTTTATAGCAATAAAATCTTGCCTCGGGAAACAAAAGTCTCAAATAAACAATTTATCCTTACATCTAAAGCAACTAGAGAAAGAAGAACAAACAAAACCCAAAATTAGTAGAAGAAATCATAAAGACCAGAGCAGAAATAAATGAAATACAGATGAAAGAAACAATAGAAAAGATCAATGAAACTAAAAGCCGGTACTTTAAAAAGATAAACAAAATTGATAAACCTTTAGCCAGACTCATCAAGGAAAAGAAGGAGAGGGTTCAAATCAATAAAATTGGATATGAAAAAGAAGTTACAATGGACACCACAGAAATACAAAGGATCATAAGAGACTACTACAAGCAACTATATGCCAATAAAATGGACAACCTAGGAGAAATGGACAAATTCTTAGAAAGATTCCATCTCTCAAGACTGAACTATGAAGAAATAGAGAATATGAACAGACCAATCACAAGTACTGAAATTGAAACTGTGATTAAAAAACTCCAAACAAACAAAAGTCCAGGACCAGATGGCTTCACAAGAGAATTCTATCAAACATTTAGAGAAGAGTTAACACCCATCCTTCTGAAACTGCTCCAAAAAACTGCAGAGGAAGGAACACTCCCAAACTCATTCTATGAGGCCACCATCACCCTGATACCAAAAGCAGACAAAGACACCACAGGAAAAGAATATTAAAGGCCAAAATCACTGATGAACATAGACTCAAAAATCCTCAAAATAATACTAGCAACTCAAATCCAACATTAAAAGGATCATACACCATGATCAAGTCGGATTTATCCCAGGCATGCAAGGATTCTTCAATACCTGCAAATCAATCAGTGTGATATACCACATCACCAAAGTGAAGAATACCATATGATCATCTCAATAGATGCAGAAAAACCCTTTGACAAAATTCAACACCCATTTATTATAAAAACTCTCCAGAAAGTGGGCACAGAGGGAACATACCTCAACATAATAAAGGCTGTATATGACAAACCTACAACTAACATCATACTTGATGTTGAAAAGCTGAAATCATTTCCTCTAAGATCAGGAACAAGACAAGGGTGTCCACCCTCACCACGTTTATTCAACATAGTTTTGGGAGTCCTAGCCACGGCAATCAGAGAAGAAAAAAAAAAAAAAGGAACCCAAATTGGAAAAGAAGTAGTAGAAGTGTCACTTTTTGCAGATGACATGATACTATACATAGAAAATTCTAAAGATGCTACCAGAAAACTACTAGAGCTCATCAACGAATTCTGTAAAGTTGTAGGATACAAAATTAATACACAGAAAACTCTTGCATTCCTATACACTAACAAGGAAAGATCAGAAAATTACAGAAACAATCCCGTATACCACTGCAACAAAATGAATAAAATACCTAGGAATAAAACTACTTAAGGAGACAAGAGACCTGTACTCTGAAAACTATAAGACGCTAATGAAAGAAACTGAAGATAACACAAACAGATGGAAAGATATACCATGATCTTGGATTGAAAGAATCAATATTGTCAAAATGACTATACCACCCAAGGAAATCTATAGATTCAATGCAATCCCTATCAAATTACCAATGGCATTTTTCACAGAACTCAAACAAAAAAAATCTCAGAATTTGTATGGAGACACAGAAGACCCCAAATAGCCAAAGCAATCTTGAGAAAGAATAAGAGAGCTGGAGGAATTAGGCTCCCTGACTTCAGACCATACTACAAAACTACAATCATCAAAACAGGCATGGACATATATACATTACCAAACCTAAGGTAGATAGCTAGTGGGAAGCAGCCGCGTAGCATAGGGAAATCAGCTTGGTGCTTTGTGACCGACTGAAGGGGTGGGATAGGGAGGGTGGGAGGGAAGGAGATGCAAGAGGGAAGGGATATGGGAACAGATGTATATGTATAACTGATTCACTTCGTTATAAAGCAGAAACTAATACACCATGGTGAAAAAAAAAATCTAAGTAACAAAACCTTTTAAATTACCAGGGCTAGGGGGGTTGCTTGTCATAAAATTCCAAACCTAGAAAACAGATATATTAAAGTTTATTGATCAACTATAAATGTGAAATAAACACACTTTAATTTACATGCTTTTAATATACAAATATATAAATATTGAACAACAACAACAACAAAAAAAACACAGTATGGCACTTGCACAAAAACAGAAATGTAGATTAATGGAACAGGATAGAAAGCCCAGAAATAAACCCATGCACCTATGGTCAATTAATCTACAACAAAGGAAGTGAGACTATACAACGGAGGAAAGACAGTCTCTTCAATAAATGGTGCTGGGAAAACTGGACACCTACATGCAAAATACTGAAATTAGAACAGTCTTTAACACCATACAGAAAAATAAAGTCAAAATGGATTCGAGACCTAAATGTAAGGCTGGATACTATGAAACTCTTAGAGGAAAACATAGGAAGAACACTCTTTGACATAAATTGCAGCAATACCTTTTTTGATCCATCTCCCAGAGTAACAGAAATAGAAACAAAAATAAACAAATGGGACTTAATTAAACTTAAAAGCTTTTGCACAGCAAAGGAAACCATAAACAAAACAAAAAGACAAGCCACAGAATGGGAGAAAATATTTGCAAACCATGTGGCCAACAAGGGGTTAATCTCCAATATTTACAAACAGCTCATGCAGCTCAATATCCAAAAAAATCCCAAAAAACAACCCAATCAAAAAATGGGCAAAAGACCTTAATAAACATTTCTGCAAAGAAGACATACAGATGGCCAAGAGGCACATGAAAAGATGCTCAACATCGCTAATTATTAGAGAGATGCAAAGCAAAACTACAATGAGCTATCACCTCACACCAGTCAGAATGGCCATCATCAAAAAGTCTACAAATAATAAATGCTGGAGAGGGTGTGGAGAAGAGGGAACCCTCCTGCACTGTTGGTGGGAATGTAAACTGGTACAGCCACTATGGAGAACAATATGGAGGTTCCTTAAAAAACTAAGAGTAGAGCTACCATATGATCCAGCAATCCCACTCCTGGGCATGTATCCAGAGAAAAGCATGATTCGAAAGGATACATGCACCTTAATGTTCATTGCAGTGGTGTTTACAATAGCCAAGACATGGAAGCAACCTAAATGTCCATCAACAGAGGAATTCATAAAGAAGATGTGGTACATATATACAATGGAATATTACTTAGCCATTAAAATGAATGAAATAATGTTATTTGCAGCAACATGGATGCAATTTTTCAGCCATTAAAGTGAATGAAATAATGTTATTTGCAGCAACTAAGCAAAGTAAGAAAGAGAAGGACAAAAACCATATATCACTTATATGTGGGATTTAAAATATGACACAAATGAACATATCTATGAAACAGAAACAGACTCAGAGACATAGAGAACAGACTTGTGGTTGCCAAGGTGGGGTGGGGGAGGGAAAGACTGGGAGTTTGGGATTAGCAGATGCAAACTGTTATATATAGGATGGATAAACAGCAAGCTCCTACCGTACAGCACAGGAACTATATTCAGTATCCTGTGATAAACCATACTGGAAAAGTATATGAAAAAGAATGTATATATATATACATATATATATATACATATATATATATAAAATAATCACTTGCTGTACAACAGAAATTAACACAACACTGTACACCAACTATACTTCAATAAAATTTAAAAATATATATAGACTGTATTTTTACAAAAAAGAATATTTGATTAGTAGACACTGAGTGGGGCTTCCCTGGTGGCGCAGTGGTTGAGAGTCCGCCTGCCGATGCAGGGGACGCGTGTTTGTGCCCCGGTCCGGGAAGATCCCACATGCTGCGGAGCGGCTGGGCCCGTGAGCCATGGCCGCTGAGCTTGCACGTCCGGAGCCTGTGCTCCGCAACGGGAGAGGCCACAACAGTGAGAGGCCCGCGTACCGCAAAAAAAAAAAAAAAAAAAAGTAGACACTGAGTTAAAATTGAATGTTTTTGGATTTTTTTTTTTTTTTCCAGTTTTTGCCACGCCACGAGGCATGTGGGATCTTAGTTCCCTGACTAGGGATGGAAGCAGCGCCCCCTGCAGTGGAAGCGAGGAGTCTTAACCACTGGACCACCAGGGAAGTCCCAATTATTGACTTCCTGATGTTTTAAGAATTTAATGCTTTCATTTGGAAGTAAAATCTAAATCAGTCATCTTGTAAGACTGTTCACGGATATGATCATCATTTCGAATATTTTTAGAAAAAAAGGAATAACAAATTTGTAAGAAATGGGGCTTCCCTGGTGGCGCAGTGGTTGGGAGTCAGCCTGCCAATGCAGGGGACACGGGACCGGGTTCCCCAGTCCGGGAAGATCCCTCATGCCGCGGAGCGGCTGTGCCCATGAGTCATGGCCGCTGAGCCTGCGCGTCCGGAGCCTGTGCTCCACAGCAGGAGAGGCCACAACAGTGAGAGGCCCGCGTATTGCAAAAAAAAAAAAAAAAAAATTTTGTAAGAAATGGATCAAAGTATGAATGAAATATTTATAGCACTCTTCTCTCTTTCCCCTTTGTTTTGCACCAAAAGGGGTGATGAAGTTGAGACATTTGCCTCTAGTTAATGCAGTAAATGATGTGGTCAAGCAGGAGGCCCAAGGAAAACCATGTAACGTTATCTATGGTTCTTGGAAGTGTCTATGTGTATAGGCTGATAAATACACAATTTCATCACAGCACTTTAGAAGAGGAAGAGAAATTAAGAGAATCCGTTTCCACACCC
The DNA here is from genome assembly GCF_025265405.1 of Mesoplodon densirostris. Lineage (NCBI taxonomy): Eukaryota > Metazoa > Chordata > Mammalia > Artiodactyla > Ziphiidae > Mesoplodon > Mesoplodon densirostris. The sequence continues at coordinate 12,094,423 of NC_082669.1, read as the reverse complement.
TCATCTACCCATGAAGAAATTGAAGCCCAGAGCTAATAACAGGACTCTTTGTAGGTATCCTTTTCTCATATTTGCTTGTAGTATACATAGCACATCTGGTGTTACTTTCTCGTGTGATCTAGTATAAACTAGGGGAAAAATTGCTTGGTGGCTCTCAAAATTTCGGGGTGCTGGTGTTTGCTGAATGTGCCCTGCACTCAGAAATTCAATTAAGTCTAAATGAAGCCCGGGTGTCTGCAATTTCAACAGTGATTGTGATGAAGTTATCTTTGGTTAGTTAGTCTTTCTAAGAAATATAGAACCTAGGATGCAAAAGTTTTAAAAAGGGATGTTTTCCTTTCCAAACAAGTGAGTGAGCACACTTTCCAAACAAGTCATAGCTTTTTCATTAAAATATAACTGTTTTTCCCTTCCTTTGCAACCATAACAAAAAGGGAATGCTGTTTAAACAAGAAATTGGGGAAACCACAGAGCGATAATACTTGACCAACTTCCCACAAAAGCAGAATCACCTGGGATACTTGTGAGACTACAGATTCACTGGGCCCTTTTCCTGTAGAGTGTTATTTACAGGGAGATACTGATGGGACCCACGAATCTGTAGTTTTCAGAATCATTCCTGGTAATTATGAAAAGCAACCCACTTTTTAAACTACACCGTCATCTGTTGTATTAAAACAGGCTTCAGCGGTTCTCAACTCTGGTTTATAGAATCAGCCAGGGGACTCAGGAAAACACTTACCTCCAGAGCTTCTGAGCGGGTAGGTCTGGAGTAAGTCCAAGAATTTGCACTGTTTCAGGCTCCCGGGTGACGCTGACACATTGCAAACCGCTGGGCTAGACTGTGCTGTGCAAACTGAGGCAGAAGAGTCACAGGAAAATGGCCAGAGGCTGCGGCAATTTCTCTGCTGAAACTCGCACCTCCGCCTCCCGCTGCCCGAAGAACAAGACAATGGCGTCCGCGGCTTTTTCAAACCTCAAGCAGGTGCTTCTCATTAGTGGAACCTAAACTGGAACCTCCTGGGAGAGAATCTGGCCCAGGTAGTTCCCAGGCGTCTATAGCTGTTACACTGGGCGGGGACAGCCCGGGGCGGCCGTGGAGAGGGGCGGGGGTGGGAAGTAGACGAGGGGAAATCGTGCCAACTCCCAACATAAGGTAGCACAAATGTCAGGTAAGTTTTTTTTTTTAACACCTTTATTAGAGTATAATTGCTTTACAATTGTGTGTTAGTTCCTGCTTTATAACAAAGTGAATCAGCTCTACGTATACATACATCCCCATATCCCCTCCCTCTGTGTCTCCCTCCCACCCTCCCTAACCCACCCCTCTAGGTGGTCACAAAGCACTGAGCTGATCTCCCTGTGCTATGCGGCTGCTTCCCACTAGCTATCTGTTTTACACTTGGTAGTGTAAATAAGTCCACAGGTAAATTTTAATAGTAGTTTTTCCCAAACCGTGGAAGTCAGTTCATCTCTGAACATATTCAGAATTTGAAAGGTTAGTAGGGTCTGAGGGCCTAGGAAAAGGAAAAAAGTAAGACATCTAAAAGAGAAAAAAATTTGAAGATTTAGGTGATCAGATGAGACCAGACTGCTCAATGCAGAGATCATTGCTGTTTTGGCAATGCACCCGAAGGTAGAATCCCACATGGACATCTGAAAACTATCCTTATATGTGCAAGTGATTGATAGAAAGACTAGGCTTTGGAGGCAAAAGCAAAGAAGTCATGAGAAGAGCCACAAATATGTGTTGGGAAAATAGAGGCTTACAGAGAATAAGGCATGCTTCAAGTGAAAATGCTAGGGAGAAAAACAACACTAAAATCTGTTCTAATTATACAAAGGTAAGTCTCACACTCACCAGGCAACTGAATGCACTTATATGCAATGATAGAAATAAGAAGAAAAAAAAACCTTTAGGGACAGAGAAATAAATGAATGTTAAAGGTATAACCGTAGGGGAAAGCAGTAGCTAAAGCAAGAAGCATTGTGTTAAAAATTAGAGTTCAGAGAAGGGAAAGACGCATTAAGACTGTAGTTAACTTGACTGCATTCTGCCAGGTCTGCATTTGTACAGACGCCACTGTAAAATCAGGCACTGAAACAGAGAATATCCTTGGTATAGAAGATTCAGTTTTACAAAATGACACTAAACAGGGACGTTGAAGCTGTCACAGATTTTGGGTGGCTCAAGATAATCAGATAATCACATTAGCACAGAAGCAGACTTTAAACACTATGTTCTTTTCAATTTCCTCTTGAATCCTTATTTTAGCGAGTTGAAAAAGTAATATTCTTTGCTCTCAGTAGATTAAATACCCCACATTGCTGCAATATCTAAATACATTTTAGGTTCCATTTACACATTTAGAAATGCTTAAATAGAAGAACTTATACAGATAATAAACCAAGATTAAATTAAACATAATTTAATTTGAAAAAATTAAAACCTCTTTATGTAAAAAAATGTATATTGTAAATAAAGAGTGCCTAAGATAGATTATTGAATGAACAAAAAATTGCAGTGTAATATGCATGCTTATAAGCACATCTTATAAAATTAAAAAATGAATAGGAAGAGAAATACAGTAAACCAGCAAAGTGGGAACATCTGATATACATTCAACTGGTAAAGTAGGAGTGAGGAAGGAAAGGGAAAAAAGGGAACTTATATATTTTATTCAAAACTCAAATACACTCAAAAATGATAATGAACCTTCTGTTTTATAAACATAAAAGATTTAGCATTTAAATAGTAAAATACTGGATTTAGAAAAATTGATTACTTGTGCATTTTCTTAACTCCCCTGGCCTCAGAGATCTTCTTAGCAGCATTTTATACCAGAAATCAATGAAGTGATATCTGCTGAGTTGTGAGAAAAAAGTTTGTTTCACAAAAATATAATAATAATTTAAGGCATCAGAAAGACATTCTCCAAAGAGCAAGTGCCCAAGAATAAATTCATGTCCTTCTAAGTACATACATGCATATATACATAAACTCATTAATCAGAAGTCACTGTGTAAAAGACCAGTTATGAATAGGTAATCCATTGAAATACAGAATTAATGCTAAAATAATGTGGAATATGATTGCAGACAAGAACATAAATCTTGCAATTCTTGAAATAAAACCTGCATGACAAAACTAAAAATCCTCTCTATAAAAGACCAAAACAAAAATTCTGCAGTATATGCCCTAAATGGAAAAGTAGAGATTGGGGGATTCATATATGCAAAAACTGTCCTCGTCCGTCATGGAAGGTGTGTAGTGAATTCTGTAACGTGCTACCCAGATCCCCCTTCAGGACAGGTACACTTACTTCCTTGCTGCTGGTGAGGGTGCCAGGAGCACTGCCTGGTCAACAGCCCTCAGAGCTCAGCTCTCTTCAGGAACTGCATCATTTGATGTGAGTCACCTGGCCTAAGCCCCTGCCCCCTTCAGGAACAGCCAGCAACCAGTGACTGGGCATCCGGGGTCCCTGCCAAAACTCTGAAGGATCTTGTAAGCTTTAGAGCTCCATGTGGGTTGCAAAGGAATTATTGTGATTGCATAACAACCCACCTTCTCTATCTGCCCAGTCTCGTTTCCTTCTCTTCCCTCTCACAGGTATTTGACTCTAAGAGCACTACTCCCAAATCCTCCTGCATTCAAATGTTCATCTCAGAGGATAGTATGGTAGGTTCTAGCTAATAAGGTTAACAATAAATAAATTAGATATAAATTGTTGAAAAAAGAAAAATTGCTATCTGAAAAAAACCCTAAAGAAAATGAAATGCAAAAACTCATTAAAATTCCATAAAGGAATTAATAAAATATCAATACAATAAAATCTGTAACCTTCCTCATCTCAAAAACACAAATTTGAAAATACAATGTAAAAATTCTGACTAGCAACAAAAAGACAAAATATCCTGGAAATAAACCTAAAAAGCAAATTAAAGCTTGTGATATATATGAAATAAATTTTGAAATATTTGAAAAGGAGGGCACTGAGGAGGAAGGTTTGTCCAACCATTTATCAAAATGTTGTATAAACTACGATAATTGTATCAATTTAATATTAGATGAGGAATAAAGTTATGAAACAGGAGTCTAAAACCAGGCTCATGAATATATGAAGATTTACTTTGTGATAAAAGTAGCAATTTGTATAAGTGGGAAAAGAATGAATTAGTCAAAAATCGTGTTGAAATGAGTGACTATTTGCAAAATCTTAAGTCAGATTTATGTCATACCGTACACTAATATAAGGTTAATTCTATTTTATTTTTTCATTGGAAAAAGAATTTTTTTTATACAGCAGGTTCTTATTAGTCATCAATTTTATACACATCAGTGTATACATGTCAATCCCAATCGCCCAGTTTAGCACACCACCACCCCCACCCGCCTGCTGCTTTCCCCCCTTGGTGTCCATATGCTTGTTCTCTACATCTGTGTCTCAATTTCTACCCTGCAAACCAGTTCATCTGTACCATTTTTCTAGGTTCCACATATATGTGTTAATATACGATATTTGTTTTTCTCTTTCTGACTTACTTCACTCTGTATGACAGTCTCTAGATCCATCCACGTCTCAACAAATGACCCAATTTCGTTCCTTTTTATGGCTGAGTAATATTCCATTGTATATACGTACCACATCTTCTTTGCCCATGCATCTGTCCATGGGCATTTAGGTTGCTTCCATGACCTGGCTATTGTAAATAGTGCCACAATAAACATTGGGGTGCATGTGTCTTTTTTTTTTTTTTTTTTTTTTCTTTTTGCGGTATGTGGGCCTCTCACTGTTGTGGCCTCTCCCGTTGCGGAGCACAGGCTCCGGATGCGCAGGCCCAGCTGCCATGGCTCACGGGCCCAGCCGCTCCGCGGCATATGGGATCCTCCCAGACCGGGGCACGAACCCGTATCCCCTGCATCGGCAGGCGGACTCTTAACCACTGCGCCACCAGGGAGGCCCTGCATGTGTCTTTTTGAATTATGGTTTTCTCTGGGTATATGCCCAGTAGTGGGATGGCTGGATCATATGGTAATTCTATTTTTAGTTTTTTAAGGAAACTCCATACTGTTCTCCATAGTGGCTGTATCAATTTACATTCCCACCAACAGTGCAAGAGGGTTCCCTTTTCTCCACACCCACTCCAGCATTTCCTGTTTGTAGATTTTCTGATGAAGCCCATTCTAAATAGTATGAGGTGATACCTCATTGTAGTTTCGATTTGCATTTCTCTAATAATTAGTGATGTTGAGCAGGTTTTCATGTGCTTCTTGGCCATCTGTATGTCTTCTTTGGACAAATGTCTATTTAGGTCTTCTGCCCATTTTTGGATTGGGTTGTTTTTAATATTGAGCTGCATGAGCTGTTTATATATTTTGGAGATTAATCCTTTGTCCGTTGATTCATTTGCAAATATTCTCTCCCATTCTGAGTGTTGTCTTTTCATCTTGTTTATGGTTTCCTTTGCTGTCTAAAAGCTTTGAAGTTTCATTAGGTCCCATTTGTTTATTTTTGTTTTTATTTCCATTACTCTAAGAGGTGGCTCAAAAAAGATCTTGCTATGATTTATGTCAAAGAGTGTTCTTCCTATGTTTTCCTCTAAGAGTTTTACAGTGTCTGGTCTTACATTTAGGTCTCTAATCCATTTTGAGTTTATTTTTGTGTATGGTGTTAGGGAGTGTTCTAATTTCATTCTTTTACAAGTAGCCGTCCAGTTTTCCCAGCACCACTTACTGAAGAGACTGTCTTTTCTCCACTGTATATACTTACCACTTTGGCATAGATTAGATGCGTGGATTTATCTCTGGGCTTTCGATCTTGTTCCACTGATCTATGTTTCTGTTTTTGTGCCAGTACCATATTGCCTTGATTACTGTAGCTTTGTAGTATAGTCTGACATCAGGGAGGCTGATTCCTCCAGCTCTGTTTTATTCCCTCAAGACTGCTTTGGCTATTTGGGGTCTTTTGTGTCTCCATACAAATTTTAATATTTTTTGTTCTAGTTGTGTAAAAAATGCCATTGGTAATTTGAAATGGATTGCATTGAATCTGTTGATTGCTTAGGGTAGTATATTCATTTTTACAATATTGATTCTTCCAATCCAAGAACATGGTATATCTCTCCATTTGTTGGTATCATCTTTAATTTCTTTCATCAGTGTCTTATAGTTTTCTGCATACAGGTCTTTTGTCTCCCTAGGTAAGTTTATTCCTAGGTATTTTATTCTTTTTGTTGCAATGGTAAATGGGAATGTTTCCTCAATTTCTCTTTCAGATTTTTCTTCATTAGTATATAGGAATGAAAGAGATTTCTGTGCATTAATTTTGTATCCTGCAACTTTACCAAATTCATTGATTAGCTCTAGTAGTTTTCTGGTGGCATCTTTAGGATTCTCTATGTATAGTATCATGTCATCTGCAAACAGTGACAGTTTTACTTCTTCTTTTCCCATTTGTATTCCTTTTATTTCTTTTTCTTCTCTGATTGTTATGGCTAGGACTTCCAAAACTATGTTGAATAAACGTGGTGAGAGTGGACATCCTTGTCTTGTTCTTGATCTTAGAGGAAATGCTTTCAGTTTTTCACCATTGAAAATGATATTTGCTGTGGGTTTGTCGTATATGGCCTTTATTATGTTGAGATAGGTTTCCTCTATGCCCACTTCTGGAGAGTTTTTATAATAAATGGGTGTTGAATTTTGTCAAAAGCTTTCTCTGCATCTATTGAGATGATCATATGGTTTTTCTTCTTCCATTTGCTAATATGATGTATCACATTGATTGATTTGTGTATATTGAAGAATCCTTGCATCCCTGGGATAAATCCCACTTGACCATGGTGTATGATCCTTTAAATGTGTTGTTGGGTTCTGTTTGCTAGTATTTTGTTGAGGATTTTTGCATCTATATTCATCAGTGATATTGGTGTGTAATTTTCTTTTTTTGTAGTATCTTTTTCTGGTTTTGGTATCGGGGTGATTTTTACCTCATAGAATGAGTTTTGGAGGTTCCTTCCTCTGCATTTCTTTGGAAGAGTTTGAGAAGGATGGGTGTTAGCTCTTCTCTAAATGTTTGATAGAATTCACCTGTGAAGCCATCTGGTCCTGGACTTTTGTCTGTTGGAAGAATTTTTATCACAGTTTCAATTTCATTACTTGTGATTGTTCTGGTCATATTTTCTATTTCTTCATGGTTCAGTCTTGGAAGGTTACACCTTTCTGAGAATTTGTCCATTTCTTCCAGGTTGTCCATTTTATTGGCATAGAGTTGCTTGTAGTAGTCTCTTAGGATACTTTGTATTTCTGTGGTGGCTGTTGTAACTTCTCCTTTTTCATTTCTAATTTTATGGATTTGAGTCCTCTCCCTCTTTTTCTTGATGAGTCTGCCTAATGGTTTATCAATTTTGTTTATCTTCTCAAAGAACCAGCTTTTAGTTTTATTGATCTTTGCTACTGTTTTCTTTGTTTCTATTTCATTTATTTCTGCTCTGATCTTTATGATTTCTTTCCTTCTGCTAACTTTGGGTTTTCTTCGTTTTTCTTTCTCTAGTTCCTTTATGTGTAACGTTACATTGTTTGAGATTTTTCTTGTTCCTGAGGGAGGCTTGTATAGCTATAAACTTCCCTCTTAGAACTGCTTTTGCTGCATCCCATAGGTTTTGGATCGTCATGTTTTCATTGTCATTTGTCTCTAGGTATTTTTTGATTTCCTCCATGATTTCTTCAGCGATCTCTTGCTTATTTAGTAACGTATTGTTTAGCCTCCATGTGTTTGTGTTTTTTACGTTTTTCTCCCTGTAATTGATTTCTAATCTCATAGTGTTTTGGTCAGAAAAGATGCTTGATATGATTTCAATTTTCTTAAATTTACTGAGGCTTGATTTGTGACCCAAGATGTGATCTTCCTGGAGAATGTTCCATGTGCACTTGAGAAGAAAGTGTAATCTCCTGTTTTTGGATGGAATGTCCTATAAATATCAGTTAAATCTATCAGGTATATTGTGACATTTAAAGCTTCTGTTTCCTTATTTATTTTCATTTTAGATGATCTGTCCATTGGTGTAAGTGAGGTGTTAAAGTCCCCCACTATTATTGTGTTACTGTTGATTTCCTCTTTTAGAGCTGTTAGCAGTTGCCTTATGTATTGAGGTGCTCCTATGTTGGGTGCATATATATTTATAGTTGTTATATCTTCTTCTTGGATTGATCCCTTGATCATTATGTAGTGTCCTTCCTTGTCTCTTGTAACATTCTTTATTTTAAAGTCTATTTTATCTGATATGAGTAGTGCTACTCCAGCTTTCTTCTGATTTCCATTTGCATGGAATATCTTTTTCCATACCCTCACTTCAGTTGGTATGTGTCCCTAGGTCTGAAGTGGGTCTCTTGTAGACAGCATATATATGGGTCTTGTTTTTGTATCCATTCAGCAAGGGAAGGAGGGAATTTGTCTGCCCTCTGGTGGATGAGGCTATTTAAGAGGCTTGTGTAAGTTTCCTGATGGGAGAGACTGGTGGTGGGTAGAGCTGGGTGTTGCTCGGGTGGGCAGAGCTCAGTAAAACTTTAATCTGCTTGACTGTTGATGGGTGGGGCTGGGTTCCCTCCCTGTTGGTTGTTTGGCCTGAGGCAACCCAACACTGGAGCCTACCCGGGCTCTTTGGTGGGGCTAATTACAGACTCTGGTAGGGCTCATACCAAGGAGTACTTCTCAGAATTTCTGCTGCCAGTATCCTTGTCCCCACAGTGATCACAGCCACCCCCCACCTCTGCAGGAGACCCTCCAACACTAGCAGGTAGGTCTCGTTCAGTCTCCCCTGGGGTCACTGCTCCTTCCCCTGGGTCCTGATGCGCACACTACTTTGTGTGTGCCCTCCAAGAGTGGAGTCTCTGTTTCCCCCAGTCCTGTTGAAGTCCTGCAATCAAATCCCACTAGGCTTCAACGTCTGATTCTCTAGGAATTCCTCCTCCTGTTGCCAGACCCCTAGGTTGGGAAGCCTGATGTGGGTCTCAGAACCTTCACTCCAGTGGGTGGACTTCTGTGGTATAAGTGTTCTCCAGTCTGTGAGTCACCCACCCAGCAGTTATGGGATTTGATTTTGCTGTGATTGCGCCCCTCCTACCATCTCATTGTGGCTTCTCCTTTGTCTTTGGATGTAGGGTATGTTTTTTGGTGAGTTCCAGTGTCTTCCTGTCGATGACTGTCCAGCAGCTACTTGTGATTCTGGTGGTCTCACAAGAGCGAGTGAGAGCACGTCCTTATCCTCTGCCATCTTGGTTCAGGGCCTTCAGGTTAGCTCTTAACTTGCTACTTAAGCCTTTGATACCCATCCTTCCTTTCACCTCCACAAATTCATTCTGTTGATTTTCCTCATCTCTTACTATATATTCCTCCTCTTCCTCTCTGTTCTGTCAACAGTGAAGGATACTCAAGCCTTTCCTGTCTTAAACAAATAGCCAGTAACTTCAAAAGAAAAACTCTCAACCCCACCAGTTTCTTGGAGCTACCACCATGTTTCTTTTCTCTTGATTGAAAATGCTGCCCCTGGTACTGTCTGTACTTCGGCCTCTCCCCCTTCCCCTCCTACAACAGCCTGCCTTCGGACCCAGGCCTCACACTGGGTCTCTGGAAACAGAGTCTGTGACCAGAGAATTCTGGACTAAAGGGGTTTGAGGACATTCTGTCAGGAGATACACTAGTAAGGAAGAGAAGGGGCAGGATTAAGCAGATGGAGAAGGTGACCTACAGAGTAGTTCCTGCTGAGGCCCCAGTTGATCCTGAGGGGAGCACAGGAATCCTTCCAACTGAAACAAGGGGGCTGGGCCTTTAACCCCCACATCAGACAGCCACTGGCCTGTGCTGCCTGTGCATGGTGGTGCCCTGCAACTGAGGACAACTGCCTATGGGGATGGCGACTCTTGGCTGAGGATGGAGTAACTGGCCCTACAGAAGGGATCTGGGTGGAGCCACAATATCTGCTACATCTCTGCTCTAAGGGCCTCACAATCACTTGCTTCTTAGACAGTTTCTCCCCATCAGGGAAAAGCTTTGCCAGGATTCTGTTTGACCTTGTTTCCTGGAGGGAATTTGTTTTCTCCACCCATACCATTGTAGATTCCACAGATCTAGAGACTCTGGCTCCCCGTAACAGGAGCACTGACATTTAGACTCCTGCTGCCACCTAGTCTTCCAGGATCCTCATGCCACGAGGCCAGCACGAAGAAGAGGAGCCGCCATTCCAGCCGCAGTGATGGAGCTCATCTTCAGGAGGAGGCAGGGCAGCTGCTACCCAGTGTGGGGAAGGATAAACATGTTTGGTCCTCAGGTGATCCACTGGGTTGTCTGGGGCACTGCCATACCTGGTTTAAGTGGTGTGTGGAGAAGCAGCTGCAGCCTGGAAATGGCACAGTCACCAGGGGCTCCAACCCTTCAGGAATGACGGTGTAGGTCATCCAAGGAGGTAAAATGCCTGGACCAGCAGAGGTGTTGGCTGAGGGGAGTCTAGAATGGGTGGTGGAGGAGAGAGATGGTGCATATCAGTTGTAGTTCTGAGATCAGGTGTGGCAACGGGGGCTGTAGTTCATTCCACCAACCCTTCTCTCACAATTTTCCCCAGGAAGTCAGGCCAACCAGAATCCTGGCCAAGCCTTTCCCTGAAGGGGAGAAATTGGCTAAGAAGCAAGTGGTTGTGAGGCCCTCAGAGCAGAGATGTAGCAGATATTGTGGCTCCACCCAGATCCCTTCTGTAGGGCCAGTTACTCCATCCTCAGCCAAGAGTCGCCATCTCCATAGGCAGTTGTCCTCAGCTGCAGGGCACCACTACGTACAAGGCAGCCCAGGCCAGTGACTACTGGTTATGGTCCACCCTTGTGGGAGGACATAATTCTCGGTAGGGCAGTTCCCTGTGGCTGAGTGCAATTGCCACTGATGGGCACAACTGAGAACTAATAACCAGAGATATTTGGAGCAGGTGGGGATGGATGTTTTGGCCTTGGAAGGGGATCTGGGTGGAGAACTTTACTCCTCCTCACTGGTTTTCACTAAATCTATGCCTGTCTTGTCCAAATCAATGAACACTTTTTAGACTTTAACGTGACTTTATTTCAGCATTAGGTTCTTTGGTCACCACTCCCTTCTTTTTTTTTTTTTTTTTTGCGGTATGTGGGCCTCTCACTGTTGTGGCCTCTCCCGTTGCGGAGCACAGGCTCCGGATGCACAGTCCCAGCGGCCATGGCTCATGGGCCCAGCCGCTCCGCGGCATGTGGGATCCTCCCAGACCGGGGCACGAACTCGTTTCCCCTGCACCGGCAGGCGGACTCTCAACCACTGCGCCACCAGGGAAGCCCACCACTCCCTTCTTGAAACACTCTTTCTCTGGCTTCCTTGAGGTTATTCCCCTGACACAAGAATCTCTTGTTTTTCCTGTTTGGCCACTGCTCAGTCTCTACTGCACGTTCTCTTTCTCTGCCCATCCTTTAGAAGTTGGTTTTCCTCAGGGTTCTGCCCAAGGATTTTCTCATCCCCAGCCGGCATCACACAATTGTGTAGGATAAACTACAGTCCATGTAATGATAGTTTGTTAATATAAGTCATATCTATATGCTGATTTTCTCCTATATTTTTGGGTATTTGGAATGGCCACATCTAAGCTTGACATGTCAAAAAAGGAAATTATGTTCTCTTCTTAAAAATGGGCTTCTCTTGGGCTTCCCTGGTGGTGCAGTGGTTGAGAGTCCGCCTGCCGATGCAGGGGACACGGGTTCGTGCCCCGGTCCAGGAAGATGCCACGGAGCGGCTGGGCCCGTGAGCCATGGCCGCTGAGCCTGCGCGTCTGGAGCCTGTGCACCGCAACGGGAGAGGCCACAACAGTGAGAAGCCCGCGTACCACCAAAAAAAAAAAAAAAAAAAAAAAAAGGGTCTCTCTTCTCAGGTTTCCTATCTCGGAGAATGACATCACCTTTCAACAGAGTCAGAACCTAGTAGCCTCCTTTCTCACTCTTTCTGATGTTCAGTATTCGATGTCACCAACCGCAGTTGACTTTACCTCAAATTCATCTACTTTACCTCTTTGCCCCATTTTTAATCAGACCATATCAACAGCCTTCTAATGGCTTCCCATTGCTATCATGCTGAAACGCAAACTTCTTGTAGGATTCACCGGTCCCTTTATTATCCGACCACTCCTTCTCCTTGCAGGCTTCTTTTTCACCACTTCTCAAATTCTATCTTTTCTATTGGCACTTGGCCTTGGACTAGATAATCTCTTTGCAGCTCCAATATCTTGGCTGATACAAACTACTGAGGAAGTGCTATCAAACGTAATGAAATAATCTAGTATATTGTTTAACAGAGTATGTTCTGAAGCCAGACTCCCATAGGTCTGCGTGTTGCCTGTGAATCCTTGGAAAAATTACTAAATCTCTTTGTGCTTCAGTTTCCTCCCCTGTAAAATGGGTACAAGTTTTTTCTTCATAGTTTTGTGGTGAGAATTAAATGAGATAACACACATAACGTATTTAGAATATATGAGACACAAAATACTGAATAGATATTAACTATTTAAAAAATTTCCTAAGTTCTATAATTACTCCTACCAGACATCGCATATGGTATTGCAATCACCTATTTTTTCCCTTACATACTTCTCTAGATTATAAATTCCTTGGGAGCCTAATATATTCTCTGTTCTATCACAGAATCTAGTAATGATTACACAAAGTTTGTGCAGAGCACAATGGCAATGATATGACGGTGTATAAATCATTCTGTGGGGTTAGGGCGTGTTCAGGGAAGGAAGAGGGGACAACTTGAACTCAGTCCTGAAGAATAAACAGGAGAGGTCCAAGTGAACAAGGAAGAAAAGGGCAATTCCTGTAGAGGAGACAGGATTGGTGAAGGTTTAGGCTCAGTAACTGGCATCACAGCAAGTAGCTGGTAAGATTGTTGCAAAAGGGCGAGCAGGGAAGTGGTGGGAGGCGAGGCCAGTGACTGGTAGTGAAGAGATGATTACACAGGTAAAGCCCTTGTTTCCCAGGTACCGTAAACTTCCACAGTTCACTGTGACCCTGGGAATCAGGGAGCCCTTAGGAAAGCAAAGATTGGATTTCCCAACATCCTGGTAGTTGGAGACTTAGAATTGTATGTACTCATCCTTGAGCCTATCTTACACCCAGTAGTTTGTACCTTCTCCTCCCCCTCTCCCCACTGGTAACCACTAGTTAGTTCTCTATATCTGTGAATATGCTTCTTTTTTTGTTATATGCACTAGTTTGTTGTATTTTTTAGATTGCACATAAGTGATAAACAGTATTTGTCTTTCTCTGACTTACTTCACTTAGCACAGTGTCCTACAAGTCCATCCACGTTGCTGCAAATGGCAAAATTTCATTATTTTTTATGGCTGATTAGTATTCCATTACATATATACCACATCTTCTTTATCCACTAATCTGTTGATGGACACAGGTTGTTTCCATGTCTTGGCAGTTGTAAATAATGCTGCTGTGAATATCGGGGTGCATGTATCTTTTTGAATTAGTGTTTTGGGTTTTTTTTTTTTTTTGTATATATGCCCAGGAGCGGAATTTCTGGGTCATATGGTAGTTCTATTTTTAGTTTTTTGAGGAACCTCCATACTGTTCTCCATAGTGGCTGCACCAATTTACATTCCCACCAACAGTGCAGAGGGTTCCCTTTTCTCCACATCCTCGCCAGCATTTGTTGTTTGTGTTCTTTTTGATGATAGCCCTTTGACAAGTGTATTACTCTTACTGACAGAAAATAAGAAATGTTACCTTTTTTCCATGTGTGCGTGTCTAGGCATAAAGTCACACCTGCTGAGTGTTTCAGTGAAGTATTATTAGCTGCATTTTCTTGGGTTCTAGATTAAACTTAAGTTGAGCTAGTGATGATAATAGCCAATCCTACTTCTTCAGGAAGGTGTATAGTAAAATATAGAAGAGAGATAAGCAATTAACTAAGGATTAAGATGGGATGAAGGGCAAGCTTCTTTGGTTTAAGAAGGCCAGGTCCTGTCAGTGTTTGTATGTTGTACAAAGAGGAAACTAGAGATCACTGATGAATCACGGTTTCTGATGAGCACAAAGCAATAAATCTAAAGAACAGGAGGAAGAGTTAGACTTGATCTGAAAGCGAGCGACGCTTCTTCCATTAAGAGGGAAGCAAAGAAGGGAGTGTACAAATTCAATTAATTTTTTACCTGGGGTAGAGGAAATTTAAGCACCTGAGAGAAGGAGGTGGATGGTGGTGGAGGGAGGGCATTCACAAAGAAGAGAGAAACCTGGAAAATCACCTGAAGGGAAAAGAGAAATGAGTAGACTAGGGATATTTAGAATTATACCTAGGTAGCCTTGAGGGTAGGCATAATATATTAGCACAGTACACATCTTAAAGAAAGAGATTTTTTTTGAGAGTGGGAGAGTGATGGTCTTAAATTATTCCCTTTAACCTCATTACATTGATATTATCTACTTATTTTCTGTCCTACTTAATGGCCAGGCTGTAAAATCTACAGAGATAATGACCATGTCCTTTCATATTTTTGTGTCATCAGCACCAGAACAGTGTCTTCCACAGAGTAAATGGTGAAAGGAACTGACCTTTTGGGAGCTCTGCCTGCGAAGGGAACATTGTGTTTAAAGAAAAAGGTTGAGGGTACATTTCCAGTAAGATAGGGGTTTCAGGAGACAAGATGGAGAAGATGTAATAAGAAAGGTAAGTTGTGGGGACTGGGATGGGCGGGGGAGAAAGAAGAGCAAAGGTGCAACAAAAATACAGGGTTCCCTGGTGGCGCAGTGGTTGAGAGTCCGCCTGTCGATGCAGGGGACACGGGTTCGTGCCCCGGTCCGGGTAGATCCCACATGCTGTGGAGCGGCTGGGCCCGTGAGCCACGGCTGCTGAGCCTGCACGTCCGGAGCCTGTGCTCCGCCAACGGGAGAGGCCACAACAGTGAGAGGCCCACGTACCACAAAAAAAAAGAAAAAAAAATACAGTGTAGGAGAGAGGGACGGGGGGATTGGCATTGAGGACACTTCAGTAGAACAAGGACAAGAAGCAAAGTGGGTTGACGCTACCTCCAGCTGAAATTCAGCCCTCAAGTTGTTCCCATAATAAAGCAGTTAAAAACTCTTGAGCTCTTTAATGCTAGATTGTGTGTTTTGTTTGGGGCCTAATCAGGAATGTGCAGGCTTTGCTTAGGAGCACAAACAGAATAGTGGGGAAAAATTTTAACTGATCTCTCAGTGTATAAACCATTATCCTAGATTATAGT
The DNA here is from genome assembly GCF_025265405.1 of Mesoplodon densirostris. NCBI lineage: Eukaryota > Metazoa > Chordata > Mammalia > Artiodactyla > Ziphiidae > Mesoplodon > Mesoplodon densirostris. The sequence continues at coordinate 12,079,135 of NC_082669.1, read as the reverse complement.
GCGTTTATTGAATTCTGAATACTTCAGTGTCATCTCTGCCTGTACACTCCCCATCCTTGACATTTTCTTTTCCCTTTTCCCTGTCATTCTCTCCCCCATCCTTTTTTTCTGTTGTACCTCTCTCTTGTATTTCCTTGCTTTATTATCGACCCTTTCTTTTCTCTCCCTAACCATTTCTCATTTGTGAGGAAGAGGGAACGTTTATCAAATGGGAGTTAAAACAGAAAAATCAAGATGAAGGAAAGAGAGGGGTTTGGAAGTACAGTGAGCATGTCTTCCTCTTCCCTGTTATAGAGAAAAATGTTGTGTTTGATTATGCATCATTTGTCCAAGGTGAACAGTGGGCAGCAATGTAGGTATTTCAGGGTCAAGGGCAGTACTGAGCCTAACACAAACACACTTGGCCTTTCATTCTAGCTTTGCCATTTATGATCTGTGTCATTTATGGCAAGTTCTTTATCCTTTCTAAGTTTCAACTTTCTTGTTTCTAAAATGGGAAAGTTATTATCTAACTGTGGTAAGCAGAAGTATAGCCCTCATGATTTTTGCTCCCTGGTGTTATACCCTTTTACATGACAAAAAGGACTTTGTGGGTATAATTAAGGTGACTAATATGTTGAGTTCAAGATTGGGAGATTATCCTGAATCATCTAGGTTGGGCCACTGTACTCACGTGGAGCCTTAAAAGAAAAAGGCAAAAGAGTGAGTCAGAGGGATTTGAGGCCTGAGAAGTGTTTGATGTGCTGTTGCTGGCTTGAAGATGGAGGGGCCACATGGAAAACAAGAGAAGGAATGAGTTCCGGCAATGATCAGTTATCTTTCTAGAGGACCTGGAGTGCAGGTTGAGGACTGTAGCCCCAGTCAATACTTTGATTTCAGCCACTGAGACGCTGAGCAGAAAATCCAGCCAAATCATGCTATGCTTCTGACCTACAGAAATGATGAGATAATCAATTTGTGTTGTTGAAAGGTGCTGCGTTTGTGGTAATTTGTTATAACAGCAACGAAAACTAACACGAATACCAATAACATTGCAAGAGTTAAAGGAACTGACACATGGATTAGGGCTGTAGGGGGTCCATAAATCACACCCCTTTCATCTCTAAATATAGAAACGACTGAGAAATAAGACATGAAAGACAAATGGAAAATGAAATGCTAGTATTATTACTGATAAAGGCTGAATCGGATGATATGAACTCAATGTGTTGTCACCATGGGCTTTCTAATACTTCACTCAGGAACTAAATTCACACTTTTAGTTATCCACTCAGTAGAATGATCTTAGCCCCTACCCACCCACCCCCGCTTTCTAGGCACAGACCACTTAACCACGCAGTTGAGATCACAGAGTAGCTCTCTCCAAAAGTAGGTAGACCTGTGAGACAGAGACCCCATGTTTTGTGGGCTGAGCATGATTATTTCCTCCTTACAACTTACTAATCATATAAGTCATACTTGTCCAATGGGCAGAAGATTAGAAGGGCTATTCCAACTAAAATACTTCCACACTGAAAGACAGCTCAGGAGCATGAGATCCTTGACAAAGAATCTGGCACAAAATAAATGCCTCCTATATAGCTGCCAAAAGGTGGCAATGATTTGGCTTTCCTGACACATCCCATTCCAGGATGGCTCTTCTTCCAGAATCTGACGCTACTCTCTGCACTGAGTCAAGCCCCAGAGGTCTTCATTTTGGTGCCCGGCTGAGGTTGACATCTCTTGCTTGTACACCGTCATGTAACTGCCCAGCTCCTGTTCTGCTGCCCTTTTGCACTGGCTGGTTGAATCTCATGATCTTGGGGCCATCAGATTCTCCATGCTTCTGTGAGTATTAACATAAAATATATAATGCAGTCACTGTGGATAGGCTTTCAGTAAAGAGAGACCGTAGGACTCTCTTCTCTCCCCATTCCAGATTTCCTGCATCCACCCTGGTAACTCCACAAAGATCTCCCACTGAACTTGACTGTTCTTGGAATTAATACAGTAGTGGCAGCCTTTTCCTAATTTTAAGAGGCAAATGAAACTGATAAATCAAATTTTATATTTTTAACCCTTTTTCTTAAAACCCTGCTAAGGATATGTCCTAATCTAGTAAGCACAGAATCATTGGACAAAATCATTGTTGTAATTTCATGGTTAATATTAATCAATAATTCATGGTGCTACACAATGAGTGTGATTTCTATGTCTTTTATCAAAACAAATTTGATAAAAAAATGATATAACATAGAAGTGATGTTGGTGGGAATTTCAGATTAGGTAAGAAAAGGTGTAGGTGTAGTTCTCTGGTGAAGGATTCTGAGGAAGGAGCCGCAGAAACCACAAACTTAAATAGTCACTAACTTTAAATCTAGGCTGGCTCTGACTGTAATACTATTTTATGCTCCTCTTTCCCAGCCAATTAAAATTCCAGCAATTACATGGCATTCCAGTTGGCTATTTTTGCTATCTGTGTAAAGTCAGGCAATCATCTTAGAGTCATAGGATTTGGGAGAGAAGTGAGAATAGTACAGACTCCACTTAGCTAAATCAAATGCATTTTTTTGAGCTTCATAAAAAGAAAAATGTATATTTATGTCATGGCACTATCAAGACGCAGGGTCAATTCCAAAGTATTTGTGAATATTGGTTTGTTCAGTAAAAAAATCTTTTGCTCTTGCCACATGTCTGCAAAATACCTGTGAAAAATTTATGGGATCTTTGACAGGTTATTTAACTTCTCTGTGCCTCAGCTTCCTCATCTGAAAAAGATCAATTTCATAGAGTGTTTTTGGGTATTTAATGAATCTTTCTTTTTCTCTCTCTCCCTACACACACACACACACACACACGCAGCTTAGAATAAAGCCAAATACATAAAACTATATAAACTATTGTTGTTTTTCTTGTTATGTCTTAACACTGTTTAAATTGAATGTCATATTTATATAGTATTTATCAGTATTTTCTGTTTGTAAAGTGACTTTATATTGATAGTTTACAAAATCTAATCTTGTCTTACATAATCAGGCCAGGTAGAATTATACCCATTTAACAGATGAAAAAATTGAATCCTTAAATTATAAGGATTCAATTATAATTATAATTTAAATTATAATTATAAGAATATATAATTATAAGAATAAAAAAGTTAGATTTGGGATTAAAACTTATATTTTCAAGCTTCAGCCAGGATTATTGTTATTATATAGCTATAATGAAAACTATATGAATCTTAGAACAAATGTTTTGAGGTTTTTTTCTTCTACACAGAACTTCTACTCAGAATAGTAAGTGTACAATTATTTTCAAAAGAGAAAAATTTAATTTCAATTTGCTCTGAAGATGTTTCCTTCTCAGTAGTCAATATTTTTGATAGAGTAAAAGGAAGCACATTCTGTGTTCTCTGAGACACTGAAGCAGTAAATATTTATTCTTCAACTTAAAACAGGACTCCTTGGCAATTGGTTGCTAATGAAAATGTTTACCAATCCCCAAGCTAAGAGGAAGGATTCTTTTGAGGAGCAGAATTTAAGTTGTCTCAGTAGAGCAGTGATTAGACTGACCTTTGCAAAATGCTCTAAAATTGATTATAAGAAGCTAGACACTTCAGCAAAATAAATAAGTAAGCTTTAAATGGTAACAGGAAATTCACAAGAAGGCACAGACAAATCAGAGCAAATTGTACACTGAAGGCCAAAGAAATCACATATTGTTCGAGAAATCAGTCAGTGAGGTAAATATGAAGGAAATATGAAGTACACGATGAGACAGGGGACCATCCAGATGTGGCTCTTTTCTTTCAAAGCCAAATAGACACAGATGTGTTCACTAAATAGAATTCTACTTCCTTAGATCTGTTTAACAGGATTCTGTTTAGCTTGTAAAAAAAATTGCAAATTCCCAGGCTTCTCCCATGCTTTACTTTTTGGTAAGTGTGGTCTCCGAGACCCCACTTTTCACATACACAGTATCAGATTCTAAGAATACTAAGTTTAAGAATAGCTGCTCTAGCTTTGGCTTCAAACTTCTCTTAATAATTTTTGTATCCTGAGGGGAGGTTCTGAATTGGAAGAAAAGTGTAAGGCATCTTGGTGCTTGGGGCTATGGTTGGGGGAACCGTGCACCTTGGGAAGCCAACAGAGACTTTCACTGAAGGGGTTAACAGGACTGAGCAGACTTAGCTTGGAGGGAGTTTGGACACCAAGGACAAAAGATTCAATATTTCCTGGGTCAGTGGTAATCGCATTTCTGGCTTTTGAGTGTTAGAACCAAATTCTGGCTATTCTAAGCAAAAAAAGAAATTTTATTAGAGGCTCTAAAAATTCATGACAGCCTGGAGGATTTGATGTGGGAAATGGGCAAAGACCAAGGGAGCTCTAGAAAGCTAGTTGATGGAAGTAGGACAAGGTTTACGCAGCAATAAGAGGCTGGTCCAGACTGCCACTTAACGTCAAAGCAGCCGGTCCGAAATCACGTGCTATCTCTCATAGATACCAACTATGGGCTGACACTATCTCACATACAGCAAAGCTGGCCAAATGAGGGCTTTGACAACAGGGAGATGAGGTGCTAATAGGAAGTAGAAACTTAAATGCTAGGCAACAACAAGAAAAAACAGCATTAAATATCTGCCATGGGCCTTCCCTGGTGGCACGGTGGTTGAGAGTCCACCTGCCGATGCAGGGGACACGGGTTCGTGCCCCGGTCTGGGAAGATCCCACATGCCATGGAGTGGCTGGGCCCGTGAGCCATGGCCGCTGAGCCTGCGTGTCCGGAGCCTGTGCTCCACAGCGGGAGAGGCCACAGCAGTGAGAGGCCCGCGTACCACACACACACAAAAAAGTCTACCATGAGCTCCAGCGGGATGGTCATTTGAGGCCACCTACATCCCATTGAGCTGAGTTTAATAACCGTTGATGGTAGAGAGCGTACGTTTCCCAGCTCTTCCTAATTTATCCCCTGCCCCCATTCGCTTTTGGACTCACATATCTCTGATATATTTTTCTAATCAGAACTTTCTCCTTCCTTGTGCTCAATATCTTGCCAAATACAGCCAATCAGTATTTCCCACTTATTACCTACTAGGATTATGTAATTTTCTGAACAGGTTTGAACAGATTGAATGCAACCTGGCTCACTTCTGTTATTGAATACTATCTGCTTTTGTTAGCAGTACCTTCTAAGGACAGATATTGTCCAGAAATAAATTGTCCAAATTTTGCTTCCCGGGCTACTGCAATAGCTGTAGTTTTCAGCAGGAGTACACATTCAGCACGTAAGTGACATAAAACTGGAATATTTTTATATTTTGTTAAATGTGAGTCCAATTTGTTTCAGATTGTATGTCCAGCTAGCTCATATCAAATGGATCAATCAAATATTTACCAAATTCCACCTCGGTTGCCTATTAATCTTTTAGACCTTATTCTAAAAGAAATTCTAATTTAGTGATGAGATAAAAATAATTATTACACACATTTTAATAATACAATACTGCACTCTATGATAATCTTTGTAAACACAAGAGAAACCTTCATATAGGAAGTGAGACCTGACTTTAATCTTGAAGAACAAAGGGGATCTATATATACAGGCATGCCTCGGAGATACTGTAGATTCGGTTCCAGACCACCACAATAAAGCAAATATTGCAATACAGTGAGTCACACGAATTTTTTTGTTTCCCAATGCATTTAAAAGTTATGTTTACACTATAGTGTAGTCTATTAAGTGTGCAATAGCATTATGTCTATAAAACAAGGTACATACCCTAATTAAAAAATACTTCATTGCTAAAAAGAGCTGATCATTACCTGAGCCTGCAGCCAGTCATAATCTTTTTAAAAATTAATTAATTAATTTTTGGCTGCATTGGGTCTTCATTGCTGCGCGCAGGGTTTCTCTAGTTGCGGGGAGCGGGGGCTGCTCTTTGTTGTGGTGCGCAGGTTTTTCATTGTGGTAGCTTCTCTTGTTGCAGAGCACAGGCTCTAGGTGTGCGGGCTTCAGTAGTTGTGACATGCAGTCTCAGTAGTTGTGGCTCACAGGCTTAGTTGCTCCGCGGCATGTGGGCTCTTCCCGGACCACGGCTTGAACTCGTGTGCCCTGTATTGGCAGGCGGATTCTTAACCACTGCCCCATCAGGGAAGCCCAATCTTTTTGCAACAATAACATCAAAGATCACTAATCACAGATCACCATAACAAATATAATAATAGTGAAAAAGTTTGAAATATTCTAAGAACTACCAAGATGTGACACAGACACACAAAGTGAGCAAGTGCTTTTGGAAAAATGGTGCAGATGGACTTGCTTGATACAGGGTTGCCACAAACCTTCAATTTGTTAACAGCATATTATCTGCAAAAACTGCCCAATAAAGCGAAGCCCAATAAAATGAATTATGCCTAGTTGCTGAAAGTAGTTGAAAGGGAATAAATCAGACTTGGAGGAGCTATGCTGTGTTCTTCATATAAAGACAAAATTGCCCTGGTTAATGCATTTGTAATTTAGACATTGTTTCAGCCTTATTATTTCCTTGTCTAATAAACTGGTCTACCCAGTTGTAATGGAACTTCCTCTTATCCTAGAAGATTTTTCCCTCTGGTCTGTCTCTTTGCATATATACCTTTGGAATGTTTGGTAGTCATTTGATTATGGATGTTGAATGTGGGATACTCTGCAGCCAACACTTTTGGTGCTAAGATGTCAACAGAACAAGGGTCTACCTAGAAACTTCTTGATGATCATTAGCAGATATTAAAAGCCACTTTATTCCAAAACTCATAATGTTTTTCCAGAACCTACCTCTGAAATAGGAGCAATGGGAGAACTGATATGCTGCCTTCCCCTTTCTCCATGGAGGGAACAGAGTAATCTTGACATGAAAATTGGATGTCAACCCTGTGCTAAAATCCTCTAGTGGCTTCTCATTTTACTTTCAATAAAATGCAAATTCCATACTTTGGTCTACAAGGTCTGGATGCTTGGTCCCTGCCTCCTTCGAACTTGTGCCATTTTCTCCCTTCCTCACTATGCTGCAACCACACAGTACCCTCTTACTAACCAGATATACCAATATCTTTTCAACCTCAGGAGTTTTGTTCTTGTTGGTCCCACTATCTGGAATCCTCTTTCCCGGGCTCCTGAAATGCTGTGTCTTTTTATCAGGCCTCAGCTCACACTGCACAATTTCAGAAAATCTGCCCTGATGACTCAATCTATAGTTGTCTCTCATTTGTCCAATTTACTGTCAGATCATTCTGTTTTTTGATAGCATTTATAACCTTGAAACTATCTCATTTATGTATTAATTCTTTTCATTAATATAGAAGTTCTAAAATGGCAGGGATGATCACCAATGAATTGTCAGTGTATTAAGATCACCTGGCATATAAAAACTATCTATGGATAAATGTTTTGAATGACTAGTTCTGACTCGTTTGTAACAGATGAGATATTATAGAGGCAAATACAGAGGGCTCACCTGTGATGGCAATAAAAAAAGTTGTCTTTATGCCTTATAAGGGTGTGTTTAAGCTATAGCTGGGTCATAGTACCAACAGCGTTGCAACATCTCTTGATGGTGACAGTCATCATGAGATCAATTAAATTATCGAATTCTGGAAGCCAGACTTATCTCTTCATTTTCTTTATTTATCCCATGACTGAAAGGGCCTATAGTCACTGAGAAGGGAAAGTTTTTATAATGGTAACATATTTAGAGGTAGGAAGGAAAAAAAAAACATTCTGTGCAGAGAAAGCAGCATTACCCTGAGTCTGTAGACATAAAAAGAAGAGAGTTAAAACTCTCTGACCAAAATGGATATTGTTTAGGGCAGTTGTAAAACATAAGATTCTTTGGCAGTAATGTTAGAGTATTGTTAAGGTATGGTTAAAGAGTAGATCATAAATCCTGGAATAAGACTATAGACCAGATACTAAAAACTCTTGGGGACAAATGTAAGTCCTTGTACAGAAAAGTGGCTCAAAGATAGCAATATTTATGAAGCGTAACCTGTCAGTTATAAATTGGGCAAATTCCAAACAGGAGGAAAGAGAGGTTAGAAGGATACTTAAGATGCACAATTAATGTTTCCATACCTGCCAAGAAGCTAATTGCCTTTACTTTGATGTCTAAATTTTAATATAGGTTTGAGATCCTTTGCCAGAAGAACATAGATTTTTCTCTTAACTGCATAAATTCTTGGGATTTTGTTACTTAGAGAAAAAGCAAAATGATAGCTCTTCACCACTGTGTAGAGAGAGAATAGCAGATGTGTTGGTCTGAATTATTTTTTTCTTCTTTTCTTTCCTCCTTTCTCTTTCACATATTCCATCTCCCATCCTCATTGTCTTTCTCTTTAAAAAGACATTTATTTTAGAGAGTTTTTAATGTGTGTTCAACAAGATGCTAGGTGCCGTGAGGATACATGAGAAGAAGAACTCTAGACTCAGTTTAGGAATTTGGAGGAGGAAGTGATGAGTGTGGGCAGGAGATAGAAGGAGCCACAAATGTGTGACTGACTACAGGTCAGCTTTGACTCACTCACAGGCGCCTTTCACTTTTTAAGGGCAGTGATTTCTCTCATCTCCTCCCAGTCTGAATTTATTAGCCCCAGGAAACTACACCTCAGAATAGTTTAGAAGAGAGAGGAGACAGAATTTACCTCCTCAGTTTCCTCCCATCTCTCCATTCCCATTAGTCAAGAGGATACAATGCCCTGCTTTACTGGATGTTATTGTTCGGCTCCTTGGTGGTCAATAAGGAAGACACATCCCACACCCCTTTTTTTTCATTGAGGTTTGCAAGTGGGCGGGGATTGGTTTGTGGGACATGAGAGGCGTGAGGGTCTAGGACTTCACCTTGACCTCCAGCCAGTTGAGGAAACTTGGCAAGGGCACTGGCAAAGGCAGCAGCAGTGTAGCCCACAAGGAAGAAAGCATCTCTGTAAATAAAGAGGTGGCCAAGGGAATTTGAGGAAGCACAGAAGATTTTTGTCTAATGATACAGCAGTGAGTGATGAGGACGCTGGGTATATGAGTCTAGTTTAGGAGAGTGATGGATCTGGAGATAGGTATCTTGGAGTTATCAGCCTATAGATGCTGTTTAAAGCCGTGAGCCATCTGTGATAATTAAGAAGGTGAATGTAGCGGAAGAAGAGAGTAGCAGCAGGGGCTGAGCCTGGGGCTACTCCAACCTTACAGGGTCAGGAAAGAGAGAAAACAACAGTGAAGAATTAGGAGTGAATAGTGACAAGGGAGAAAAAACAGTAGATGTCCTTGAAGGCCAATAAACGAGTTACAATAAGGAAGAGCAACCTTTAAGTGTTTACTTTGACATGCATGAGTAGATCGCTAAAGGAGGTACCTAGAAACAGAACTACTAAGTTATAGAGCATGCACCTTTCATATTTTAAAAGACAGTCTCAAATTGCCCTGAAAACTGGCCACCCCAATGTAAACATCAGAACTCTGAGAGTTTGTTTCCCAAAACTTAAGCGATCTTTAAACCACTTTTAATTTTTTCCTAATTTGATGAGTGAAATATGATACATTTCTGTTCTTTCAAATCACATTTTTTCAATTATTAGTGTTTGGATACTTTTTAATATATTTTTAAGCCAATTTTTTCATTTTTTGAAAAACTGTCTTTTTCCAGTGTCCCACTTAGTTGTTTGCACCTTTCTTGTTGACTTGTATTCTTTATGCTATATACTAGTCCTTTATTTTGTAATATGTATTTTATATATTTATAATACTTTATTTATATTTATACATAACTATTTCTTCCAGTTTTTCTCCACCTTTAATTTTGTTGATGCTGTCTTTCGTCAAATGATTATTAGTACTTTGAGATAGCCACAACATTTGGCAATCTTTTTTTTGACTAATTTTACCTTGGAAAAATGTTTAATTAAAAGGCTTCCCTACCTCAGTATCATAGAGATAGTTTTCTTTATTAAAAAGTCATGTTTCAGGGTTTCCCTTGTGGCGCAGTGGTTGAGAGTCTGCCTGCCGATGCAGGGGACACGGGTTCGTGCCCTGGTCCAGGAGGGTCCCACATGCCGCGGAGAGGCTGGGCCCGTGAGCCATGGCCGCTGGGCCTGCGCGTCCGGAGCCTGTGCTCCGCAACGGGAGAGGCCACAACAGTGAGAGGCCCACATACCAGAAAAAAAAAAAAAGTAATGTTTCTGTTTTTATTTAGGTCTGTTCTCCATCTGGAGTTTGTGTTTGTGCTTGAGGTAAGTAATAACATATATACATTATATTTAAATATATTTCTGTGGAGAACCAGAGCCAATATTAATTAGTTGGTCACTCCAACCACTAATTTGTCATACAACCTCCAAATATATCAAATTCCCACTTACGCTTGATCTTCTTCAGAATTTTCTATTCTGTTTGTCTATACTACCTTGAAACTCCCTGATGCCTTCTGTGTTGAGGGTCCACAAGACCACCCACATGTTTGATGATTTGCTAGAAAGACTCAGAGAACTCAGAAAAGCTGTTATACTCATAGTTACAGTTTATCACACCGAAAGGATACAGATTAAACTCAGTCAAGGCAAAAGGTGCAAAGGGCAGGGTCAAGGAGAGATTAGGAACAAGCTTCCAGCTGTTCTCCTTCCTAGAGTCCTTGAACAGCATTTAATTTCCCAGCAACATATGTGACAAGGTGTATGAAGTATTGCCAAACAGCGAATCTCACATGAGCCTTGGTGTCAAGGTTTCTATTAAGGGTCAGTCAGGTAGGCATGACTGACTGCCCAAGTGGCTGACCTTGGTTACTCAGTTTCCAGCAACTCCAGAGGTCAACCTGATACAGTGAGGTCCAAGTTCCCCACCATAAGTCACATTATAGCATGAACTATATCTGGCATGCCCCAAGGCCTCATGTATCAAATACACTCTTAACAGATAGGATATTCTAAAGATTTATCACTCAGGAACTAGTTATGGGCCAATCCTTTCTCTGGAATGTGAAAGTTTTGAACGCTCCAAGCCTGATGATTAACGCTTTACTGCAATTTTCAAACAGATACTTTTCTTTCTTTTTCATTTTGAATTTTGTCTATATTTTTAAGTTTTCCTTGGTTGGAAGGTTGGTCTGAAACCATTAGTGAGCAATTGCAGAAGCAGAACTCTCAGCAATTACCCTCAGTAATTTGGAAGTATTGCTCTATTGATGTCATGTATCTAATGAACCTGATAAAATAGCTCATGAAAATTGATTTTTACACTTTATTACATTGTTTTTTCCACTCTGATGTCTTTTGAAGTTTTGCTTTATCCTTAACATGTGGAAGATGCTTCGCAATGTGTTCAGGTGTGAAGTTATATTTGTTTCTTGCTTTTTAAATTTGTTATGATATTGCTTTGCATTAAGTGGACTTTTGTAATATGTGGAATCATATATTTCCATAATTTGGGGGTATTATTTCCCATTATTTCTTCAAATATTGTCTTTCTTTTATTTTCTCTATTACTTTTTTCTGGAATTACATTGAAATAAAAATTTGAACTTCTGGATTTATTCTCCATGCTTCTGAACGTCACTTTGATACTTTCTAGAGTTGACTCTTGTTATTTTTTTTCCTTTAATTTTATTTTCACACATTAAAAAATGAAACATACTATACAAATGGTTTTTCATAGCAGATTACACGTGGGTCCGTTCAGACCTGCTCTCTAGGTGTTCCTGGCCTCTGAGGGGCCGCCCAGCCGGCAGGTGTTATTCACGTGGCCAGTGGGTTGATTTGGATGCAGAAGCATGCAGCCCTCAGCATGGAAGGTTCCATCCCCTCTGGTCTTAAATTGGGTTAAATGGCATCGGTGTCCGTATTTACAGACTTGAAGTGTGGCGATCCTGAGCAGTTCTGATCGCCCGAGCCCTCAGTGGGAGCCTGGGGGCCGAGCAGGAGGTGCGGGGGGCGTGGCTGCCGCGGTGAACTCCTCTCCATCCTTTCCACGGGACGAGGGGCTGCGCCCGCTGTCAGACCCTCCCAGAAGGGTTACACCAAGTAACTGTAGGTGTCCTGTTCACCATCCACTCGCTCCAAATAGTCTTTCTCGATCAGAATGTCAATGCATTTCTTAATTACTGGGACCCGAGGCTTGAATATTGAGGAGAGCTGAGTCAGTACTTCTCCAAGTAACTGCTGGTGTTTTAGAACCTTCCTCATTTTCATAATTCTCACGAGAGCTGCCTGGATCAGTAGTTTATGATCTGCCTCGATGTTTCTGTGTGTGGTTTCTTGTTCCTGCTTCTGTTCCATTTCCATTGGCACATTGATGTTAACCTTAATTTCTTGTTTCTATAACCAAGATATAATTTTATTAAGGTATCTTGCTTCAATTCCATCTCATCAACATGTGTATTTTTGTCTTCCAAGACCAGTAACTTCAACTTCAACAAAATCTGTAGGACTTGTGCAAAAATGTCCGTTTTGATCTGCGTGCTGTCCCTCAGCTGCTGCATGGCGTAAGCATCTTCCGTGTTGTACCGGAGCAGGATGGCCATCTGGAATGTAGATGCCTACAAGGTGTATCTGTTTTTGAAGCAATTTGTTACTAATTCTCCTTCAGACAGTTGATATAACCACGTCAATTTTCTGCCACTATGACGGCTGGCGTAAAATGCTGCGAAGCGCTGATAACTCCGTTCCAGCTCCGACGGCAAGGCAAACGTACCAGATTGCTGAAAAGGCCATGATCCGGAGCTCAGAACTCGAATACTGAAATCCAAGCCCAGCGGCACGGAGTTTGTCGGGTGCTTTTTGAACTGCTCATTCAAATATTTGCTTGCACCCATGTCTTGAAACATCCGCTGAAGTTTAGAGGTATACTCAAAACCACAAGCTTGCTTTAACTTAGAGATCATGCTTGCTTCGGCATCATCACTCGCACTGCTCTGATGAACAAGCCTTTTTGCCGGCATCTTTGCGTAGAACTTCTGAAACACGTCCCTGTCCTCTATATACTTGAAGACTGCTATCAGTTGGTTGAGCACGTCTTCTAGTTCTGCTTCTTCTGGGTTCTTGGACCTCTTCTTCAACAAGGAGTCACAGTATCCAGCCAGCAACTCGGAAGGTTTACTGGACGACTGAGCCATTTTGGTCACTGCATTGTTGTTTATGAAGCGACTGCAAGCCTTGTCCAGAGCAGCCACGAAGCCAGCATTGTTGTTGAATGCCAACATCACCAGGGCGTTGTATTTTTTATGAACATCCAACACTGTCTGTATACACATTTTGGGGTCATTTAAAGCAGCTTCTCCACACTTTTCAATTGCTGCAATACACTGATTATGAATGTGTGTCTCCAGGAGTTTTTTCAATTCTCCCAGGCCATCCTGGATTCTAGATACAAGATTATACATGCGACCCAAATCTTCAATTTTGTCGGCATCCAATAAATTCTGAAATTCCCTGTGGAAGACCTCCAAGTGTTTCTCAATGAGCACTTGCCTGCACTTCCCGGCTAGCTCTTCTTGGGTGCCCTCATGAAGGTACTGGACTCTCCACTGCTCCTCCAGCAGGCGAGTCTTCACCTTTTTCATATATTCAGTAACTGGGTTCTGCTGCAAGAATTTGGTACTCTCTCTGGTGTAAAATCTCTCTGTGTCAGCCAAAAACTGAGACTCAAAGGATTCTTTGTACACCTTTAGCCTATGGCCCATCGCAAAGGCATCGTCTTCATTCAGCCCCAGTTCCACGTAAGATTGTACAACTCCACTCATCAGTCTTGTATTGATGGTTTCACCATTTCTTTCCTTTTCAATCAGTTTTATTTTATTTTATTTTATTTTATTTTTTTGCGGTACGCGGGCCTCTCACTGTTGTGGCCTCTCCCGTTGCGGAGCACAGGCTCCGGACGCGCAGGCTCAGCGGCCATGGCTCACGGGCCCAGCCACTCCGCAGCATGTGGGATCCTCCCGGACTGGGTCACAAACCCGTGTCCCCTGCATCGGCAGGCAGACTCCCAACCACTGCGCCACCAGGGAAGCCCCATTCAATCAGTTTTAAAACAGCATTTGTTACCTGTTTATTCAATGGCCTGAAAAGACAATCTCTCCAAGTCACCAATGCAAGAGAATAGATTTCATAGATTCCTTTTCATCCCACATAATATTCGCAGAGAACCCAATATCTACTGAGGTAGGCACAAATCCCATTCAGCACTTTACTTGAAAACCGGTAATCTTCCCACTGTTGAGTGTAGAACTCCAGTACACTCTCATCTATCAAATCTTCTCCGTCCTTAAGAAGATTTGTCAAGTAATTCTTCAAAAATTCTTTAAGCTGTTTGTACAATTCCAAGCCAACTAGCTGAACTCCCCCCAGCGTCTCCCCCTTTGTTGATTTAGGAGGGACACCAGCCTCTTGAGCTTGGTTTGACTAGTGAACACTCATGCAGTAGTTATAAACATGAGTGTAGAGTTCCATGAATCTGGATTTCACCATACTTTGTCTGGTATACACTTGCTGGATTCCAGCTCTGAGGTCGTCCCAGATCTGGTCAAGGCCAATCTGCTTCAGTCCATGGGGATTCTGGTTCCTGTTGGATGACATTGTGAGTGATATTCTGAAGTCGTCCAGTGCAGCAATCCTTATTCAAGGTACAGCTAATTCTCCATTAGATGAAAATTTAAAATATCATTCCAGATTTATTCACAGCAGCTCAGAAAGGATGTCCTTTAAATTTAGAGAGTGAAATCTCATTGCAGGCAAACCTGGAAAGGGACCTGCAAGTAAAGCAAACGCCAAAGGGATTCCAGCACTGAACTGAGTGAGCAGAAACATCTTGCTCAGAAGTAGGCTCACTGCTTCCATTGTCTTTTGTCTTCATAAGGTAATCCACTGCATTATTTGCATTATATATTTCCGTAACATGTTATGGAAAAACCTGAGTGAACTTTTTGTCCAACCCAAAAAATACACGTGCACCGCATTTCACAGGTGCCTAAATGGCTCCGGCAACATCTCTCCCTGGTCGTTGCGCCTGGCCCCAGTTAAATCCCCATCCCACCAAGGTCTTGCAGTGTCCCTCAGCCTCCGGGGCTGCCCCGCCTGGAGTTGCGTGCAACACGGCTCCCTCCTCCTCCCTGCCTACCCGCCCAACTCTTGTTATTCTTGGTAGTTATAGTCTATAAAGCCTCTGGGAACCTTGAATGAGCAAATACTGAGCAATTGTTCCTGGGGGGAAAGATGCACGTTTCACGTATATGAACTATTTTGTTCTTTAGCTAGTTTCAGTTTGTTATTTAACCTGACTATAATGAGTTTCTTTTTTACTAATTTCAAACAAGTTGCCATTTCTATGCCATTTCTATGATCTCTAACTTCTTTTTCCACAAGTGTATTTTATAGCTATTTACTTTTGTGTCATGGGTGTATTTTATTTATCTTTGTGAATAGTAACTATATGTATTCCAACACCTTTTGATATTTTTATATTATCTCTAAGTTATTGGGTATACATTCTTTGATTCATGAATTTGTTGCCTCCTTTTCCAGCATTTCTCAGATGCCTGATGATTCTTAGTTTTGATTCTATGTCCTCAATTATGACCACCTGTGGACACCATGGCCTTTCCTTGCAGTCACCTTCTTGGTGATGTCATTGGTTTAAGTCTAGGAGTAGTGGCAGCCTTTGTTCATTGCTTCACTGATATCAGAACATTTTATCCCATCTCCCCTTCATAATATAGTTATATATTAATACTTATTTACTTTTATAAACTTTCTACAGTATCTGTATTAAACATAAACCAGAATGTCAGTTTTGAATAGGAGCCAGAAATTTTGGCGTGCATTTTCAGTCCATCTTGAAACAAGAAGTTCCATTGTGTTGTTAGAACTTGATAGAAGATACAGCCATGGGAATAAATCTCCCTGACAGAAGCTAGACCATAAAAAAAGTGCAGGCATAATCAAACAGTATCTCAGAATGGAAGGGATCAAGAGAATAAACGCTCTGGACTCCTTCCTTCCTCTCATATCCTACCAATGCCTTTTTGGACCAGATCCAATCATAAACCAGAGAGTAGGTGAGCACAGGAATGCAATCCATTGAAAATTTTAAAGCAGCAGCTAGAGGAAAAGTTAAGTGGAGAAAAACCAGTACATCAAACTAGTTTTAAGGACTAGTTGTCCACATCCTGCCTTAATGCATACAATACAGTGTTCAATTGATTATGAATTTATAATTGAGGGCCAACTTCTTATGTTAGCCAAAAGTCATGTGCCTGTTATAGTATAATCTATACCTCCAATTATGCTTTTTTCCTTAGTTAAAATTTTCATGAATTTATCAACATCCATAATTTAGAATATATATTTATATATAAAGATATAAATTTTACACATAAATATATACTTTATTAGAAGTAAACATTAATAAATTACATACATAAACACACAACTATTTTATCTGTGTCTTAATGTCTTATCTAAGAAGTTATATATATATTGAAGTCCACTAGTGATCTGAAAATCAAGAGATTGGGACTGGGGATGCTCTGAACAGAATAATTTAAATTTCTTTTCTTATTAGGCCTTCTTAGTGCATCATTTATTTTTTTTTAAAGACAGGAAAGCAAAGGAGTTAAGGCAAATATTTTCCGTGCTCAATAAACAATGTTCTGATGTGTGAATTGATTCTAATCAGGACAGCCAATGTCAGCTAAATTAATACACCATTAGGCAGAAAATAGACGTATCATCAGGAATACAACCTCCTAATTTGCTGATCATGGTTGAACACTAGCCAGTAGGTAGTAACTAATGGCACCAAAAAACAGATGTTAACTGAACTATATTAAGTAGACACTGTGCAATTCTTTTTCTTTTCAACTCTATACTTGATGGTAATACATCATCTTTGGGTTTTCTTATTATTACTAAGTTTATAACAAATATTATGATAATAATTACATAAAACATATATATTTTCCCCGAATCAAATTTGCTCCAAAATCTTTTCATTTTTTAACTATAATGCAATATAAGTCATTCATTTCCTCTAATTAACTTAATTTCAATTTAGTGAATATTTATAGATGCACCACGTGCCAGGCACTGTGGTAGGGACTGGGAATATGAGGATGAAAAATCATGTTTACTATGCTCAAAGAGTCATTATATGCTAGAGGAAAAAGTCATGTAAATGAATAATAATGTGCAGGACAATAGGTAAAGCAAAGTCCATAGATGAAATAGGTGACATAGTAATAAGTCAGAGAGAATGTGATTGTATCTGAGAGGTTTATAGGTCCCTTAGAGAAGTTGGGATCTGAATTGTGTTTTATAGTAGATTCAATAGCCTCCTTCAAGATGTGTACTTATATCAGTTGGTGGTGGATTGGGGCGTACCAGGGCAAGAAAGGTGTCCCCTTTTGTTGAGCCTTTCTCTTAATGCAGCATTATATAAAGTTATGGACTATCATTTATACTCTGATTGCTGAATTAAAATTTTTTTAATGGAACAGTTCATAACTCCAAATCGAAGTATTAGAATCAATCATGTTTTATTTATTGCATTTATTGCCCTATCAACATCATTGAGGACTGCTCAGTACAAGGTGCCAACTATACCTACTGGTAGAGGATACATAGATGAACAGTGAATCCTTCTTTAAAGTACTGACAAGCTAGTAAAAAGGCAATATGTACGTATGCAGGAGGTACACAAAATGGTAACAATATAACAGTGACACTAATACAACAAATGGTAACTTAAATAATTATAATAAAGTAAAACAGAATAGGAATGGTATAATTTATGTTTTTGTAGTGTTTAATCACTTATACATGTTTCCCACATTAATTTCATTTAATGTTCACAAATACTTTCTGAGATTGATATTGGTGTTCCTATTTTATTGATGAAGCAAAATAGGTAGAGAGAAGTAATAAATACATAGGAAGTAAATGAAAGAAAAAATTCAGAGCCAGAGCTGAAAAAGAAAATAGAGTATAAAAGATAGATTGAACTTAAAACTCTTGAGAAGAGGCTGGGGAAGGCACGTGGAGTTAGTGGAAAGGAAAAGACTATGCAGAGACCAGCTTGGCTAGACCATGCTTATGAAGAAAAATAGTATATACAAACATGTGAAATCTTTAACATAAAAAATTAGGAAAAAATGTTCAACAATAGAGAAATGATTAAATAAACTATTGTGTATATATATATATTGGAATTCTAAGAAGTATTAAAAATGATGTAAATGAATATCTAAAGTCATAGTAATGATGAAAATAATTGACTTTTAGGTAACCAATTTTTTAAAATAATGAATAAATGCATAAGGTACAAAATCCAGAAAATATGAAAGGGTTTGTAGTGAAAAGTAATCATTCCTTTTCAGCACCCATTTCATCCCCTGTCAAGAGGCAACATGGTTATAGATAATTTATGTATCTCTCTAGATAATCTATGCATATAGAAGCATAAACACACGTAGGCATTATATACATATATTCATTTTAAAATTCTTGGTTTTTAACCCTGTTTTTTAAAATTTAACAATGTGTCTTGGAAATGGTTTCATAGTTTATATAGAACTACCACTGTGTATATGCACTATAATTTATTGATGATGGAAATCTTATCACATTTAAAAGACATTTATATTTCCTTTTTTTGGTGAATGGTTGGTTAATATCCTTGTTTATTTTAATTGGGCTATTGATTTTTTCTGTTAATTTTAGAAGCTCTTTTAAATCTAATTATTCCTATAATTGTCTGTGTTACAATTTTTGTTTTACTATCTTGTCTTTTATCCTGACTGTATTTATGATATTTGTGCTCTGTAGTTATATTTTATTTTTGTGTAGTTGAGTTGATCAATCTTTTTTCTAGTTCACTTACATTATTTCATATTTTCTTCCATTACTTTTATCATTTTCATATCCTACATTTACATCTTTGATCCCTTTAGCATTTTAAAAATAATAGAGGCAAGAGGGAAGGATCCTCTTTAGTTATCTTATCACTTGTTGAAAAATTTTGTCATTTCCCCAGTTACATGAAATACCTTTATCTTGTAGTAAGTTGACATAATTTTAAATCTATTTCTGATATCTTTTATTCATTGATCTGTGTAAATATTCTTTGCCTGTCATAATCTAACTTATTTTTTAAATGGGAACTATTTAACTCTCACTCTCACTTATTATCAATCACTCTAACTATTTGAAAGATTGTATTGGCTGACCATCCATTACATTTATTTTTCAAAAACTTTCTAGGATACATGCAATGATTTAATATGCAAATATTAATGGAACAATGTGCTGTCTCCACTGCTACAGCTAGTCCAAAAGGTACAAGTAATATTTATTTTCTCCTTCGTCTATCACCAATTTTATAATTTTCTTACCATTAACTAGAACTTCAGTCTAGATGGCTTGAGTTTGGAGTTTGAGTTTAAGAGTTTGGAGTTCTCAGTTGCTTTAATGTTGCCGGTTTGGGTTTACTGCAATTGCCTATTAGACTCATCAGCAGGCTTGAAAATGCCAAGAGATGCTCCAGTGAACTCCTAGGTTCTAGATACACTCCTGTCTTCCCACATTGTATTGCAGCAACCACTCCTTATGGGATTTGGGATCATGTCCGACGATATGGTCATTCTTTTCCTGGCCTACTGTTCCACTGGTATGAGGGAACCTTGACCAGCTTCTGCTTTAATGGAACGCTTACAGTGTACACAGGAAGAAGCTTCCCCTTGTTGCTTCTCTTCCCTAGTCCCATTTGGCTTCATGTCCTCTAATCCAGCAGAACCTAAATTTGTAGGGTCAGGAAGTAGAAATTCTGCAAAATGGTGACTGTGACGAGTGAAGCAGTGGGCCAATTCTACTTCTACCCCTCATTTCATGGCCCCAGGTAAGTCTAGAGATTGGGGCCATAGCATTGCATATCAGGCATTAGTTCAATGCATATTTCTCATCTTAGCAGATACCCAAAGATGATGCTTTAGACATTTTAACAGGTGCTTCAAAAATCTATTATGCTAGCTGCTTCCAAGATGGCACCCTGTATGGTAGGACCAGAGAGTGAATTCTGGAGTCAGGCACTCAGTGTCATTCCTTCTCTCTTAGAATGACCCCTTGGTCTGAGGTTATATTATGGAAGATTCTATGTAACTTAATCAGGTATAAGCTTTTGAGCTGTGCTCCTGGCAGAGACATTGAAGGCAGAAAAGGCAAACTTGTATCCAGAGATAATTTCAAGTCTGAGAAGAGAAAACTGCTACCCTTCCAGGGTAAAGTGGCCCAATGTAATCAACCTGCCATAAAGTGAAAGGCTGGGTCCTAGTGGTGCAAGGCTTGGCATTGGTTTCTGCTGCTGGCAGTTCAGGAATTCTACAGTTAGAGTGGGTAGATCAGCAGTTTCAATGGAAATTTTGTACTTTGTTTTGCATTGACCTAGGGTTATCCCATGGAGGTTAACTCCCTGATGTATCCATGCTCACACAGGCATCAGAAAGACTGAATGGGTTCGTGCAGGTGTCCCACATAGTGGTGGCAGAGAAATCCTGGGTCAGAAGAGAAGATAGAGTGGAGAGAAGGCAAGGTGTTGTTGGGTTATGTCTGCACGTAGCTGGTTACTGTAGCGATGGCCAGAGCAACAAGTTGGACTGAGAGGATCTGAACCAGGGCATGTGAATCATCTGATCCTGTGATCCTCATCAGGACACTAGTCTTTGAGATGTTATTTTGCTTTCAGTAAAATCAAATAGAGCATGACCACAGAAGAATACATCAAATACCAAGGCTAGGAATTAGTCTCTTTATATCTAGGCAGGACTAAGGAGAGAAAGCCTCTACTTCTGAATGGCAAATCTTCTATGTTCCTGAGTGGACATCTAGTGTATGACTATTTTAATGTCCTTGATACAGATTTCTAAATGATTTTTAAAACATTATGAGAGTACATTGTATAAGAGTATCCATTTCACTGTATCTCTGATAAAATTGGGAATGAAAATTTTTAGTCTCACAATTCAACACTTGAACAATAGCAGTATTTTAAATTTACAATTCTTAGTTTACTAGTATGGTTATATTTTTGAAATATATATAAACTTATTCATCTCTGGGTGGTCAGTTCAAATCATTTGCCCACTTTTAAACTAGATCTCTTTACCTAAGAACTCTTTATATCTGAGACCTCTTTATAAGTTAGGAAGACTGACCTATTGTCCATCAAATACAATGCAAATATTTTCCCACTTTTTTATTTGCCTTCTAATATTAATCATGATTTTATATATTCAACCTCTCCCTGTTTTTGTTTTTTTTCCGTAAAAACTGATATTTGAGTAGTCTCTTTCAAGTAGAGCTTTTTGGTTTTTGCCAGGCTTGTTAGTGAAAGCTAAATAAAGTCTTCCAGTCACAGTTAGTTGTCACTTGTCTTTACTTATCTGTTATAATCTTCACTTGTGTATCATCATTTTTTATTTTTACAGTTATTGATAGTTATGGAAAGAGCTTAAAATTTGTCCTGTGAAGCAAATGGATGATAAAATTATGCTTTTTAAAAAATTATAACTTATCTCTGCTTAGTGACTCAAAACAATTTTATTTATCCCTTACCTCAAGCAGTGTGGAGTATATTAAGATGTTAGATCTTCAAACTGTGGTTTGCATACATCAGCATCAGCATTGCGTACATGCTTGCAGAATCTCAGGCCTTAGACCAGATGTATTAAATTAGGATCTACATTTTAACAAGATCCCCTAGTAGATCATCTGTCCATTATTGTTTGAGAAACATCATTTTAGATCCTCTAGTCTATTTTCAGGGAGACATAAAACTAACCAATTAATTTATCAGTTTCCTGGATGATGAGATTCATAAAAATTAAAATTGTAGAAATGTCATAATAGAAATATATATTATTGCTAATTTTTTCTACTCCCATCTCAAGATTTTTTTTTTTTTTTTTTTTTTTTTTTCGGTACGCGGGCCTCTCACTGTTGTGGCCTCTCCCATTGCGGAGCACAGGCTCCGGACGCGCAGGCTCAGCGGCCATGGCTCACGGGCCCAGCCGCTCCGCGGCATATGGGATCCTCCCAGACCGGGGCACAAACCCGTATCCCCTGCATCGGCAGGCGGACTCTCAACCACTTGCGCCACCAGGGAGGCCCCATCTCAAGATTTTAATGTTACATATTGAACACATGAATTGGCATCTGAGCTTTAGACAACTTTCATTCTTGATAATCACCACTAAACTCTGAGATTTTCAGCACCATATATATAGAATAGTCAATCTGCAGTCAAAGGAAAAATTATGAAATCTAATCCCTGTATTTCTAGATATAGTGACAGTCATGACTCTTTGTCTTTAACAACCAAAATCAAAGGAAGAAAATATGTAACTTAGGTATGTCCATTCTTAGGTGTTATATATAGTTGTATCATAATTATATTCATTAATTCATGTATTTACTCTGTACTTATGTACAAGGCAATATTGGGGATAATTAAAGAATAGGCAGGAAAAATAGAGTAATATTGTTATCCACAACAAGCACTTTTTGAATGCTTGCAGTGTGCTGGACATTTTCCTGGCACTTCTGCTCTGCAATCCTCATAGCCACCCTCAAGGTTGGAACTATTATTAACCCAGTTGTATAGAATTAGCCTCAGAGCCTAGGAAAATAAAGCAAACTTTTACAAGGCCACATAGTGAGTGGTGGGGCTGGAATTCCAACCATGTTTGCCTGAACCCTTAGCTCCATCATACATTTTTGAGTACCTGCTTTGATTCTATCAGTAGATGACAGTTTGAAAATTGATGAAATCATTCATTTGCATTTTATATTTCTTTTCTTTAAAGTTTCAGCTAATGGAACTTCAGCTTTTTTTTTTTCTATTGGTATGGGTGCTGCTCACCCAGCTTATTCCTAGTGCCTTCAAAACCCTGAAAGAATACATGGTGAAGGCATAAAGCTGTGTGCTTTCACCTTGCAGCAGGTGGGAGACACTCATAAATAAAGTGAGCAGTGCTGGACGGAAGATGCAGCGTTCTTACCTCTTCCCTTCCCAAGTAAAACTGGATAAAAACTTGTTCCTCTACCTTGTAAAGGGCATAGTCCATTAAATGGTACTGAAGGCAGAGCTGTTATTTCAGAGAAGAATAAAATAATTTACTAAGAGAGGAGGGAACATTTGTGTGTGTGTGTGTGCTCAAATAAGAAGATGTATACGGTATTTTTCTTGATATTATTTTCAAAATGTGTAGTAGAATAAATCTAACTATGGAGAACATTTAAGTAAATTTGGTTAAACATGCAAATGTCATGTGATCCCATCCTGGAGGCAGAATTGCCTCTTTGGTTTACTTTGATTTTGTAAAATCCCAACTCTTTGTTCTAAACAACTATATGAGAGTATGGAGTATTTGCAATACAAATGACTTACTAATTATATGTAGATGCTTTCTAAAGGCATGAGACATTTTCTTTCAAATTCTAGCAGTGGGAAAGATGTGAAAGCATCCCAGCAATTGACTTCATGCCAGAAAAACTCCAACTGACTCATTCTCCTTAATTGCTTAATCTAAATGATTTTGCTACAGTAGTTTCCTAAACATGGTGTTGAGTCTTTTTCTTAAGGATGAAAACAAATTTTAATGGCCTATTCTAGTTTCACAAATTAGGAAAAAGAGAATATAAGCTGCCTCGTTTAATAATAACATTCAATGATATTACTTTAAAACAAACATTCTCAGGGCTTCCCTGGTGGTGCAGTGGTTAAGAATCCACCTGCCAATGCAGGGGACATGGGTTCGACCCCCGGTCCGGGAAGATCCCACATGCCGTGGAGCAACTAAGCCCGTGCGCCACAACTACTGAGTCTGTGCTCTAAAGCCTGCGAGCCACAGCTACTGAAGCCTGCGCACCTAAAGCCCGTGCTCCGCAACAAGAGAAGCCACCGCAATGAGAAGCCCGTGCACCGCAGCGAAGAGTTAACCCCCGCTCGCCGCAGCTAGAGAAAGCCCGTGCGCAGCAACAGAGACCCAATGCAACCAAAAACAAATAATAAATAAATTTTAAAAAATAACTAAATAAAACAAACATTCTCAATGGGAGCAATATCTCCTTCAATGGTTCTTGGGGGAGGAAAAATATCTTACTCTTTTTGTGTGTAAATCAGAGACATGCATACCATACATCATTAAATATACAGTATATCTGTGGTATTAAAATTTCACGGGAAGAGGTTAGAGGAAAAATGGCTAAAAAGGTAATAATTAAAAAGATTGACAGGGCCTCCCTGGTGGCGCAGTGGTTGAGAGTCCGCCTGCCGATGCAGGGGACACGGGTTCGTGCCCCGATCCCGGAGGATCCCACATGCCGCGGAGCGGCTGGGCCCGCGAGCCATGGCCGCGGAGCCTGTGTGTCCGGAGCCTGTGCTCCGCAACGGGAGAGGCCACAGCAGTGAGAGGCCCGCGTACAGCAAAAAAAAAAAAAAAAAAAAAAAAAAAAAAAAAAAAGATTGACAAACATAGCTTTAAAGCATACTTCCTATATCTCAGCCAGCAACGTTCTGCCAAGTTATTGTCACTAGGCGAAGAATTTATTTTGTTTTCCTTTTCCCAGCAGGATCCCTCCTGAAAGCTAGTGATAAAATTATCAGCCGCTGCTGTCTCTAGTGAGGGTCTGGATACAAAATTACTGGCAATAAGGAACCTGACAGACTTGCCTTTCCTATGTCCTGCGTGATTTTTCAGCACTCTGCTAAGGTAGTTGTGTGTGTTCTGTGACGAGACACCAAGGAGTGAGTTCTATGAGTCAGAGAATATTGTGAAGTCCACAGTATTTACTCAGTACATTGTTCCCATTACTCACCTTGCCATTTGCTCTATTCTTTACAAACACTCCAATCAAGCATGAGAGAATGAAAAGAGAAATTTATTTCTTGTGGACTTATTTCTTGGTAGCACTTGGCATGTTGTAGAACTTGAGGATTTTTGGATAGGGCCTACCCTGGACAAAGCATGAGGTTTCTGTGGACTTGTTAGGCTCTACTGTGAGCCCTCCGTTCATTCTTCATCACAGAAACCCTTCCACCACACAACATATCTTTTTCATCTCCCTATAATTATCAGAAGATCTGATATTATTTTATTATAACTTGTAGGAATTTTATTCAATACTTAATTTTCCCAAGGGGTGTGCCTCTAATTAATTATGAAATGAAGAGTGTTTTCTTTTCCCGTTAGAAACATTTCAGACATGATGAAGTATATGAAGGAAATGTTTTAGGGAGGATCTCCTAGCACCCCCAAACTAATTTCATGTAGACTACTCACTATTCTCTATGCTGCTTAAGTGTAATGCCAAGCTTGCTTTTAAGAATTACTTCTTTATCAAGTTGATAGTCTAAAAGCTGAAAATTATTAAAGGATAAAACACAGTACCTTTTCTTTTCTTGCATCTTTCTCAAGTTTCTCTCTTTCTCTTCTTTATTCCTCTGGAATCCTTTTCCTCTAAGTTTTTAACATAATTTCCTTAATTTACTCTTTTGAAGAGGGATCTTATAATTCATATTTTATCCCAATCAGTGGAGAGTTAGGACCTAAACTCTGGGCAACCCCATTCTTACATTTTCAATTTTTAAAAATAAAAAGTTGGTGCTTCCCTGGTGGCGCAGTGGTTGAGAGTCCGCCTGCCAATGCAGGGGACACGGGTTCGTGCCCGGGTCTGGGAAGATCCCACATGCCGCGGAGCGGCTAGGCCCGTGAGCCATGGCCGCTGAGCATGTGCGTCCGGAACCTGTGCTCCGCAACGGGAGAGGCCACAACAGTGAGAGGCGACACGTACTGCAAAAAAAAAAAAAAAAAAGAAAAGTTGGAGTAACCATTGTTCTTCATTAACATGAAGATTAAGCAATGTATAGAGGGAGGAAGCGCTTTCTGTGGGTGAGAACTGAGACTCAGAAGCCTATTTTCTTCTCTAAACCTTCATTTTTCATTTGTCTTGTTGCTCTTTCCCTTTATCTGTTATTTTTTATTTATTTTTTCTTTTTTTTTGTGGTACGCGGGCCTCTCACTGTTGTGGCCTCTCCCGTTGTGGAGCACAGGCTCTGGACGCGCAGGCCCAGCGGCCATGGCTCACGGGCCCAGCCGCTCCGCGGCATGTGGGATCTTCCCGGACCGGGGCATGAACCCGTGTCCCATGCATCGGCAGGCGGACTCTCAACCACTGCGCCACCAGGGAAGCCCCTCTCTGTTATTTTAAGTGTCCAATTATGGATCCAATATTGCTAATACACCCCAGTTTTGTTCTTTGTATATAATATTGAAAATAACAAGAAAATTCTATTTCAAATTCAATATAATAATGATTTTAGTAAGTGACATATTTCAACATAAAAATATATAAAGAAGAAGCTGACTATATCCCCTCCCACCCCCTTCATTTCTGCCTTTAAAGCCAACAGTTCTCCAATTTGGCTGTATGTGGGAATCTATTGGGGAACTTTAAATATAAAATCTGTTGTAAATAGAACTAAGGATGTGTTTGAGTAATCAGTGAGATTTTATAGTTTTTTTTAAATTTAAGATTTATGTTTTTCTAAAGCTTTATTTTTGGCATTTTATATCATATTTCATTGATTCTAGGATGCCATGTATGTTACTTTCACATTTTAGTGTCTCCAAAATCAGGTGCATCAGTGGCAACCTAGGTGAAATGAATTATCATACTTTTTGTCATTACTGTGAATGGAATATTTCCCCCCTAAATTTACTAAAATTTAATTTAGAATGTTTGCACCTATAGTCAAAAGTCAAGTTAGTCCATAGGTTTTCCTGTTTGTATTGCTCTTATCTTAAGATATTATAATAAAGTTAAATTAGGAATCATTCCATTCATTAAAAGATCTGGTTGATTTAAATGGTATTGCAATTATATTTTTGTTAGAAGTTATATTGCACTTAGCTTTGAATACAGCTGGTCCAGCTTTTATTATTATTATTAATTATTTTATTGAGGTATAATTGACCTATAACATTGTATTAGTTTCAGGTGTACAACACAATGATTCGATACGTGTGTGTATTCTGAAATGATCATCACAATAAGTTTAGTTAACATCTGTCACCATATATAACTACAAAAATGTTTTTTCTTGTGATGAGGATTTTTAAGATCTACTCACTTAACATCTTTCAAATATACAATATAGTTTATTAACTATAGTTGCCATGTTGTACATTACATCCCCAGGACTTACTTATAACTGGAAGTTTGTAACTTTTGACCCCCTTTGACCCAGCTTTTTTTTTTTAATGGTAGATCTTTAATTATCTTTTCTATCTCCTCTATGAATTTTAGCTCTTCCACTGCTTAGATAAATTTTGAATAATTTATATTTAGCTGACATGTTTTTTGGTGAATATATTTATGAAACTTACTTCAAACTATTTATTTCTTTATTATATGCTGCAATTCATTCTTATTTCTTCTTTTAAGTTAATATTCTACCTTTTCTGACATTAATATCACCACTCCTGCTTTCTTTTTGTTTGAAATTACAGAGTATCTCTTGGTCCATCCCAGTATTTTCAACCATTATATATCAATTGCTTTAAGCACGTTTATTGTTTGATAATCCAAAATGACAATCTATGTATTTCAGGGAGATAATTCATCCCTTTTACATTTTAGTGTGAATTCTTTAGGATTTTATTCCTATTATATTATCTCATGTTATTTGTTTTACTTTGAGATTTCTTCCTTTTCTCCCTCTTTTTACTCTTTTTTGTGAGGTTGATCTGCTATTCATTCCTCCATTTTAATGTGAGAGTCCTTCTGGTTTTCATTACTCTTTATCTTCCCTTTCCTAGGGCTCATAATCACATGTGCATTTTCTACTATTTTCTGAAAACATGATATCAATTTTTAACCATATCAAAATGCTTTATTCCTCCCTGTCTCCACACTATATGATGATGAGACCTTCAGAAGACTGACTTTCCAAAGCCTATTTTCTGAAGCTATCTCCTTACCCTCAAAATGCAAACTGTACTCTACCTAGTGACTTCTCAGGAATTTATAAAAAGAGAAATACATCAAGTCTCATTATTATACTAAAGAGAGAGATAACACCCATGTCACAAACTAATTACAGTGTAATATACATCACTACCTACTGTGGTTTTGCAATCATAAATCCAAATCTAAGGTATTTGAATCTATATAATCATGTCATATTAAAATAGTATCTTTGGTATTTATTTGATTTCATTGAACTTATTCACAAAATACAATGTAGCCATATAGCTAATTTAGAGTTTTATTATAACTGGATATTGGGGAATTGAAAAGTTTTATGTGAAAAGGAAGATTTATGACTATAAAGAAATATACTGGGCTTCCCTGGTGGCGCAGTGGTTGAGAGTCCTCCTGCCAATATAGGGGACACGGGTGCCTGGGTCCGGGAAGATCCCACATGCCGCGGAGCGGCTGGGCCTGTGAGCCGTGGTCGCTGAGCCTGCGCATCCAGAGCCTGTGCTCCGCAACGGGAGAGGCCACAGCAGTGAGAGGCCAGTGTACCGCAAAAAAAAAAAAAAGAAATATACTGATTTTTCAGGGAAATCATAACAAAATATTCATATATGTTTAGTTAAAGGGGAGGTGGCTATCAGTCCACTATATCCCCATATCCTAAGCAAATGATTCAGTACCCATTAAATTAATTAAGGTACTTTTATAATCTTATTTTTCTGGAAAATAATTTATTTTAGTTAAGCTATCCTATATTTATCTAAGCCATTAGCATCTATATGTGAATGATAATGGGTATGAAAACCACAAAGGTAACAGAACATCAGAGATTATATTTCATGAACTGGAAAATCCCCTAATAAATTTTCCATGTAGTACTTCTTATTCCAGAAAAATGTATTTCTAAAAATTCTAAATAATTATACTTAAAAGTGTTTATTCTTTTTAGGAAATAAAATTCAACAATACATAGAGTATGGGGTTATTTTCTAATAGGTTTGACAATTTTTCTGTGGTATTATAGGATTATATATTTGTTAGCAAATATTAATTGATCACTTATTATGTGCTAACAATGTGTATAGAAATGGATACAATGGAGTTTCCTACTCCAGGGAGTTTACAGTATTTAGAGAGAGAGAAGAAAAAAAAAAAAAGTCCAAAGAACAGAGCAGAGTGGTCACATGGAAAGAGGTCAGATCTGGAACATTTGGGACTTGAGTCAAGTTTTAAAGGAGTTTTGGCATATCAAGAAGAGGGAGGAAAGCAATGGGGCATTCGTTCCAGGTCGAAGCATCAACAAATGAGAAGCCTCAGAGGTTTGGAAGAGCTTGAAACATTGAAAAAACTGCAAGTGATTTTTTATGATCAATGTGAAAAGAATGTTGTGTGATGATCAGTGTTGGAGAATATGGACAGAAAAGTCGACCAGACCCATCAATGATGGACATGATGTATTAGACCAACAGTTCACATTTTGGTCTCAGGATCCCTTTATTGGTTACATGGGTTATACATCTTTGATATTTACCATACTGCAATTGAAGTGAGGAATTAAAAAAATATTAATCTATTGGAAAATAATGAGAAACCCATTTAATATTACATAAATAATATTTTGTGAAAAATAATTATATTTCCCTAAACAAAAAAAAAATAGCAGGGTAAGTTTTACATTTTTGCAAGTCTCCTTAATGTCTAGCTTAACAGAATACAGCTGGATTCTCATATGTTCCTACAATCACTACTTTATTTTAGCTGAAATAATGGAGAAAATTTAGCCTCACAAGATAAATATTTGGAAAAGGAAGGAGTCTTTTATGAACCTTTTCACAATTATCCCAGATAATTGTGGATATTCTTTTTTGGGACTATATCAAAAACTCAAGAAGTGAATGGGCGACCCTTAGAATGGGAGAAAATATTTGCAAATGAAGCAACAGACATGGGATTAACCTCCAAAATATACAAACAGCTCATGCAACTCAATATCAAAAAAATGAACAACCCAATCAAAAAATGGACAGAAGACTTAAATAGACATTTCTCCAAAGAAGATATACAGGTGGTCAAGAGGCACATGAAAAGATGCTCAACATAGCTAATTATTAGAGACATGCAAATCAAAACTACAAGGAGGTATCACCTCATACCAGTCAGAATGGCCATCATCAAAAAGTCTATAAATTATAAATGCTGGAGAGGGTGTGGAGAAAAGGGAACCCTCCTATGCTGCTGGTGGGAATGTGAATTGGTACAGCCACTATGGAGAACAGTATGGGGGTTCCTTAAGAAACTAACTACCATATGACACAGCAATTCCACTCCTGGGCATATACCAGGAGAAAACCATAATTCCAAAAGACACATGCACCCCAATGTTCATTACAGCACTATTTACAATAGCCAGGACAAGGAAGCAACCTAAATGTCCATCAACAGAGGAATGGATAAAGAAGATGTGGTACATATATACAATGGAATATTACTCAGCCATAAAAATAAATGAAATTGTGTCATTTGCAGAGACTTGGATGAACCTAGAGACTGTCATACAGAATGAAGTCAGAAAGAGAAAAAAATTATTGTGTATTAATGCATATATGTGGAATCTAGAAAAATGGTACAGATATACCTATTTGCAAAGCAGAAATAGAGACAAAGATATAGAGAACAAATGTATGGACAACAAGGGGGGAAGTGGAGGTGGGATGAACTGGGAGATTGGGATTGACATATATACACTACTATGTATAAAATAGATAACTAATGAGAACCTATTGTATAGCACAGGGAACTCTACTCAATGCTCTATGGTGACCTAAATGGGAAGGATATCCAAAAATAGGGGATGTATGTATACATATAGCTGATTCACTTAGCTGTATAGCAGAAACACAACATTGTAAAGCAACTACACACACACACACACACACACCCAAAAGATAAGTGAATTGGAGGACTTAACATTTTTAAGGTGGCAATACTTCCCAAATTGATCTACAGATTCCACTCAATTCCTATAGGAATCACAGCTAGCTTCTTTGTTAAAATTGACAAGCTGATTCTAAAATTCACTTGGATTTGCAAGGGACCCAAACTAGCCAAAACAATCTTGAAAACAAAGTTGGAAGACTGACACTTCTTGAGTTCAATACTTAACTACAAAGCACCAGTAATGAAGACATAGTGCTACTGGTATGAGATAGACATAGAAATAAATGGATCAGAATTAACAATCCAGAAATAAACCCATGTGTCTATGGTCAACTGACATTTAACAAGAGGGCCAAGATCATTCAGTGAGAGAAAGAACAGCCTTTTCAACAAATGGTGCTGAGACAAGTGGATAGCCACATGCAAAAAAAAAAAAAAAAAAAAAAAAGAGAGAGATTAGACTCTTGTCATACCATATACAGAAAATTAACTCAAAATGTATCAAAGATCTAAATGGAAGCACTAAACTATAAAACTCTCTTAGGAAAAAAATAGGGGTAAATCTTCATGGCTTTGGGTTTGCCATGAATATATGACATCAAAATACGAGTAACACAAGAAAAACTGCAAAAATAGGATTTCATCAAAATTTTAAAAATTTGTGCTTCAAAGGACACTATCAAAAAAGCGAAAAGGCAACCCACAGTATGGAAGAAATTTTTGCAAATCATATATCTGATAAGGCCTTGTATCCAGAATATATAAAGAACACTTACAACTAAATAATAAAAGGAAAACTCACTCAAGTTAAAAATGGGCAAAAGATTTGAGTAGACATGTCTCCAAATAAGAAATAGAAATGGCCTATAAACACATGAAGAGATTCTTGACATTATTAGTCATCAGGGAAATGCAAATCAAAATCACAATGAGATAATACTTCACATCCACTAGCTGTAATCAAAAAGACACATAATGACAAGTGTTGACAAAATGTAGAGAAATTGGAACCCTCATATCTTGCTTGTGGAAATCTAAAATGATACAGCCACTTTGAAAAACAGTCTGGCAATTCCTCAAATAATTAAGCATAGAGTTACCACATGACCCAGCAATTCCACTCCTAGTGATATAACCAAGAGAAAAGAAAACACGTCCGCACAAAAACTTCTATATGAATCTTTATAGCAGCATTATTCATAATAGCTAAAAGGTAGAAACAACCCAAACGTCCATCAATGTATGAATGTATAAGCAAAATGTGGCATATCCATACAATGCAATATTATTTGACCATAAAAGGGAATGAGGTACTAATACATGCTACAACATGGATTAACCTTGAAAACATTGTTCTACGTGAACAGAAAGCCATATACAAAAGGTCACATTTTGTATGGTTCCATTTATATGAAATTTATATGAAATGTCCACAATAGGTAAATCTATTGAGACAGAAAGCACATTAGTGGTTGTTTAGGGCTGGGGTGAACGGAACAATAGGGGGATAATAGCTGAAAGATGTGAGATTTCTTCTTGTGGTGATTGAAAGCATTCTAAAATTTACTAAAGAGATGGTTTCACATATTTGTTAATATACTAAAAGCCATTGAATTGTACACATTAAATATTTGAATTATATAGTGTGTAAAGTATATCTGTGAATAAATCTGTTTAAAAAACTCAACAAGCAGTAGTTCCTTAAATGTTAGTTGTAATGTGGAATTTGAAACCATTTCAATAAACATTTCTTACTTTGCAACATAAAATCCATTGGTCTATCTAGAGCTCTGAATAGACCTTTTACCTATGCGTGATTTTGATCTTGCAGATACCCTAAAATTCTCAGAGACAGCCAAGTGTCCCTAGACTACAGTTGGAGAATTGCTGTGTTAGGTTAGAGTCTGAACTTCATAGAGATGCAATTTAGTTTTAAAAAAAGCCACTCCTCGAATTTTGTGAGCTTTGGGAGTAAATCACATTTGGCTAGGTTCAAACCAATGTACAAACATTTTATAGACAGAGTACATAAACATTTACAATTCGGTTTGCCTAGTAATAACAATGACAAATGCATGTGAGACTCAGGTCAATTAAGAAGACTAGTGAGGCTGGCAAGGAAGATTTGGGGGAAAAGTAATTGGCTGCTTTTATAGAAATTATGAGGATACCCATGAGATAAAGCAGTTAATAATATGAAGAAGCTGTCTGAGTATAGGTACTTTTGGAAATCTGAAGAACAGTGTCAGAGAAAGGAAAAGAGAGTACAGTGCAATTCTGCAAGCAGAACCCAGGGAGCTCCAAGTTCATGTTCAGTAAGCACAAGGAAAACAGTTTTTTCCAGAAATGAAGGAAGAGGTTTGGGGCCCAAGGGAGTAGGCTTGCCATAAATAAATGTTCTTTCTTACCCAAAACATAGAAATAAATAGTTCTTACTTATAGCCAAAGCCTAAATGAATTTGGACAACTTTTAATATAGTAAGTTATCTATTTTTATGTATGTATATGATGAAATTGGCATAACAAAATTGGTTTATGAATACATTTTCTTGGGCAGACAGGGCAAGGGATATGTGGTATAAGGAAGCTATAGATGTTTGGAGTAGCCACTGTAGGCCCAGACTTGACCACTCAAGGGCAAACTCCTCCCACACCTTTGCCAGAAACCCAGTGTCCCAGGTGCCAGGTCACTGTTCCCACACTCTCCTATTTCAAAGCTGACCTTACTTAGTTTGATGATATTCACTCTTTCAAGTCACTCTGTATTACCCCACGACTAGGCCTTCAAAGTACATTCAAACTTATTTCTAGTATGTGCTTATTTGATGCTGGCACAAATAACTTAAAGGTTAATTTAGATTTTCATCTTGTTACTTGAATTTTTTTCTTAATGAGTCATTCTTCCAGCAAATATTTATGGCCTATTTACAGAGTGTTACCATAAACAGCAAACTTGCTCTTCTTCCCTTAATAAAACACGCTTGTAAAACTTTTGTATTTGGGTAAGACTATGATGTGTGGATATACATACCACAAATAGGTGTGCGTAACAATTTTTAATTTCAAAGATAATTGCTAGATAAAAGGATAGTTTTGTTGAATAAGGGCAGCACGCTGACCTCTTTCTAGAACACACTGATTCCTATAAAATAACTTGTAGTATGAGATCAGTTATTCTTGGGCCACAATACAGAAAGGCTTAATTATTAAAGTAATCAAAGATATTTTTTGCATAGAAGTCTCATGTATAAAGGTGAGGACCAGAGCTTGGGCCTAAAGTCTAATGTACTACATTTCAAAACTGATTCATATTCACTTGAGTTTTTCCAAGGTATGAAATAAGATTTTGCAATATTGAACAATATTCTTCAGCTTCTGTAGGTTTTAATTTCTTGTTTGAACTCCATAGGCTGGCTTTCTGGATTCAATAGCTAGATTAACTATTTCTAGGTTTGCTTCCAGCTTTTACATTTGGTACTTCTGATATCAAAGTGGAGACAAAATTATTTAATTCAAACAACAAAACAAAACAAAAAACATGTTAAATGTGTTTTTGTGAAATTAAATATTACTCTTTTCTGAAAAGTAAACTTATTGGGAAGTGACCGAATGTGTTATTGTAGTTATGATTTATTACTATTGTTGAGTTTTCTCTAAGAATGCAATTTCAGGTCTTTTATGGAGATTATTCTTTAGAAGTGTGCATTTGGTATATTTTTTGGAAGTGTGATTCTGGTTTGTTTACTTATCTACTTGGTCTGATGATAATATTAGAGAGACATTGTAAAAGGTTTTGATAACAAGATTTTAATGAAAAGAAAATAGAGATACTTCAGGAGGTAGATCAATTTTTCTTTGGTTCACATAGTCAAAACTAAGAAGAGGACTACAAAACAGAATCTAGGCTAGTAAAATGCCAGACAGAAATATACACTCCAAACACCAGCAGTAACTTATGTGGAAGGGGTAAACAGCACTGTAAAATGGCCTATGTCTCTTTCATTTGTTTTTTGATATATGCCCATTATTTTGCATAAAGATGCAAAGTGGAATGTAAACTAGAATCAGAATATCATGAACTTCAGATCTGGAACATTTTAATTTTAATAATGGGAACCCTAGACTAATTAGTCAATGCCCACATTTTCCTCAGATAAATTTATGAAATTTTAAATCCCATTATACAGACATGTAATTTTACTGATCTTCTTAGTGTGCTGTACAGCATGGTACCACATTGAATTTCTTTTCTAATAAAAATGTTTATCGACCCTTTAATTTTTATCTTAGGAAGGAAATGATTTATAAAACTATCTGAATTAATATATTGCCCTTTGGTAACTATGTTATTGATATTGTTTTGTCCCCTAGGGAGGGAACAAACTACTATCTCAGTCATTTTTCCTGTTTTCCCATTAAATGATTAGATTAGCCATCACCAAAGCATGCTTATCAGTTGCTTGTTGAAGAGTTATCGTCTAGACTAGTTGGTAAGATTAAGCACTGAAACTTAGAACTGCAGCTGATGCAACTCTTGCCTCTGAAGATGCTGGCCAGAAAATATGCTCAAGGTTGTTCTATAAATAGTAAACCTTTTTCCTGCGTAGTCTTTAATAGGAGCTTAAAATGGATCTTTAGAAGGCTGTGTGGATTGAACAACAGGAAATTTTAACCAAGTCATTAATAACTAATGATGTGAACTGTAGGCCACTGCCCATGATCAGTCATAGGAATAAGAGGAGAGAAAGGCCGGATCAAGCAAGGGGATGAGACAGCTTTTACTGCAGCAACTTCTCACTTCTTTCTTCATGTGTTTTTTATTCCAATGATAGACATAATTTACTTGCTCAATGATTTTTCTTTTGGTTTCTTTGTATATACATATACACAAATACATATATGTATGTATATATAAGTTTATATTTATATATTATTTCTAATAAACACTTCTGAATTTATTGTTTTTTCCTCTGTTCTGTATTATTTTAAATAAATATAAAATATTCTAAATATCTCTCTTTCCACTTGAGGCAGGCAAATATTTGTTTAAATATATCCTACCAAGAATCATCTATCTGATAAACAACTTTTATCTGGAATATATAAAGAACTCTCAAAACTCAGTAATAAGAAAACAAATAACTCAATAGAAACAGTCAAAAGATTTGAAAAGACACGTCACCAAAGAAACACATGAAAATATGCTCAATGTCATTAGCCATTGGGAAAATGGAGACTAAAACCACAAAGAGATATCACTAGACATCTATTAGCATGTTTAAAATTTAAAAGATTGATCAAATGTTAGGGAGAGTGTGGAAGAAGTGGAACTCACATATACTGCTGGTGGGAATGTGAAACAGTACAACCACTTTACAAAACAGTTTGTCAGTTTCTTAAAAATATTAAA
This sequence comes from Mesoplodon densirostris, assembly GCF_025265405.1. Taxonomy (NCBI): domain Eukaryota; kingdom Metazoa; phylum Chordata; class Mammalia; order Artiodactyla; family Ziphiidae; genus Mesoplodon; species Mesoplodon densirostris. Next base: position 12,042,775 of record NC_082669.1, on the reverse strand, counting down.
CATATACCTATTACATCATCTAGTCATTCCATTCCTAGGTATTTAACCCAAGAGAAATGAAAGCTTATATCTATACAAATACTTGTACAAGAATGGTCATAGCAGCTTTATTTTTAATAGTCTTAAACTGGAAACAACTGAAGAACCCTTCAAAGGTGAATGCATAAACACATCATAGTATATCCATGCAATTGACTACTGCTCAGCAATAAAAAGGAATGAACTACTGATACCTGCAACAACTTGAAGAGCAATTCAGAATAATTATTTCAAGTGAAAAACATATAGTAGTATGTACTGTATGATTCTGTTTATATAAAATTCTGGAAAATGCAAATGAATCTATAGAAAGCAGATTGTTTGTTGCCTGGCAACAAGGGTGAGGGATGTAGGGAAAGGCAGGGGTAAAGTATTACAGTGGGACACTAAGACTTTTGGGGGGTTTTATATGGTCATTAACTTGGTTGTGTTGATGGCTTCATGGATTAATATACAGGTTAAAACTCATCAAATTGTATACCTACAAGTGTCTAAGTTAATGTATTTATGTCAACTATATCAACTATACCTTATAAAGCTTTTTTAAAATATAGGCTTCTTAATCCTACAAAAAACATATTTTTGTGAATAAACACATCTAGACGGTCAAAGATCTGAAAGAGATTAAAGACTCTCGTGTTTGGACTTTGTCCTCAGATTGATTTGTATCAAGGCTATCTTTGAGATGCCTCCTCCTTCTACCCTTTCTCCTTTGTTCTCCTTTTCTTCCTCCTCCTTCTGCCCTTCTCCTCCTCCTGTTTCTCCTTATCTTTCTCTTCCTCCTCTTTTCTCCTCCCCCACCTCCTCTTTCTCCTCCTTCTTCATCTAAAATACTTCCAATTGAATCTCTCATATATCCCTTAGTGATATTTCCTTCCTCCCTTCCTCCCTCCCTTCCTCTCTCTCTCTCTCTTCCTTCTTTCCTTCCTTCCTTCCTACTTCTCTTCATCTCTCTCTCTCTTTCCTTCTTTCTTTCTTTTGCTCTTTCTTTTTCTCAGCATAAACTTTGTCCAAAGACATTCTTGTATTTCTGTAGCCATATGAACTGTGTTGCATCTGGTGTTACTGCACATCAGATTTGAATCAAAATACTAATACTCACTATTGGATTTCATGTTTAAACATCACATCTTCAAGGAGCTCTTTTCTCACCTGACACAATATGGTTTCCCAGTTCTCTGTTCCACTATACCTCTACTCCATCTAATGTAATACTTTTAATTCTTTATTGTAATTACTTGTTCAATATCAGTCTCCCCTTTTGATTTGTAAGATTGTTGAGGGCAGTAACTATTTTACTTTATTTCCTCCTGCTGTAAAATAGACACTAGTATCTTATTTGAATGAACTGAAAGAACATCTATTAGATTAGAACAGTCTTACCTAGACATCATCTAATGTAGATTATAAGCAGAAACCCAGGGAAAAATCTTCCTACTTCAGTATTCACCTACTATAATTGTAATCAGGTAATAAAAAAATATATTCTTTCATTCGTTTATTAAATATTTATTACAGGGTACTACATTTTGCCCTGAGGACTCATGAGAATGAATAAACATTTTACCTTTTCTTAGGTTATTTACAGTATAGTTGAAGGACTAAAACTTACACATGAAAAGGTAATTAATAATGCAAAGACTACAGAAGGGTATGTGAGATACTCTTTGAAAAATGAGTATCAAGAAGGATGAGTTTTGGTTACTAGTTTCAGAGACTCTAAGATGTTTAAACACAGAAGAGTTTATGGCTTAAGGTGAAAGAAGTTCAGAAGTTGGGACACATGTGGTTGGGATGATGGATCAAGTTAATGTTTCATGAAGTCATTAAAGACCATGATTTTTGTTCTTTTTTTTCTCCTCTGCACACATGATTTCTATCCTAAAATTTACTTTCTGATGTGATATGACTGCTGGAGTTCAGGTCATTGCATTAAATTCTAAAAAGCACTAGGATATAAGCTGAATGGGAGCACTAGGTTTTTACTATTGTGCTCTGTCTTCTATCTCTAGCATATAGGACAATGCCTAGAATAGAATGAAGGAAGGAAGGATAGAAAAAGAAAATGCAAGAGTGCAAAAGGGATACATTTATCAATTGAATCTAACTTCTTTATATAACTGTTCTTTAAAGACCTGTCATAGACATCCCATGCCACTCTCCTGCTAACAACTCACTGGACAGAATTTAGTCTCATGGCCACATCTAGTTACAGAAGTGACTGGGAGATGTAGTAATTATATCAGGTGACAAAGTGCTTAGACAAAATATTAGGAAGCTATCAAAAGTCTCTGCCATATGTAGGAAGAAATGAGAAATAACATTTGAAAGACAGGTTTATTTCAGATTTTGAAGGACCCTGAATGCCAATCTAAGGAGTTATGACATAGCTACTACAAATCCAGTGTAATATTTTTTTGGGGGGGGGGGTAGTGAAATGAAGCAAATAATGTTTTAAGAATATTAATTTTGTCTTGTTCTGCATATAAGGAGCTTGGAAGTCACCACTCCAACCTAACAAGTAAAAAGCTGAAGAGAGTGAAAAATCAGTTTTCCTAGGAACCATAAGAGAGGGGAGAACATGTGGAAAACGGCTGCACCCAAGATTAGAGAGGCAGACAGGTGAATACAGGGAGTCACAGCTTACCAGACCAGAGACTCAGGGGCAGAAACTGCTATATAAACCAGCGTCAGAGTAGGAAAACCTGGACTGTGATTGATAAATTGCTGGTGGCTCAGTATGGACAAATCTGAGAACTAATAAGTCCAGGGGGATCCAGACAGGAGGCTGCCACGGTATTGTGAGATGTATCTCCAGGAGCTCAACCAGATTCCCACAGTAAATATCTGAGAAAAAATCCCCTCCTGCTTCCTGCAGTGGGGGAGGAAAAAATAACCATTTGAAATACACCAAAGCACTCTGTTCTTCTAAACAAGGCCTGCCCTCAGGAGAAACCAGATAACCAGAGCTTAACCTGCTGGTATATTATCAGAGTCTGACTGACCTAGAAAAGGAAATTACCCAACTCTAACTCACTCTAGCCTTCTTGTCCCACACCTGAAGGACAGGTAGGAGGAAAAAAAACTGAAAAACACTTGTTGAGTTCACATTCACTAAATGTGATGAGGCATGGTTTCACTAAAAGACTGAAGCCTAATCATAAGACCACAAAATGCTTCCCCTTTCCTCACACCCATCACATTACTAAAGGCCTGTTTACCTACTAAAGGTCTTTTATCCAGTACACCATACCTGGCTATCAAAAAAAAAAAAAAAATTACAAGGCATACCGAAAGACAAAAACACAGTTGGAAGAGACAAAGCAAGCATCAAATCCAGACGTAGCAGCGATGTTGGAATTATCAGATTGGGAATTTAAAACAACTATGATTAATATGCTAAAGGCTCTAATGAGTAACATAGATAGTATGTAAGAACAGAAGGCAGAAAAAGAGTGGAAGACAAATAGGATGAAAAAACAAGGCATCAAATAGAAAACAGTAACAAATATGGTAGATATTAATCCAATTATATCAATAATCACTTAGAATGTCAGTGGTCTAAATGCACCAATTAAAAGACAGATTATCAGAGTGGATAAAAAAAAAAGAAAAGACCCTAACATATGCTGTCTACAAGAAACTCACTTTAAATATAAAGACACATATAGATTAAAGGTAAAGAGATAGAGAAAAATATATCACACTATCAATGATGAAAACAAAGTATCATAAGTTTTACTAATTTCAGACAGAACAGGCTTCAAACTAAGACAAGTTATCAGGGATAAAGAAGTGCATTACATAAGGACAAAGGGCTCAATTCTCCAAGAAGATGTAACAATTCTTAATGTGTATCACCTAACAATAGAGAATCATATTTTGTGAGGCAAAAACTGATAGAGCTGCAAGGAGAAAGAGTTTAATCCACTACTATGGTCGGAGACGTCAATACCCTCTATCAGAAGTGGACAGATTTAGTGACAGAAAATTAGTAAGGACATAGTGAACTCAACACCATCAATCAACTGGATATAATGGATATCTATAGACTACTACATTCTAAAACAGAAGAATACACATTTTTCTCAAACTCACATGGAATGTTTGCCAAGATAGACCACATTCTGGGCCATAAAGCACATCTTAACAAATTTAAAAGAATAGAAATCATACAATGTCTGTTTTCAGACCACAATGGAATTAAAGTAGAAATCAATACCAGAAAGAGGAGAGACCTTCAAGATGGGAGAGGAGTAAGACGTGGTGATCACCTTCCTTCCCACAAATACATCAGAAATACATCTACATGTGGAACAGCTACTACAGAACACCTACTGAATACTGGCAGAAGACCTCAGACCTCCCAAAAGGCAAGAAACTCCCCACGTACCTGGGTAGGGCAAAAGAAAAAAGAATAAACAGAGACAAAAGGATAGGGACGGGACCTGCACCTCTGGGAGAGAGCTTTGAAGGAGGAAAAGTTTCCACACACCAGGAAATCCCCTCAGTGGCAGAGACAGGGAGTGGGCGGGGGGGGGGGGGAAGCTTCGGAGCCGCGGAGGAGAGCGCAGCAACAGGGGTGCGGAGGGCAAAGTGGAGAGAGTCCCGCACAGAGGATCGGTGCCGACCAGCACTCACCAGCCCGAGAGGCTTGTCTGCTCACCTGCCAGGACGGGCGGGGGATGGGAGCTGAGGCTCGGGCTTCACAGGTCAGATCCCAGGGAGAGGACTGGGTTTGGCTGCATGAACACAGCCTGAAAGGAGCTAGTGCACCACAGCTAGCCAGGAGGGAGTCCGGGAAAAAGTCTGGATGGAACTGCCTAAGAGGCAAGAGACCATTGTTTATGGGTGTGCGAGTAGAGAGGATTCAGAGCACCGCCTAAACGAGCTCCAGCGATGCGCACGAGCTGTGGCTATCAGCGCGGACACCAGAGACAGGCATGAAACTCTACTGGCTGCTGCTGCAGCCACCAAGAAGCCTGTGTGCAAGCACAGGTCACTATCCACACCTCCCCTCCCAGGAGCTTGTGCAGCCCACCACTGCCAGGGTCCTGTGATCCGGGGACAACTTCCCCAGGCAAACACACGGTGTGCCTCAGGCTGTTCTGGCCTCTGCCGCTGCAGGCTCGCCCTGCATTCTATACCCCTCCCTCCCGCCAGCCTGAGTGAGCCACAGCCCCCTAATCAGCTGCTACTTTAACCCTGTCCTGTCTGAGCAAAGAACAGATGCCCTCAGGCGATTTACATGCAGAGGCGGGACCAAATCCAAAGCTGAAACCCAGGAGCTGTGCGAACAAAGAAGAGAAAGGGAAATTTCTCCCAACAGCCTCAGGAGCAGCAGATTAAATCTTCACAATCAACTTGATGTACGCTGCATCTCTGGAACACCTGAATAGACAACGATTCATCCCAAAATTGAGGCAGTGGACTTTGGGAGCAACTGTAGACTTGGGGTTTGCTTTCTGCATCTCATTTGTTTCTGGAATTTTGTTCATCTTAGTTTCGTATTTAGAGTTTATTATCATTGGTAGATTTGTTTAGTGATTTGGTTGCTCTCTTCCTTTGTTTTCTTTTATATATGTATATATATATTTTTTCCTTTTTCTCTTTTTGTGAGTGGGTATGTGTATACTTCTCTGTGTGATATTGTCTGTATAGCTTTGCTTTTACCATTTGTCCTAGGGTTCTGTCTGGTTTTTTTTTTTTCAGTATACTTTTTAGCCCTTGTTATCATTGGTGGATTTGTTTTTTGGTTTGGTTGCTCTCTTCTTTTCTTTTTTTATTACTTAAAAATTTTTTAAATTTGTAATAATTTTTTAAAATTTAATAACTATTTTATTTTACTTTTTATTGATTGATTGATTTTACTTTTTCTTTCTTTTTTTCTCCCTTTTCTTCTGAGCCGTGTAGCTGACAAGGCCTTTGTGCTCTGGCAGGGTGTCAGGCCTGTGCCTCTGAGGTGGGAGAGCCGAGTCCAGGACACTGGTCCACCAGAGACCTCCCTGCTCCATGTACTATCAAACAGCAAAAGCTCTCCCAGAGATCTCCATCTCAATGTTAAGACCCAGCTCCACTCAACGACCAGCAAGCTACAGTGCTGGACACCCTAGGCCAAACAACTAGCAAGACAGAAACACAACCCCACCCATTAGCAGAGAGGCTGCCTAAATTAAGAATAAGGTCATAGACACCCCAAAACACACCACAAGATGTGGTCCTGCCCACCAGAAAAACAAGATCCAGCCTCATCCACCAGGACACAGGCACCAGTCCCCTCCACCAGGAAGCCTACACAACCCACTGAACAAACCTCACCCAATGGGGGCAGACACCAAAAACAACAGGAACTATTAACCAGCAGACTGCAAAAAGGAGACCCCAAATACAGTAAGTTAAGCAAAATGAGAAGACAGAGAAACACACAGCAGATGAAGGAGCAAGATAAAAACCCACCAGACCAAACAAATGAAGAGGAAATAGACAGTGTACCTGAAAAAGAATTCAGAGTAATGGTAGTAAAGATGATATAAAATCTTGGAAACAGAATGGAGAGAATACAAGAAACGTTTAACAAGGAACTAGAAGAACTAAAGAGAAAACAAACAGAGATGAACAATACAATAAATGAAATTAAAAATTCTCTAGAAGGAATTAATAGCAGAATAACTGAGGCAGAAGAATGGATAAGTGACCTGGAAGATAAAACAGTGGAAATAGGGCTTCCCTGGTGGCACAGTGGTTGGGAGTCCACCTGCCGATGCAGGGGACATGGGTTCGTGCCCTGGTCCGGGAAGATCCCACATGCTGTAGAGTGGCTGGGCCCGTGAGCCATGGCCACTGAGCATGCATGTCTGGAGCCTGTGCTCCACAATGGCAGAGGTCACAACAGTGAGAGGCCCTCGTACTGCAAAACAACAAACAAATAAAAAACAGTGGAAATAACTACTGCAGAGCAGAAAAATGAAAAAAGAATGAAAAGAAGTGAGGGCAGTCTCAGAGACCTCTGGGACAACATTAAACACACCAACATTCTAATTATAGGGGTCCCAGAAGAAAAAGAGAAAAGGAAAGGTTCTGGGAAAATATTTGAAGAGATTATAGTTGAAAACTTCCCTAACATGAGACAGGAAATAGTCAATAAAGTCCAGGAGGCCCATACAGGATAAATCCAAGGAGAAACATGCCAAGACACATTAATCAAACTACCAAAAATTAAATACAAAGAAAATTATTAAAAGCAGCAAGGGAAAAATAACAAATAAGATACAAGGGAATCCCTATAAGGTAACAGCTGATCTTTCAGCAGAAGCTCTGCAAGCCAGAAGGGAGTGTCAAGACATATTTAAAGTGATGAAAGGGGAAAACCTAAAACCAAGATTACTCTACCCAGCAAGGATCTCATTCAGACTTGATGGAGAAATTAAAACCTTTACAGACAAGCAAAAGCTAAGAGAATTCAGCACCACCAAACCAGCTTTGCAACAAAAGCTAAAGGAACTTCTTTAGGCAGGAAACACAAGAGAAGGAAAAGACCTACAATAACAAAACCAAAACAATTAAGAAAATGGTAATAGGAACATACATATTGATAATTACCTTAAATGTAAATGGATTAAATATTCCAACAAAAGACATACACTGGCTGAATGGATACAAAAACAAGACCATATATATGCTATCTACAAGAGACCCACTTCAGACCTAGGGACACATACAGACTGAAAGTGAGGGGATGGAAGAAGATATTCCATGCAAATGGAAATCATAAGAAAGCTGGAGTAGCAATTCTCATATCAGACAAAATAGACTTTAAAATAAAGACTATTAAAAGAGACAAAGAAGGACACTACATAATGATCAAGGGATCAATCCAAGAAGAAGATATGACAACTGTAAGTATACACCCAACATAGGAGCACCTCAATACATAAGGCAAATGCTAACAGCCATAAAAGGAGAAATCGACAGTAACACAATCATAGTAGGGGATTTTAACACCCCACTTTCACCAATGGACAGATCATCCAAAATGGAAATAAATAAGGAAACACAAGCTTTAAATGATACATTGAACAAGATGGACTTAATTGATGTTTCTAGGACATTCCATCCAAAAAGAACAGAATACACTTTCTTTTCAAGTGCTCATGGAACATTCTCCAGGATAGATCATATCTTGGGTCACAAATGAAGCTGTGGTAAATTCAAGAAAATTGAAATCATATCAAGTATCTTTTCTGACCACAATGCTATGAGACTAGATATTAATTACAGGAAAAAATCTGTAAAAAATACAAACACACGTAGGCTAAACAATACACTACTAAATATCCAAGAGATCACTGAAAAAATCAAAGAGGAAATCAAAGTATACCTAGAAACAAATGACAGTGAAAACACGATGACCCAAAACCTATGGGATGCAGCAAAAACAGTTCTAAGAGGGAAGTTTATAGCAATACAATCTTACCTCAAGAAACTAGAAACATCTCAAATAAACAACCTAACTTTCCACCTAAAGCAATTAGAGAAAAAAGAATTTTAAAAAACCCCAAAGTTAGCAGAAGGAAGAAATCATAAAGATCAGATCAGAAATAAATGAAAAAGAAATGAAGGAAACAATAGCAAAAATCAATAAAACTAAAAGCTGGTATTTTGAGAAGATAAAGAAAATGGATAAACCATTAGCCAGACTCATCAAGAAAAAATGGGAGAAGACTCAAGTCAATAGAATTAGAAATGAAAAAGGAGAAGTAACAACTAACACTGCAGAAATACAAAGGATCATGAGAGACTACTACAAGCAGCTATATGCCAATAAAATGGACAACCTGGAAGAAATGGACACATTCTTAGAAAAGCACAACCTTCCGAGACTGAACCAGGAAGAAACAGAAAATATAAACAGACCAATCACAAGCAGTGAAATTGAGACTGTGATTAAAATCTTCCAACAAACAAAAGCCCAGGACCACATGGCTTCACAGGCGAATTCTATCAAACATTTAGAGAAGAGCTAACACCTATCCTTCTCAAACTCTTCCAAAATATAGCAGAGAGAGGAGCACTCCCAAACTCATTCTACGAGGCCACCATCACCTTGATGCCAAAACCAGACAAGGATGTCACAAAGAAAGAAAACTACAGGCTAATATCACTGATGAACATAGATGCAAAAATCCTCAATGAAATACTAGTAAACAGAATCCAGCACATTAAAAGGATCGTATACCATGATCAAGTGGGGTTTATCCTAGGAATGCAAGGATTCTTCAATATACTCAAATCAATCAATGTGATACACCATATTAACAAATTGAAGGATTAAAAACCATATGATCATCTCAATAAATTTAGAAAAAGCTTTCGACGACGTTCAACACCCATTTATGGTAAAAGCCCTCCAGAAAATAGGCATAGAGGGAACTTACCTCAGCATAATAAAGGCCATATATTACAAACCAATAGCCAACATTGTTCTCAATGGTGAAAACCTGAAAGCACTTCCTCTAAGATCAGGAAGAAAAGGTTGTCCATTCTCACCACTATTATTCAACATAGTTTTGGAAGTTTTGGCCACAGCAATCAGAGAAGAAAAAGAAATAAAAGGAATCCAAATCTGAAAAGAAGTAAAGCTCTCACTGTTTGCAGATGACATGGTACTATACATAGACAACCCTAAAGATGTTACCAGAAAGCTACTAGAGCTAATCAATGAATTTGGTAAAGTAGCAGGATACAAAATTAATGCACAGAAATCTCTTGCATTCCTATACACTAATGATGAAAATCTGAAAGAGAAATTAAGGAAACACTCCCATTTACCATTGCAACAAAAGAATAAAATACTTAGGAATAAACCTACCTAAGGAGAGAAAAGACCTGTATGCAGAAAACTATAAGACACTGATGAAAGAAATTAAAGATGATACAAACAGATTGAGAAATATACCATGTTCTTGGGTTGGAAGAATCAACACTGTGAAAATGACTATACTACCCAAAGCAATGTACAGATTAAATGCAATCCCTATCAAACTACCAGTGGCGTTTTTTACAGAACTAGAACAAAAAATTTCACAGTTTGTATGGAAACACAAAAGACCCTGAAGAGGCAAAGCAATCTTGAGAAAGAAAAACAGAGCTGGAGGAATCAGGCTTCTGGACTTCAGACTGTACTATAAAGCTGCAGTAATCAAGACAGTATAGTACTGACACAAAAACAGAAATATAGATCAATGGAACAGGATAGAAAGCCCAGAGATAAACCCATGCACATATGGTCACCTTATCTTTGACAGGCAAGAATATACAATGGAGAAAAGACAGCCTCTTCAATAAGTGGTGCTGGGAGAACTGGACAGCTATATGGAAAAGAATGAAATTAGTACACTCTCTACCACCATACACAAAAATAAACTCAAAATGGATTGAAAACCTAAATGTAAGGCCAGACACTGTAAAACTCTTAGAGGAAAACATAGGCAGAACACACTATGACATAAATCACAGTAAGATTCTTTTTGACCCACCTCCTAGAGAGATGGAAATAAAAACAAAAATAAACAAATGGGACCTAATGAAACTTAAAAGCTTTTGCACAGCAAAGGAAACCATAAACAAGATGAAAAGACAACTCTCAGAGTGGGAGAAAATAGTTGCAAATGAAGCAACTGACAAAGGATTAATCTCCAAAATATACAAGCAGCTCATGCAGCTCAATATCAAAAAAAACCAAGTAACCCCATCCAAAAATGGTCAGAGGACCTAAATAGAGATTTCTCCAAAGAAGATATACAGATTTCCAACAAACACATGAAAGGATGCTCAACATCAATAATCATTAGAGAAATTCAAATCAAAACTACAATTAGGTATCACCTCACACCGGTCAGAATGGCCATCATTAAAAAATCTACAAACAATAAATGCTGGAGAGAGTGTGGAGAAAAGGGAACCCTCTTGCACTGTTTGTGGGAATGTAAATTGATAAGCCAGTATGGAGAATAGTATGGAGGTTCCTTAAAAAACTAAAAGTAGAACTACCATATGACCCAGCAATCCCACTACTGCACATATACCCTGAGAAAACCATAATTCAAAAAGAGTCATGTACCACAATGTTCATTGCAGATCTATTTACAGTAGCCAGGATATGGAAGCCATGTAAGTGTCCACTGACAGATGAATGGATAAAGAAGATGTGGCACATATATACAATGGCATATTACTTAGCCATAAAAAGAAAGGAAATTGAGTTATTTGTAGTGAGGTGGATGGACCTAGAGTCTGTCATACAGAGTGAAATAAGTCAGAAAGAGAAAAACAAATACTGTATGCTAACACATATATATGGATTCAAAAAAAAAAGAAATGTTCTGACAACCCTAGGGGCAGGATAGGAATAAAGATGCAGATATAGAGAATGGAGTTTAAGACACAGGGAGGGGGAAGCATAAGCTGTGATGAAGTGAGAGAGTGGCATGTACTTATATACACTACCCAGTGTAAAATAGATAGCTAGTGGGAAGCAGCTACATAGCACAGGGAGATCAGCTTGGTGGTTTGTGACCACCTAGAGTGGTGGGATAGGGAGGGTGCGAGGGAGACGCAAGAGGGAGGGGATATGGTGATATATGTATATGTATAGCTGATTCACTTTGTTATGAAGCAGAAACTAACACACCATTGTGAAGCAATTTTAGTCCAATAAAGATGTTTAAAAAAATAACAGAAAGATAAATAGAAAATCCCTAAATACAAAAGGTTAACAACACAGTTTTAAATAACATATGGGTGAAAGAACATACCTTGGGAGAAATTTAAAACTATTTTGAACTAAATGAAAATACAACTCATCAAAATTTGTGGAATGCAGCAAAAGCAGTCCTTGGGTGGAAATTTATAGCACTGAATGCATATATTAGAAAAAAATTTTTAAATCAATAATCTGTTTCCATTTTATGGAACTAGAGAAAAAGAGGAAATTAAATCTAAAGCAGAAGAATAGAAATCATTAGAGCAGAAAGTGATGAAAGTGAAAACATAAAGTCAATAGAGAAATCAACAAAACCAAAATCTACTCTGTGATAAAATCAATATAATTGATAAGACTTTAGACAGGGTACCTAACAAAAAAAGAAAGAGGACACACATTACTAATATCAGAAATGAAAGAGGAGACACCATTACAGTTCCCATAGAAATTAAAAGGATAATAAGGGCATACTGTGAACAACTCTATGCCCACAAATTTAATAACTTAGATAAAATGGACCAATTTCTTGATGGGCAGAATCTGCCCAAACTCAGGCAAGAAGAAATAAATGATCTCAATAAGCCTATATCTATTAAAGAAATTGAATCAATAATTAATTACCTTCCAAAACAGAAATCACCAGGCCCCGATGGGATCACTGGTGAATTCTACTGAACATCTAAAGAAGAAATTATACCAGTTCTCTATAATCTCTTTCAGAGGATAGAAGCAGAGGGAATACTTCCTAACTCATTTTATGAGGCAAGCATCCCTCTGATAGAAAAGCCAAACAAAGACAGTACAAGGAAATTATAAACCAATATTTCTCATGAACATATGTGCAAAAATGCTCAAGAAAATATTAGCAAATCAATCCAAAAAACTAAAAAATAATTATATACCATAACCAAGTAGGATTTATCCCAGTATGCAAGGCTGATTCATCATTCTAAAATCATTTAATGTAATCCATTACATCAACAGATGAAAAAAGAAAAATCACATGATCATGCTAAATAGATGCAGAAAAAATATTTAACAAAGTTCAACACCCATTCATGATAAATCCTCAGCAAACTAGGAACAGAGGGGAACTTTCTTAACTTGATAAAGACTATCTACAAAAATCTTACAGTGAACATCATACTTAATGGTAAGACACTTGAAGTTTTCCCACTAAGATCAGGTACAAAGCAAGGATGTCTCCTCTTACCTCAGCTTTTCAACACTGTACTAAAAGTCCTTGCTAATTAAGTAGGGCAAAAAAGGAAACAAAAAGTATACAGAGTGGGAGGAAAAACATAAAATTGTCCCTGTTTACATGATCATCTGATTTAAAAAATCTGAAAGAATCTACAAAAATACTCCTGAAATTAATGAGCAATTATAGCAAGGTTGTAGGATACAAGGTTAATATACAAACATCAATTGCTTTCCTATATACCAATAATGAACAAATAGAATTTGAAATTAAAAATACAATGCCATTTACATTAGCACCCCAAAATTGAAATACTTAGGTATACATGTAACAAAATATGTATAAGATCTATATAAGAAAAACTGCAAAACTTTGAGAAGGACATCAGGAAAGAGCTAAATAATTGGAGAGATATTCCATGTTGATGGATATGAAGACACAATATTGTCAAGATGTCAGTTTTTCCCAAATTGATCTATAGATTAAGTTGTAATTCCAATAAACATTCCAGCAATTTATTTTATGGATATTGAAAAACTGATTCTAGGGTTTATATAGAGAGGCAAAAGACCCAGAATAGCCGACACAATATTAAAGGAGAAAAACCAAGTTGGATGACTGATGACACCCAACTTTAAGACTTATTATAAAGCTACAGTATTCAAGACAGTGTGGTACTGACAAAACAATAGATTAATAGATTAATAACACAGAATAGAGAGCTCAGAAATAGACCCTCATAAATATACTAATCTTGACAAAGAAGCAAAGGCAATAAAATGGAGCAAAGACAGTCTCTTGAACAAATGGTGCTAGAATAACTAGACAGCCACATGCAAAAAAAAAAAAAAAAATCTAGCCAAAGACCTTACTCCCTTCACAAAAATTAACTCAAAATGGACCATATATCTAAATAGAAAATGGAAAACTATACAACTTCTACAGCATAACATAGGAGAAAACCTAGATGACCTTGGGTATGGAATATTTTAGATAAAATACCAAAGGCATAATCCATGAAAGAAATAATTAATGAACTGGACTTCATTAAAATTAAAAACTTCTGCTCTATGAAAGACAATATCAAGAGAATTAGAAGACAAGCCACAGACTAGGAGAAAAAAATTGCAAAAGACATATCTGATAAAAGACTGTTATCCCTAATATATAGAGAACTTCTGAAAGTCAACAAAAAGAAAATGAACAACCCAATTTAAAAAATGGGCCAAAGACCTTAACAAACACCTCACCAGATAGCAAATAAGCACATGAAAAGATGCTCCACATCTTATGTCATCAGGAAAATACAAGTTAAAACAATGAGGTGCGGGCCTCCCTGGTGGCGCAAGTGGTTGAGAGTCCGCCTGCCGATGCAGGGGATACGGGTTCGTGCCCCGGTCTGGGAGGATCCCATATGCCGCGGAGCGGCTGGGCCCGTGAGCCATGGCCCGTGAGCCATGGCCGCTGAGCCTGCGCGTCCGGAGCCTGCGCGTCCGGAGCCTGTGCTCCGCAACGGGGGAGGCCACAACAGTGAGAGGCCCGTATACCGCAAAAAAAAAAAAAAAAAAAAAAAAAAAAAAACAATGAGGTGCTTCTATGTACCTATTAGAATGGCCAAAATCTGGGATACTGACAATACCAAATACTAGCAAGGATGTGGAACAACAGGAACTCTCATACATTGCTGGTGGGAACACAAAATGATTCAGCCACTTTGGAAGACATTTTGGCAGTTTCTTACAAAACTAAACTTACTCAGCACAAGATCCAGCAGTCATGCTCCTTGGTATTTACTCAAAAGAGTTGAATACTTACATCCACACAAAAACCTAAACACAGATGTTCAGAGCAGTTTTATTCATAATTGCCAAAACTTGGAAGTAACCAAAGTGTCTTTAAGTAGGTGAATGGATAATAAGCTGTGTTATACCCAGATAATGGAATATTATTCAGTGCTAAAGAAATGAACTATTAAGCCATGAAAAGACATTTAAGTATGAAAAGTGAAGGAAGCCCATCTGAAAAGGCTACATACTGTATGATTCCAACTATATGACATCCTGTAAGAGGCAAAACTGTGGAGACAATAAAAAGAGCAGTGGTTGACAGGAATGGAAAAGGAGGGGGAGGATGACTAGGCAAACAAAGAGGATTTTAGGGCAATAGAAATACTCTGTATAATATCCATAATGATGAATGTATGTCATTAGACATTTGCTCAAACTCATAGAATACACAGCACCAAGAATGAGCCCTAATGGACTTTGGGTGATAATGATGTGTCAATGCAGGTTTAGCCTTGATAACAAACGTACCATTTTTGTGAGTGATGCTAATAACGGAGGAGGTTATGCATGTGTGGGGCAGGGAGTACACAGGAAATCTCTATACCACCTTCTCAGCTTTGTTGTAAACCTAAAACTGCTCTAAAAAAATAGTCTTTTTTAAAAAAAGATATTAATCTTGCATTGGCATGCAGTATACAGTTTGTAAGAAAAGACTAAGATAATCAGGGAGATAATTTCAGAAGGTTGTGGGGGTCTAAACATGAGATAATAGGATCACCCTCAGGAAGAAGAGATGATATGGGACAAAGGTTAAAATTGCATTATATAAAATGAAGAACCAACTAACTTTAAGACTCGGTTAGGAGTCATAGGAAGTCATAGGGAGGAGCCTATAGAACTGTATAATTTAAATTGATTTTTCATCTTGGACAAACTAGTCAGTTATATTTATTAAAAGGGGCTTCAAAACCAATCAACCAAATTATACTTTAATTAACTAGTAATTTGACCAAACTAACTATGAATTTTGTTAAACTGTATAAAGGCACTTGAAAATATTTCTGTTTCTGCTTTTACTTTTACCAGAGTGTGGAAACAACTTGAATTTCCCAATTTTATCCAAAATAATAATAATAATTTTTCTCAAAATTATCCCAATAATTTTGTATTTTCAAAATCAGAATAATATGCAAATGATGGAGAGGGTGTGGAGAAAAGGGAACCCTCTTGCACTGTTGGTGGGAATGTAAATTGATACAGCCGCTATGGAGAACAGTATGGAGGTTCCTTAAAAAACTAAAAATAGAACTACCATACGACCCAGCAATCCCACTACTGGGCATATACCCTGAGAAAACCATAATTCAAAAAGAGTCATGTACCAAAATGTTCATTGCAGCTCTATTTACAATAGCCAGGACATGGAAGCAACCTAAGTGAACATTAACAGATGAATGGATAAAGAAGATGTGGCACATATATACAATGGAATATTACTCAGCCATAACAAGGAATGAAACTGAGTTATTTGTAGTGAGGTGCATGGACCTAGAGACTGTCATACAGAGTGAAGTAAGTCAGAAAGAGAAAAACAAATACCATATGCTAACACATATATATGGAATCTAAAAAAAAAAGAAAATGGTCAGAAGAACGTAGGGGCAAGACGGGAATAAAGACACAGACCTACTAGAGAAGGGACTTGAGGATGGGGGTGGGAGGGGGAAGGGTAAGCTGGGACAAAGTGAGAGAGAGGCATGGACATATATACACTACCAAATGTAAAATAGATAGCTAGTGGGAAGCAGCCGCATAGCACAGGGAGATCAGCTCGGTGCTTTGTGACCACCTAGAGGGGTGGGATAGGGAGGGTGGGAGGGAGGGAGATGCAAGAGGGAAGAGATATGGGGACATATGTATATGTATAACTGATTCATTTTGTTATAAAGCAGAAACTAACACACCACTGTAAAGCAATTATACTCAAAGATATTTTAAAAATTATGCAAATGAAAAAAATTTAGAATGCAAAAATGAGGAAGTCTGTAGTCATTTGGTAAACAACTTAATGTAATAGTTACATGGCCAAAGTAATAGAATTAATTATATATCAACTATACCGATAAAATTTGAACAAAATCTGAATTTGAATCCTGAAGGTTTCTTGTAATTTAAGCATTCTTTGGTAGAATACCCACACACAGCAATAATTGTACATCAATGGAGAATTTTCATGTTTCTTTTATTGTTGCTATTCTCTTGTTATGTAGGTACAAATATTTTTGTGTGTGTAGCATCCTTTTGTTATTTTTTTAAGTAATAAGTCAATTACTTTGATTAATTGAGCCTAATGTTTGTCAGAGCATTTTTTTTAACAGAGCATTTTTTTAACATCTTTATTGGAGTATAATTGCTTTCCAATGTTGTTTTAATTTCTGCTGTATAACAAAGTGAATCAGTTATATGTATACTGTCAGAGCACTTTTGCTGTTTATTTTCTTTGGTTAGGACACAGGATAGAAAATAGTGAACAGTATCCCTTTTACTTTGAGTAGAGCTTCACTGCATTAAATAGTGTCTTCAAAGGCAAAACTAGACTGTAAGCTCAATTCAATTTCAAACTCTTTCATGTCACTGTGTTCTTTTCTATGTTGGGCAATTGACCCAGCAGTGGCCAGACAAAAGGGCTTAGCATCTGAGTAATTTAGATCACATCTGTGCAACTCAGATGTACACTCTGCATGCATCATAAGCTTTTCCCAAAGTAGAAAATGAAATACACAGAGATAATTATTGCTGCTGAAAAATTCAATGCTCTGCAAGACAGATTTTATTTTGACTAGTGCATATTACAGTACATTTGTGGAACAAAAGACAAGCTTAGTTTTTGGAGCTTCTTTCCACATTCTGTGTGCCTTGAATATTTTCTGATCTAGGCACAGTCATATGCATTTGGGTGTTTCTCTTCCCTCCCTTCACTTCTCTCTCTTAAAGATTAGCAATAAAGGAAAGCATCAGGGCTATTCTAATTTACTTATCCAGCATTTGACCATTGATTTTAGTTATTTAACATTTGCTGAAGAAATACAGTGGCATATAAGGAAAAAAGAAAGTCAAAACAGGGCAGAATCCTTTTTTTAAAAATCCACGACAGTGGCAAAACTTAGCTTGATCATACCCAGCGTTGATGACAGTGTGGGTAAACAGGCATGCTCATACAGTCCTGGTAGAAATGTAAATTGTTTCAACCCTTTTAGACAGAAACTTAGCAATCTCATCAAATTTTTAAATGCATATAAAATTTGACCCAGAAAATCCACTGCTAGCAATTTGCACAAGTATTCAAAGATACCAGGCTGTTTACTGCAGTACTGATGGTGTTAGCAAAACAATGAAACCAAACTAAATGTGCACTTGTAGGAGAATGGTTAAGTCAAGCTATTTTTTGTAGAAATCAGTTCATGATGTAGTTGTCTATGTGCTAATAAGGATAGGTGACCATGATGGATATACCTACATATATATATACTGATGAGGCTACAAACAAGCTACCCCAAAATATAACACCTTGGCATATTAAATACCTTTAGCTGAAGGAGTTTGAGAAAATGGCAGAAGCAGAAACCATCCATTACACTTCTTCCTTGAAATAGGCCAAGAAACACTCATGTGAGAGGCACTTTCCCTAAACCCAGAGAAAAGGAACATCCTTATCTCTGACAACGATGGGATGCTGAGAAGAATCCTAACAGGCCTTGCTGTTTCCCCCAGTTTACTGCAATTACTTCATACTCCTTAACCTATCAGATTCCTCCACTGCTGTACACTTCACCAAACCTGGCATAAAACACTCAGGTCTAACTGTTTCTTTGGGTTTTCTTTTCCTCATGAAGGCTCTCATGTCACCTAAAACTTATATTAAATAAATTTGTATGCTTTTCTCCTGTTAATCTGTTTTTGTCAGTTTAATTTTCAGACCCAGCCAGATACCCTAAGATTGTTGAGGAGAACTTTACCCTCTCCTACAATACCCATACTTAGGTACTTGTCAACTCATTGAAATTTTCCTAAGGGTACATGTGGAACAGTTAACATTGGATATTCTTAGAGACAAAGGAATTATGGAGATGAAGCTTTTTCCTTTTCTCATTATTAATCAAGTATTTTTGTTTACCATGAGCATGTATTACTTGAAAAATCACAATAAAATATTCATTAAAAGAATATTAAAAAGACATAGGACTTCATTTTTTGGAAATGTTTGAAAGCGAAAGTATTTCAGGTTTCAAGATTCTATGTTTTCTTAGTTTAAAATTTCATAATTGAAATTGCTATCATGGAATATATGCAGAAGCAAAATATTGACATAGACCATTTATATACATTTCTACAAAACAATATCATCTATTTCAATGATTAGGGTGTGCTATATGTCAAAATGTTGGTTTTAAGACAGTAGAAATGATTGATCTATTGCATTTAGGCGTCCATCGTGATAAGTATCTCT
This sequence comes from Mesoplodon densirostris, assembly GCF_025265405.1. NCBI lineage: Eukaryota > Metazoa > Chordata > Mammalia > Artiodactyla > Ziphiidae > Mesoplodon > Mesoplodon densirostris. The sequence goes on along the minus strand of NC_082669.1, from coordinate 12,023,480 downwards.
GAGACATGGCAACAGCTCAGTAATAAACTCCTTGGCAGCAGCTACAAGCTTGACAGTGATGTATGTCTCGGGCACCTTAGGAGGACCCCAGCTCCATTTCCTTCAGGTGATACCTGGTTTCCCTTTTTCTCCAAGGCAAGAATTTAATTGGTTGTATCTGGTAGAGATGGTGGAGTGGAATGATAGGGGAAGGACACAGGAAAGGGGGGGGGATACACAATCATGAAAACTGTTCCAGAAAGTTCTTTCAACAAATCAGGAAAGGAAGGAAGGTAGGCTTTCACTTGAAAAGGGAGCTAACTGAAAAGGGGCTCTAATACTAGCAACTCAGATGTAGGGAAAAATCAAGAGAAATAGTTGTAGAAGCTTGAGCAATCAGTTTAAAAAACTGATTTGAAGATTATTTATTTTGATATTTATCTGTTTTATTAATTATGATACTTGGGATTGTCAGATGACAAAACCAACACATTTAGTAACGAGTTTGCTGTTCTTTATTCAAGGGAAAACAGCCCATGGATGGCGGGAGTACAGAACTTCACAAGCAGTGGAACGCTCTTCCCTGGGGATTTTGGGCGAAAGAGAGTTCTACAGAACTCGTTAGAAGAGGCAGCCTGGAAACAGGGCATGATTGGTCAAGAGGTCAGGCATTTCCTTGTAAGACTATCAGGTCTTATTTTCTAGGGTAAGGTGAGCTAGTTTAGCTGAGTGGGAGGATGGTGATTGATGTATGTTAGGATTCCTTGACAGGTGTTTCCTGTCAGTGCAGGCTGATTTAGGTTTAGGTTTAGGTTTAGATTTGTGATAAGGGGCCAAACATGGAGTCACTGGAGCAGGCTCCATTTCAATACATGAATTAACTTTATCTAGATTAATATTAGAATAACATGAATTTTTACCTTTCTTACTGGTAGAGACAAAATAATTTACAGACATAATTTCTTACCCATAATAAATGTTCATTAAACATATGATGGCTATTAAATTAATAAGCCTATATAAAGATATTTAGTTCTAAAGTTAAATTAACATCTGACCCATGACTTTCTACTAGTAAAAGCTAGGGAGACAACTATCAAAATTTTCAGTTGAGACAATGCTCAAACCACTATTAAAAGGACATTCAATTTAAAAGGTAGGGACAGGGGATACTTTGTAACAGAATATGTTGAACTGATTTATGTGGCAAGTAGATTCAAGTGCTTAGGTTACAGGTATTACAAGAGAGATTAGCATCTAACTGAGGCTTTTATTCCTGAGCTAATACAGAAAGCCAACTTTTGAGGAGAAATTTGGACCTTTCACTGACTGTGTGGAACTGAAGCATGAGCAACTATGTTTAATTTTTCTTTAAAATGATGGATTTGTAGTTTAAATGATGAAATTCGTTTTCAGCCACAAGTCAGTCTTGAGTGCATCTGGGTTTCAGGAGCTTTTCCTGGGGCTTAACTGTTGTTTTTCCCAGGGCTCATCCATTAGGAACCAAGTGGGTTGCCTTCGGAGAAAAATGATAGTTAATTATTTTCCTTTTTTATGCATATCAACTACTATGCTTAAGTTAAGCAAATAAAAGTGGTTTACTGAAAGATTGGCATAGGGGCCCATGAGTCTGTGCCCTTCAGTTTATACCAACAAACAAACAATAAAAACCAAAAAACAAAATCAGCTTTTTCTTACCTTGCTCTTATCTATGTGAAGTAGACTAGCAAAGGGCTTTTCACCTGTGGCAAGTGAGAGTCTCCCTTTCTTTCTTCTTCCTTTCCTTCCTTCTTTTCCTGATTTGTTGAAGGAACTTTCTGAAACGGTTTTCATGATTGTGTATCCCCCCCCTTTCCTGTGTCCTTCCCCTATCATTCCACTCCACCATCTCTACCAGATACAACCAATTAAATTCTTGCCTTGGAGAAAAAGGGAAACCAGGTATCACCTGAAGGAAATGGAGCTGGGGTCCTCCTAAGGTGCCCGAGACATACATCACTGTCAAGCTTGTAGCTGCTGCCAAGGAGTTTATTACTGAGCTGTTGCCATGTCTCAGAGATACTTATCACGATGGACGCCTAAATGCAATAGATCAATCATTTCTACTGTCTTAAAACCAACATTTTGGCATATAGCACACCTTAAGCATTTAAATAGATAATATTGTTATAAGCCATAACACAACATGCAAAAATTTATGTAAACGGTGTTTGCTAATATAAAATTTATACTATAGATCTATTTTGATTATTCTTCATTATATGGGTGCTATGAAGAACAAAATATGATAACTTCAGCAGAAATAAATATATCGTTTTCCCCAGCTTAATTAAGGTATGATTGACAAATAAGAATTGTATTTATTTAAGGTGTACAATATGTTGTTTTGATACACATGTACAATGTGAAATGATTACCACCATCAAGATAATTATCACACTCATCACACCACTTAGTTACCATTTTTTTTGTGTGTGGTGAGAACACTTGGGATCTTCTCTATTAGCAAATACCAAGTATACAATACATTATTATTAACCATAGTCCCTGTGCTGTACATTAGGTCTCCAGAACTGATTCTATAATTGAAAATTTGTACCCTTTGATCAACATCTCCCCATTTCCCCTACCCTTTACCACTCCCCCAATCCCCCAGTAACCACGATTCTACTCTCTATTACTATGAATTCAAATTTATTATATTCCACATATAAGTGAGATCATGCAATATTATCTTTCTGTATCTGGCTAAAAATAAATATATCTTATTTGCTTCTTGTTAGAATGTTGGTCACATTATTTCCCTTTGAAATAAATTTGACTTTAGAAAATTAATGTTGTCTCAGAATCTTTTGATCTTTATAAAGACAAATACTTGGTATTTGGGACATGATTTTACTAGTACATTATGCAACGCTTAAGATAAACTGGAGAGAAATCAAGCTATTATTCATGGAGAGGTGGGGCATTCCATACTTGCAACCATGACTACAAATAATATGAACATCCCATAGCTTTGCTAATTTTCTTAATTTGATGATGAAACATTTAACTATGGTGATAGTCAAGCATCGCAGGGGAAATATAACAAATAAATTACTTTGGTCAGTACACGTAAACAACATAAAAATAAAATGCCATGATTTCTTAACTATATTCCTTAAAAGTTAAAAAAGAGGTAACAGGCCCATAATGGAGTCACTTGTGCTAAGCTCACATCACCAAACCCAGACTTAATACCTAACCTCATTGCAGCGTCAGCCTCTCCCAGGAGTGTAATCATAACCAGTCAGTGTGGAATTTCCTGGTCAATACTAGTGAGGTAAGCTGCCCGGTAGAGCGCAGCTATCTCCCAAAGGAAGGTGACCTTGCCTGAAACAACCCGCTCTTTGCTGGTAACTTCCTTGTCCCACGCACCTCTGCTTAAGAAAGTCTGTCATTTTGTATAGCTCTTTGGAGTTCTTTCTGTTTGCTAGGCAGGATGCCGCTCAATTCATGAATCACTGAATAAAGCCAATTAGATCTTTAAAATTCACTCAGTTGAATTTTGCTTTTAAACAATAGGAGCTGAGCAGTGAAGTAAGTCGGGCCTCAAGAGCTTATAACTTAGGAAAGAAAATATGATAACTTATCTTAGGTGACTGTGTTAAGTGAAATTCTGATCATGACAACACCGAACTTTTCCAAGATACTTTCATACTTGGCATTATCAGACAAACTACTACATAATATAAATGTGATCGTACTCAAAGCACATGGTGGATTGTACAGAATTTCAAACAAATGTCGAGACACATTTGAAAGGGTAAGAACCAATGAGAGAATTCCCCAGATGAAACCTATAGTAGGCTAATTAAATACATGCCTCTACTCTGCAGCTATGTTTGCTTCTCATAGTAATAAAGACACACTGAGCGCATACATTAGGTCAGGGAAGTGTACATGTTCTTGATAATGATATTGCTGTTTAGAGACAACTCAGAAGTGATGGTGCTATGTTTTGAGAACAGACCTACACAACTCCAGGAGCATTTAAATACCAAACTATACTTCATCATTCAAAATAGAACCAGACAGGATAAGGATAATTTTAAGAGTCAGTTTGGTCACAGAGACCAACACACCATCAGAGGAAGCACAGTAGAGAGCAGCTTACTATAGTGGTTTAGCTTTTGCCTGCTAATAAATAAAACTTACTTTCTTTGAGAATATCTACCCTCTAGCAAATATTTCCTGAATCTCTGCTACGTGTCAAGTACTGAAGTTTTTTGATAGAGAAGGTAGTGAGCATGAAATAAGATGGCATAATAACAGTACATTTTGAAGGTTTGGGTGTGATTTTTTCAGACAAAGACTGCTTTTAATATTCCCTGGATAACATGGAACCACTTTCTCTACCCCTTCAAAATCACAGAGATTGTGAACATCCATGAAATCAGATTTCCGATAATTCCTGTTATTCCTGGGGAGCATAATCTCTGCTTTACGTCCTTGCCCTTGCCACATCTACCACAAATCCCAGAGAGGAAGTCAGCACTTAAGATATAGAATGAGGGGAATCACGACAGACTCAGTTCCAGAATAAAGTAAATGGTAGTAATTGGTAGTAGCATCATTCATTGAGCACTTACTTGATGCCAAACCCTATAGTAGTGGTATGTACATTATCTTATTAATCTTCAAAACAATTGGACAGAATAGGTATTATTAGCCCTACTTTGCAGATGTTGTATGCTAAAATAGCTAGCCCAAACTACTCATAATGCAAAGACATTCAGACACAAGGTGTGAGAGCAACTTTCCTATCTCTAGAAAACACTAGAAGATGTAGTAAATTTTCAGAAGTTGCTGATGGGAAGTCTGGGAAATACTGCACCTAGCTGTGAGAGACCGAAAAAGGGAGTGGTGAACCATTAAGCCACTCTCAGCTGTTTATATATGGTGAGTCACTAGTCATTAAAGATGGCTGTTGGACAAAACATCTCCCAGCTGAGGCAATTATAACTGATCTGCTCATCTTGCTTTTCCCCTTTTACTTCATCCCAAATACTTGCTAAGCAATAAATTCATTTCCAGCTCTGAATTTACTGTTGAAAATTGATATATTCTTGATCTTGACCCTTACATCTCCACAAGTCATGGCTCACATTCTCCAGGAAAATTCGAGTAAACAGTTGCCTGAGTGAAAGTGACCCCAGGACTCTTGCAATTCCACATCTCGTAGCCTGTGAAATGACCCTCTGCAGAAGGAAAGTGGGTAGTGTACATGTAATGCAAATCTATTCTAAAAAACATTTAAAATATGTTTTCAGTATAACTCTCACATTGAATTCTTCAATGAGAAATAAAAATCATTCATCTTAAGTTATTTGAAAAGTTTCCTGCTTCATAATAGAACCAAGCTTTAGAAACTCAGCTTTAGCCCCACCCGCAATTCAAGAGGTAGAACAAATTAGATGTAGAACAGATACCAATCCAGTTTGAACAAAACAAGTGTTTATTTTCAGGCTCTGTATTCACTAGGCACCACAATGTTCCTTCTCTATTATCAATCATGCTTTATAGAAATATGATAACAGAATACAACATTTATATCAAACTATCTCTCTTAAATACCTATCCAAATTCTCTCTTTAATTTCCCTTTCCCTCCTCAAGGAACATTCACTAGCAAATTATGTATCCATTTTTTGCTGGAGAGTTTTATGCATGTTGAGATGAGTCACTTAGTCATGGCTTTTGCAAAATTCTGGTGAGGAAAATCTACTTATGTCTTGTGATAATATCATCTTCAGAAGTGTGTCATCTTCTGAAGGGACTTTTTTGAGTTCTCAGAAAGCACACCCTGGTTGGCGATAGGATCCAGGCCTCCAGGCAGACTAATATGGAAATATATTGTGGGTACAGTACTGCACAGGAGACGTCATAAGATTCTTTCTAAAAGTCACAATAAAGTGCTTTTCTTTCATGTCAGTAGGGGACGATGGAAAGAGCACTGGGCTAAGAGTCCAAGAGATGAGTTTCAGACCTAATAGCTATGCCCACAATTTTTCCATGGACAAATTATTTCACTTCCTTGGGCTTTGGCTTGCTTAAGTTATCTGGAGGGGTTGGGATTGTCAGAAAATTTAAAGAAATGTGATAGATGATGGTCCTTCTATCAATTTCTCTTTTGTATTCAACGTTTAACCTCTTATTTATCAATTTATCTTTTTCCTGAAAAGTTTGATCAGTTCCCATCACACTTCTACCAACAGCATCTTCTACTCAAGGCTACTCTTTTTTTTTTTTAACCACTTAGTTAAACTTTTAATTTGTTTCTCAGCAATTTTGTCCAATATGTCCTGGCTTTGAGATGTTTTTGTTCAACAGGTTGGTACAATAGTGGGTACGATTTGGAATGGTAGAGGTGGGTTGATCAAGTGGGCATTTTTAAACATCTCATGGCATGACCTTCTCTTTCAATACTCAGCCATTCTCATTTATATCTAAGGCTGCAGTGAATTTGCATGGTGAGGGTTAGGACATCTAACTGTTCTTTCTTCACACTGGTTTAGCTGTAATAAATGTTGGGTAATTTGGAGTCTATGCACTCCTTACTCAGAAAGGACTGGATATACAATCTTGGTATGGTAATTTTTTTCAGAGTAGAAAATCCCTCACAGAATATGTCTGACGATCAACAATAACTTTTTCCCATGATGTTATTCATACTGTTGGTATATGACCTCATTTATATTTTTACTTTTCATATCAGTTTTAAATTCTTTATCCAGTAAAATGTACATGGCTCTTATGTTCTCCCATCTCCCAGTGGAGAAGAGGGGAGAGTTTCACACCATGATATAGTCAAAATGGGCTTCATCTAGATGTAGAACCCTATGGTAAGGAGGGAAGAGGGCTTTTTGTGTTCATGCACTATACTGGCTCCCAGAAGGTGAGTCAAACAGTCCAGGCTGTTGGAAGGGAAAGGCCAGGAAATCACTACCTAGTCCTCTTCAGAGGAGCTCCACATTTGGTGCTCTCCCTCCAGTGCAGCCTCTGGTCTCTCCTTCCTGCTGGAAAGAGTCCTTATATCTCACTTTACAGGAAAAAGAGGACCAGCTGCATACTCCAGCAAATTCTGAAACTGAGGTCAAGAAATAGAAAGTGAAAAGGGATCTTGAAAAGACCCTTAGATCTTTGAAGAAGGCCACTTTGACTCCGAGAAACAAGCAGAAGCTGATGTCTCCACAGAGCCTGCACAAATGCTCCCTGTAGAGAAGAGGAAGCAGCAGACTTATGGGCTCCTAAAGGTGAAACTCCAGCTCCAAAGAAAAGCTGACCTAGAGGGTCCCTTTTGGATGGTGGCTGAGATGTAGTTTCCTTTGGGAAAATTTGCCTGGTCCCTAGGCTGGGCAGCTCTGACCTCTTAAAGTCACAGGGAACCCTTTGTCAAGGCTTGTGTGTGTCATTAGGGATCCCAAGGAGACGCCCTAAGTCCCATCCATCCTGACACTCTCAAAAGTCTAGGTCTAGCAGCTCTCCACCCAATATGGAGGCACAGAGGAGCCTGTGAGTTTCCTTTTCTTTTTGCAAGCCAGCAAACCAGGCAAGGTTAGGTCAACTGTGGAACAAAGAGAAGCCTGGTGAGAATTAAACTCATTGACCTCATTCCCATTAGCACTAATTCAGCCCTGTGCACAGGCAACACAGTGTTCCCAAACAGAGCCAATACATGACTACTTTGTAACAGATTCTCTCTTTTTGGAAGAGTAGCCTGTGGAAATACTATATAGAGAGATGGTTTCTTGATTGGTCATAGAAGTAATGATTCTTTTGCTATGCTGTTCTGGATTAAAAAATAAGAGAGATGTTATGAAAAAACACGATGTGTTTAGGTCACTACGTGACAGGTGAATTCATAGCCAGTGGAGTAGGGTAAGTATAGACTATGTGTAATTTATGGTTAGTTACTCCAAACTATGGAAGTATTTTGTCTCCACTCTGGAAGAGAAAATAAAGTTCATATTTCTTTGGACTTGTAGGGAAATATATTGGGTAGAACACAGTTTGGGCAGCAATGGAAGTAGGAAATACTCATAATTCCCATTGCCTGCTTGTTAGTCTTATTTTCTTCCTTTTAATTTTCTTTTCCTTCCTTGCCTACCTGTAAATAGTCAGAACATGAGGCCCCAGATTTCCTGTCACTCCTAGATGAAAGGGTTTGAATAGTCTCTAAGGTGTTAGGAACTCAATATATTTAAAAGAAGAGCTTGGTCTTCTTCTCAGGAATAGTTATGACAGAAAATTAATAAAATAACTAGAAAAGGCCATGCTTTACACAAAGGCAGGGGATAGCATTCCTGGTATTTGTCAAATTATATCATGTAAAAATATGATATTTTTAGAGTAAAAATCATGATATAAAGTCATATACACATATATATTAATTTTACTTCTGTAACAAAGTATACAGAAGCAAACAGGAAGACAAATAGAAAAATATCTTGTGTGGTGGAGCTATATATTTTTTTCTTTTAAACTTTTCTTTAAGATATAGGTATAATTATTTGTTCTTTGTACACACACACATTCATATGCACACGGCATCTGATAGAGCCTAAAAGTCAAAGGTCAAGGTGTAAGGACTTCCCTGGTGGTCCAGTGGGCTAAGACTCCACACTCCCAATGCAGGGGGCCTGGGTTCGATCCCTGGTCAGGGACCTAGATCCCACGTGCTGCAACTAAGAGTCCGCATGCCACAACTAAAAATCCTGCATGCCGCAACTAAAACCCAATGCAGCAAAATAAATAAATATTAGAAAAAAAAAAAAAAGTCAAGGTGTCCTGGCAGAAAAGGTTAAAGGGAGGGGAAAACTAGACTCGTGAGTGATGCTGTGTTGCTTTCTCATTCTCATTCAGCCTGCAATACAGCAACAGCTTCCTGTCCCTTTTCATGGCCCAGAGTATTGTAATCTTTGTGGTAAGGGGTCCTGAACCAGGAGGCCTGATGCATCCCACCTAGCAGAAATGTTGCTGGCACAGCAACACTCTCAACATTTGTCCTCTTCTGTAATTTAAGCAATCTCTTCTACTTACAAACTCACAACTCCACAGAGAACCTGGGTGGGAATTGGGTGGTGGTGGAAGGTGGCATGTTATTCGACTAATCTGACTCAATCCTGAAAGGCCAAAACAGTAATTCAATAGCAGACTCTTAAAAAAAAAAAAAAAAAAAAAGAAGTGTGATTTATCGGCGTTTTCATCTCACACCATTTCCTGTCAAATAGAGTAATAGTTACTGGGTACAATAAGAGTATAAAGTATTTTGTTTCAAAGAATAATGAAAATGGTTGGCAAAACTTTTTATTTCACATTCAAGTAAGTCTGCTGATTGGAGTAATTCTGATGGTATCCTTCTTTATGGAGAAGATGGAGAATAATAGCAAATGTTTTCAATGTGCTAACTATAGGCCAACTAAGTAACTTAGTATTTCATATGTAGTAACTCATCTAAACCTCATAACATGCCACAAAGTAGCAAGTACTATGATACTTATATTAAATAGGAGGAAACAGAAACAGGAAGGTTAACTTACTTGGCTAAGATCACACAATTGGGCGGTGGCTGGAACTCAGACAGGCTGTGCTTGTAAAAACTGTCATGTTTTTCTGAAAATGAATGGATTCCTTTTTCTGAAAGAGAACAGAATCTGTCATTTGTTTCATGTCTACAAAAAAGAAAATTTTCAATGATTTAAACATAATAGTTGACATTTATCAAGTGCTCCCTCTGTGTCAGAGAATTTCTAAGCACTTTCACTGAAATATCTCATTATTGCTTGCAATAATCCTTTGAGGTATTATTAGCTCCATTTTAAAGACAAGGAAACTGAGGATCAGAGAACAAGTAACTTGTCTAAGTTACAAAAGGTAAAAGGGACATAAGATTCAGGTAGTGAGACTCCAGGGCCCACACCCTTTACCACTACTTTGCATGTTCAATGGATTAGTCAATTATTCACATTTATTGAACACTCATGAAGTTTAGAGTGTTGAAGGGTACCTCCCGCTTGGGATATATTATTACCTTCCCCTTGGGATACATTGTTTGTCTGTTAGCATGAAAAATGAAGTCCAGGAGCACCATTAATTAGGACCATTTGAAATCCATGGAATTTGACTATCAGATGACTGGTTCTTTGCTAATGTATTCTGACTGGCTGCAGACTTAAATCCTGCACTCTTTGCCAAAGCATCCTTGGACTTATTATTAATGTTTGGGTAATTTCCCAAGACATGCCAAACTTATATGAATAACTATTCCTGTCTTGTAAATTGGTAGAGTTGTTATGATTTCTCTCAGTGACTACACTCTGGGCAGGAAGATGGCATCAGGATAACTAGATAAGGTAAAATTTATCTGTAAACTTTGTTCAACATGGTATCCTTGATGTATTCTTTGTAGAAAGGGGAGAAGCTAACAACGAGAATGAATAAATTAAAAACTGATATTCTAGAAAGAAGACAGATTGATAGCTGATTGTCAGGGACTTTGCCACCAATAACCTGGATGACCTGATATTTTCTGTGATCCAGAATCATAATATGTAAAATGGTGGGGTAAGAGTTGATGATCTCTAGAAGTGCCTTCTATTTCTAATATTTAAGTCCTTTATAAATAAGAGGTATATTGTGCAGGGAATTGGGTATGGGGAGATTGAGAAGGGTAATGGTGATATTTCTGTGGACACAGATGTAATGAAAAAGTGATTTACAAAGTAAACAAAGTCATTAGAATATATTATAGTTTAGGGATGTCAAGCTGCTAAGTCACTGCCACTAGCAGTTTATTTATTTATTTTTTTTGTTTTTTGCGGTACGCGGGCCTCTCACTGTTGTGGCCTCTCCCATTGCGGAGCACAGGCTCTGGACGCGCAGGCTCAGCGGCCATGGCTCACGGGCCCAGCCGCTCCATGGCATGTGGGATCTTCCCGGACCGGGGCACGAACCCGTGTCCCCTGCATCGGCAGGTGGACTCTCAACCACTGCACCACCAGGGAAACCCTAGCAGTTTTTTAAAAATCAAGCACTAGCCAATCACAGTTAACAAATTCACCCTTAGCAGTTTTTATCTACAGGCCTGGACAGGGTACGTGAAGTCTGTTCATGGGACAGTAGGATCAAATCAAGACGGTCATAATAAGTAATCAGTGTTACAGCCAAGAGTTGAGAGACAATGGCTCAAGTTGAAAAGGCAAGGTTAGCAGCTAAGTCAGAAGAAACGGACCAAGAAGGCATGTTTGAACGGCTTAGGAAATCTTGGAACCTGTTTAAGAATTTGGTCGCTGAGCCAAGCTTCATTCATTCTAGGGCACACAGGCAGATGACACCAAGCCAGTGGGCAAGACTGATCAAAAGCACTTACTGATTTTTAAGTCATAGAAAAAGCATCTGATTAAAAACAAAGCAAAAAAAAACCCCTAAGTTCAAATCCTCGCTCCAATATTACTGTCACAAGAGAAAGGTTAATTAATATCTCTGAAAATCAGGTGTTTCCAACAACAAAATCAGGATAAACTTCCCCAAAGAGAGTTTATTTAAGGATTAAACTAGGGACTTCCGTGGTCGTCCAGTGATTAAGACTCTGTGCTCCCAATGCAGGCAGGCCGGGTTCGATCCCTGGTCAGGGAACTAGACCCTGCACACCGCAACTAAAGATCCCACATGCCTCAGTGAAGATCCCGCGTGCCACGACTAAGACCGGGTGCAGCCAAATAAATAAACAATAAATCTTTTTAAAAGGATTAAACTAGATCTGTACATGAAATTGCCCCCAAACTAAAATATGAAAATGGGCTATGGATGCTGCATCATTTCAATTGACTACTCAGACAATAACTCTTTCAGGAGACAGTCTCTTCCCTGTTGGATTTACATAATGCCCAGTTACTTGAAATTTAGTTAGAATCTTGAAAGTTCTATTAAAAATCCCTGTTATATCAAAGATCATTCTCAAACACTAAAACACTTGAAAGAGCTTAGAAGAAGAGTATTCTAAGGACTCAGTGTGAGATTAATAGGAAGATTCTCAGCTGTGAAAAAACCTAAATTTTGAAGTTCTATATGACTAGATCTGTGCAGACTGTGTCCTCTGAAGACTGGACCATACTAACCAGTGTGGAGACTCAGGTAGGCACGGGGTGGTGGATCTCATAGAGCAGTAACCAACCACAGGGACTGAGAGGTGTAAAGGCCAAGTGAGCTGGATGTGGAAACAAATGACCGACCTTCTTGCTCATCTAATGTGACCCTGTGGACAAGTTTAGTGTCTTTACTACATTTGTGAAGTGAGGGGCTGGGACCGGGTGACCTCTAAATTTCTACCCGTTATAATAGTCTATGATTCTGCAACTTAACTGTGTCCCGTATTTGTCCATCAGATTTCACTCTTCAAAGCGTGTTCATAACTATTAATCACTTATCCTATGAGGCAGGCATGGCGTATATTTTTATCATTATTTTATGGATAGGGAGGTAGAGATTTGGAGGTTGTGGTTCCCATAAAGTTTCATTTTGGGGCCTGAGTCAAGGATCTAGATTCAGAAACACTTAGTTGATTTTAAAAATTATATCAGAGTTGGGTATGTTTCCCTTTAAGAATTCTTGGCAATTATAAATTATTTTGAACTATCATGTGATATGTTGGCTGCTATGGAAACTGCATTAATACATGAAGCATGCAAAGACTGTCACCACATCAGATGCTGCTGCCCTTTGGCTATGCTAACTTACTCATCTGCTTTTTTTTCTTTGAAAAATATTTCTCTCTTTTCTTTTTCTAAACACATGGACATTATGCTTATAATCCAAGAAACCTCATTTTGAAGTGACTCATTCTTATGAAATGCACTTAATGACTTGGAACAAAAGATTCTGGTAGAAATACAACCTGGAAAAAATATTCCATTTAAAAATATATACATAGTATTCATTTAGTATTTCTGTGGCTCAACTAAAATGTGCAAAGAAGCTATGGAAGAAAAATTAAATTAATCAGCTGGTATCATGTTTATATTAAAATTGAAAGGGAAAACCGTGCATGAGTTTATGCATAATTTTTTCATTTTAAATAATATATAAAGATATTTAGTATATCTGAGTTCTGACCAAAGCTATGAATTTTTTTTTTTTTTTTTTTTTTGCTCTATGCGGGCCTCTCACTGTTGTGGCCTCTCCCGTTGCGGAGCACAGGCTCCGGACGCACAGGCTCAGTGGCCATGGCTCATGGGCCCAGCTGCTCTGAGGCATGTGGGATCCTCCCGGACCGGGGCATGAACCTGTGTCCCCTGCGTCGGCAGGAGGACTCTCAACCACTGCGCCACCAGGGAAGCCCTAAAGCTATGAATTTTTAAACTTTGCATACATTTATGAAATATGAGCACTTATAGGCATCAATGAATCTTAAAAGATCATCATTGCTTTTAGATCTATACAGACTATTAAATGCAAATATGTATTACATATATGCATATAATATACATAATATCTGTAAACAGTTACCACCTGCTATAGACTGAATATTTGTGTTCCCCAGAATTCATATATTAATCTAATCCCCAATGTGGTGGTATTTGAAGGTGGGGCCTTTGGGAGGTGATAAGGTTATGAAGCTGGAGCCTTCAAAAATGGGATTAGTGCCCTTTTGAGAAGAGACCCCAGAAAGATCCCTTGTTTCTTCCACCATGTGAGGACACAGAGAAAAGACGGTAGCCTGTGAACGAGGAAGCAGGACCTCACCAGACACAAAATCTGCTGGCACCTTGATCTTGAATTTCCCCACTTCCAGAACTGTGAGAAATAAATTTCTATCGTTTATAAGCCACTCAGTCTACAGTACTGTTATAGCAGCCTGAACAGACTAAGACACCACCTGCACTCCAAAGCTTGTTATCTGTGTTTTGAATGCAGGGCCTCTCTGTCTTAATTTGGACTCAATTTTCTTGAAACTGCCTGTGTTTTTTTACCCCAAGAAATAGTGGAGAGGTAGATCCACAAATTATATGGACCAGAAGTATTTATTTTCTCCTACATTCACTGCTCTTTGGCAAACGCATTTAACCTCATTTTTTACCATCTTCCTTGCCACCTTGTGATGCCAACTTTGGTTGAAGTGATAACAGTCAGTACTATAATTTTCTTGGTGTCAATTTATAGGCTACTATAGGACACATACTTTTATTTACATTTCTCTGATTAATAATGAGTTGGATTTTTATGTACCTATTAATTATATGACTTCTGTAAAATAAGTATTCATAAATTTGGCTGTTTTGCTTACTGACTTATATTATTTAGATATAAAAGGAAGTACACATTTTAATAGAATGGAAAATGTTAATGTTTGATATATTAAAGGTTTAAATTTTTATGTAATAGGCAAATGTATTTTATCTTCATACATATTATGATTTCATTCTTAGAAAGTTCTCATCTTCCAAATCTTAAATATCCATATGTATTGATATTTTATAGTTTTAGCTGTTACCTTTAAACTTTTCATTGCTTCAAAATATTTTAGATGTAATGCCAACTGAGAATTGGCCTTTTTTCCCAAAATAGTTAATTTTTCCAACACAATGTTAAACATAATACCTCTTTTTCTTACGAATGTGTGATATTTTAAATCCTATATTGAGATTCTAACATTTGTTCTAGAGCTACTCCATTATCTGTCCCTCAATTCTTAAGCCACTACCACACTACATTAAATATTATATCTTTAAAATGAAATTTATAATCTGCTAGCATGATTCACTCCTTAACATGATTCACAATTCTCATTTAATTTTTCCAGATAAGACTAATAAAGTCCTCACCCCCAATCAAAATTTCCAATGCTCTTTCTTTTTGTTTCATTTCTTTTCATTTTATTTGTTCTGCCTTATTTTTAACATTTATCTCAAACTTGTAAGGAGTCCTTATTTTGCCAGAAATATTTCATATTCACCTCAGTTTGTAGAATTTTATTTGTACAGAGCACCTTGGATGAATAAGAGTTAATATTTGGAAGGAGTTCAAAAAGACATTACAAAAGTTGCTCTAAATGCATGCAACCTGAAAAACGGACACTGAATATAGGATTTTTTTTAAAGCAGGGATGGTAGCACTAGAGGTGGTAGCACTAGAGAATTAATATCTTATATAGGGAAAACATGAGATGTTTAATTGGTAAGTTCAGTTACATTACTCAATTTGAGTATTCTCAGCCACAAGAGCAACAAATTTCTTTACCCTGGGAAGTTTGCTTGCAATCCGACTCACATCACATAGAAGATTTGCACCCAACAATGTTACAAGAAAGATATATCTCCAGCAATTACTGCATTGCATGCTCTTATTCATAAATTTAGACAGAGTCATAGGAATTACAAAACCAATGGAATTATGATTTGGGGGCTTTAACAGAGGAAAGAAATCAATATTTTAAAGAAGATCATACATACAAGGCAGGGAAATATCACAGATAAGCTAAGATTTGAAACGTGATTCCCCTATGCACTGGTGGTTTGATGATGGACAATTCCTGAACCAATCTGATTTTAGTTTCCCCATTCATAAAATAGGTCATAATAATATTCTGTGAGGGATGTAAAAAAGATTAAAGGAAATGATGAAATGATTTACAAACTAGGAGCACTTGAAACTTAGTACTAATAAGTGTTAAGAATTATTATATATTGCAATTAATGAACAATTTTTAAGCAAGTACAAACTCCCCATAATACTAGGAAGTAAACAAATCACTGCCATGGAATATAAAAACATACAAAAAAGCTCATAGACTGGAAAAGGAAGATCTAAATAGAATGAGGACAGAGACAAATCTAGCTGATCCTTTCTAAGGACTTTATTAATATATTCATAGAAAGAGAAACATTGAAATTTTGAGTCCTATAAAAGATAGTGCCTCTTGTAAATGGTGGTTGACTACCTGGAACTTGGTTTGAATTAAACTGTTTGAAACTGGAAATGTGACTGATTACATTTGTTTGAAACAAAGGCCCTAAAAATAACAGCAACAAAAAGGTGTTTATATGAAAGATCATCAACTGTCTGTAAGGGAGACAAGGAATAGTGCAGGGAAGTGATAATTTTGGACATACAACCAAGAACATTAAGACCTAAAGAAAAATTCAGAAAACAAGGCAATTCATTTGCCAACAGAAGTATCTTCAGTCAATCTGAAGAAAAGTTTTTTCTGTATTGGGAATGTGTAAGAGTTGTATTATTAAAGTTGTGTCACAAGTTCCATAACATTTGCGATGGCACATGCACTATGGACTGTAGGAAAAAGAGGTCCCAAGTTAATAACCAATCAAATGATTATGGGAGAGAAATGGAAAAATGAAAAAATTGAAATGTATTTTAAAACTGAAGGAGCTAGCTCTGATGGCCTGATTAAAAAACAGAAAAGAAAAACAAAACACTGCTGTGACCATTTATTTCTAGTGATACAGAAGTATATGAAATAATTTCTGAGAAGATTAATAGCAAAAAGTCCACACAGAAGGTATAAAATGAACCATACCTTTTCCAGATAAGTTATCAACACCCAGAAGGAAAATTTATAACTCTTCTAAGAGAGAGAATTATCAGACTAAGACATCCTGAAAGAGATAAGAGATGGAAAATAGTACTGAGTTCTATGTTCCTCAGTTCTAAATCTACTCAAAGACGGTGGCAATTTGTTGAGAAATGTTTGGACATGGAACTTCATTTTCTATAGAACTGACAATTCTGCTCTTACATATAAATTATAATACAAAAAAAGCACTTAAAAATTAAGGCAATTATAGATTGAAATTAAGAAAATGTTGTTCCTTAAAATGTAGGCAGTGAATTCTTGGACAGGACATCTCATCAGGTGATCTTTCAAGAATGTGTGAACGCTTTGATGTCCAAGGGAATTACCGGGATTAACTGACTTTGTGACTTTGCCATTCGAATACATTTTATAGCAGAATAAGATATTGAGAAGCAGAACATAAGTAAAAGAAGAATAAGGAGGAGGAGGAGGAAAAGGAGAATGAGAAGGGGGGGACAAGGATCTAGGGGAAGATGGGGGAAGAGTAAGACGCGGAGGTCATCTTCCTCCCCACAGGTACATCAGAAATACATCTACACGTGGAACAACTCCTAGAGAACACCTACTGAATGCTGGCAGAAGACCTCAGACCTCCCAAAAGGCAAGAAAGTCCCCACGTACCTGGGTAGGGCAAAAGAAAAAAGAATAAACAGAGACAAAAGGGTAGGGACGGGACCTGCACCAGTGGGAGAGAGCCGTGAAGGAGGAAAGGTTTCCACACACTGGAAGCCCCTTCGCGGGCGGAGACTGCGGGTGGCGGAGGGGGAAGCTTCGGAGCCGCGGAGGAGAGCACAGCAACAGGGGTGCGGAGGGCAAAGCAGAGAGATTCCCGCACAGAGGATCAGTGCCGACCGGCACTCACCAGCCTGACAGGCTTGTCTGCTCACCTGCCAGGATGGGCGGGGCTGGGAGCTGAGGCTCGGGCTTCGGTCGGAGCTGGAGCACAGGGAGAGGACTGGGGTTGGTGGCGTGAACACAGTCTGAAGGGGTTAGTGCACCACGGCTAGCGGGGAGGGAGTCCGGGAAAAAGTCTGGGCCTGCCGAAGAGGCAAAAGACTTTTTCTAACCTCTTTGTTTCCTGGTGCACGAGGAGAGGGGATTAAGAGCATTGCTTAAAGGAGCTCCAGAGAAGGGTGCGAGCCGTGGCTAAAAGCGCGGACCCCACAGATGGGCGTGAGATGCTAAGGCTGCTGCTGCCGCCACCAACAAGCCTCTGTGCGAGCACAGGTCACTCTCCACACCTCCCTTCCGGGGAGCCTGTGCAGACCGCCACTGCTGGGGTCCCGGGATCCAGGGACAACTTCCCCGGGAGAGCGCACGGCGCGCCTCAGGCTGGTGCAACGTGACGCCGGCCTCTGCTGCGCAGGCTCGCCCCGCCTCCCTACCCCTCCCACCCCCGGCCTGAGTGAACGAGAGTCCCCGAATCAGCAGCTCCTTTAACCCTGTCCTGTCTGAGCGAAGAACACACGCCCTCCGGCGACCTACACGCAGAGGCGGGGCCAAATCCAAAGCTGAGTCCTGGGAGTTGTGCAAAGAAGAGAAAGGGAAATCTCTCCCAGCAGCCTCAGAAGCAGCAGATTAAAGCTCCACAATCAACTTGATGTACCCTGCGTCTGTGGAATACCTGAATAGACAACGAATCATCCCAAATTGAGGTGCACTTTGAGAGCAATATTTATTATTTTTCCCCTTTTCCTCTTTTTGTGAGTGTGTATGTGTATGCTTCTGTGTGAGATTTTGTCTGTACAGCTTTGCTTTCACCATTTGTCCTAGGGTTCTATCCGTCGTTTTTTGTTTTTTGTTTTTTACTTTAAAAAAAACTTTTTTCTTAATAATTATTTTCTTATTTTAATAACTTTATTTTATTTTACCTTATTTTATTTTATTGTATTTTATCCTCTTTCTTTCTTTCTACTTTTTCTCCCTTTTATTCTGAGCCGTGTGGATGAAAGGCTCTTGGTCCTGCAGCCAGGAGTCAGTGCTGTGCCCCTGAGGTGGGAGAGCCAACTTCAGGACACTGGTCCACAAGAGACCTCCCAGCTCCACATAATATCAAATGGCAAAAATCTCCTAGAGATCTTCATCTCAACACCAACACCCAGCTTCACTCAATGACCAGCAAGCTACAGTGCTGGACACCCTATGCCAAACAACTAGCAAGACAGGAACACAACCCCACCCATTAGCAGAGAGGCTGCCTAAAATCATAATAAGTCCACAGACACCCCAAAACACACCACCAGACGTGGACCTGCCCACCAGAAAGACAAGATCCAGACTCAACCACCAGAACACAGGCATTAGTCCCCTCCACCATGAAACCTACACAACCCACTGAACCAACTTTAGCCCCTGGGAATAGACACCAAAAACAATGGGAACTACGAACCTGCAGCCTACAAAAAGGAGACCCCAAACACAGTAAGTTAAGCAAAATGAGAAGACAGAGAAATACAAGCAGATGAAGGAGCAAGATAAAAACCCACCAGACCTAACAAATGAAGAGGAAATAGGCAGTCTACCTTAAAAAGAATTCAGAATAATGATAGTAGGGATGATCCAAAATATTGGAAATAGAATAGAGAAAATTCAAGAAACATTTAACAAGGACCTAGAAGGACTAAAGATGAAACAAGCAAAGAGGAACAACAAAATAAATGAAATTTAAAATACTCTAGAAGGGATCAATAGAAGAATAACTGACACAGAAGAACGGATAAGTGACCTGGAAAATAAAATAGTGGAAATAACTACTGCAGAGCAGAATAAAGAAAAAAGAATGAAAAGAACAGAGGACAGTCTCAGAGACCTCTGGGACAACATTAAACGCACCAACATTCGAATTATAGGGGTTCCAGAAGAAGAAGAGAAAAAGAAAGGGACTGAGAAAATATTTGAAGAGATTATAGTTGAAAACTTCCCTAATATGGGAAAGGAAATAGTCAATCAAGTCCAGGAATCACAAAGAGTCCCATACAGGATAAATCCAAGGAGAAACATGCCAAGACACATATTAATCAAACTGTCAAAAATTAAATACAAAGAAAACATATTAAAAGCAGCAAGGGCAAAGCAACAAATAACACACAAGGGAATCCCCATAAGGTTAAGAGATGATCTTTCAGCAGAAACTCTGCAAGCCAGAAAGGAGTGGCAGGACATATTTAAAGTGATGAAGGAAAAAGCCTACCATCAAGATTACTCTACACAGCAAGGAATTTATTCAGATTTGATGGAGAAATTAAAACCTTTACAGACAAACAAAAGCTGAGAGAGTTCAGCACCACCAAACCAGCTTTACAACAAATGCCAAACGACCTTCTCTAGGCAAGAAACACAAGAGAAGGAAAAGAACTGCAATAACAAACCCAAAACAATTAAGAAAATGGGAATAGGAACATACATATTGATAATTACCTTAAATGTAAATGGATTAAATGCTCCCACCAAAAGTCACAGACTGGCTGAATGGATACAAAAACAAGACCCATATATAGGCTGTCTACAAGAGACCCACTTTAGACCTAGAGACACATACAGACTGAAAGTGAGGGGATGGAGAAAGATATTCCATGCAAATGGAAATCATAAGAAAGCTGGAGTAGCAATTCTCATATCAGACAAAATAGACTTTAAAATAAAGACTATTAGAAAGACAAAGAAGGACCCTACATAATGATCAAGGGATCTATCCAAGAAGAAGATATAACAATTGTAAATATGCACCCAACATAGGAGCACCTCAGTACATAAGGCAAATAGTAACAACCATAAAAGGGGAAATCGACAGTAACACATCCATAGTAGGGAACTTTAACACCCCACTTTCACCAATGGACAGATCATTCAAAATGAAAATAAATAAGGAAACACAAGCTTTAAATGATACATTAAACAAGATGGACTTAATTGATATTTATAGGACATTCCATCCAAAAACAACAGAATGCACATTTTTCTCAAGTGCTCATGGAACATTCTCCAGGATAGATCATATCTTGGGCCACAAATCAAGCCTTGGTAAATTTAAGAAAATTGAAATTGTATCAAGTATCTTTTCTGACCACAACGCTATGAGATTAGATATCAATTACAGGAAAAGATCTGTAAAAAATACAAACACATGGAGGCTAAACAATACACTACTTAATAACGAAGTGATCACTGAAGAAGTCAAAGTGGAAATCAAAAAATACCTAGAAACAAATGACAATGGAGACATGACGACCCAAAACCTATGGGATGCAGCAAAAGCAGTTCTTAGAGGGAAGTTTATAGCAATAAAATCCTACCTTAAGAAACAGGAAACATGTCGAATAAACAAACTAACCTTGCACCTAAAGCAATTAGAGAAAGAAGAACAAAAAAACCCCAAAGTTAGCAGAAGGAAAGAAATCATAAAGATCAGATCAGAAATAAATGAAAAAGAAATGAAGGAAACGATAGCTAAGATCAATAAAACTAAAAGCTGGTTCTTTGAGAAGAAAAATGAAATTGATAAACAATTAGCCAGACTCATCAAGAAAAAAAGGGAGAAGACTCAAATCAATAGAATTAGAAATAAAAAAGAAGTAACAACTGACACTACAGAAATACAAAAGATCATGAGAGATTACTACAAGCACCTCTATGCCAATAAAATGGACAACCTGGAAGAAATGGACAAATTCTTAGAAATGCACAACCTGCCAAGAATGAATCAAGAAGAAATAGAAAATATGAACAGAACAATCACAAGCACTGAAATTGAAACTGTGATTAAAAATCTTCCAACAAACAAAAGCCCAGGACCAGATGGCTTCACAGACGAATTCTATCAAACATTCAGAGAAGAGCTAACACCTATCCTTCTCAAACTCTTCGAAAATATAGCAGAGAGAGGAACACTCCCAAACTCATTCTACGAGGCCACCATCACCCTGATACCAAAATCAGACAAGGATTTTGCAAAGAAAGAAAACTACAGGCCAATATCACTGATGAACATAGATGCAAAAATCCTCAACAAAATACTAGCAAACAGAATCCAACAGCACATTAACAGGATCATACACCATGATCAAGTGGGGTTTATTCCAGGAATGCAAGGATTCTTCAATATATGCAAATCAATCAATGTGATACACCATATTAACAAATTGAAGGAGAAAAACCATATGGTCATCTCAATAGATGCAGAGAAAGCTTTCAACAAAATTGAAAACCCATGTATGGTAAAAACCCTCCAGAAAGTAGGCATAGAGGGAACCCTCCTCAACATAATAAAGGCCATATATGACAAACCCACAGCCAATATTGTCCTCAATGGAGAAAAACTGAAAGCATTTCCACTATGATCAGGAAGAAGACAAGGTTGCCCACTCTCACCACTGTTATTCAACATAGTTTTTGAAGTTTTAGCCACAGCAATCAGAGAAGAAAAGGAAATAAAATGAATCCAAATCGGAAAAGAAGAAGTAAAGCTGTCACTGTTTGCAGATGACATGATACTATACATAGAGAATCCTAAAGATGCTACCAGAAAACCACTAGAGCTAATCAATGAATTTGGTAAAGTAGCAGGATACAAAATTAATGCACAGAAACATCTGGCATTCCTATACACTAATGATGAAAAATCTGAAAGTGAAATCAAGAAAACACTCCCATTTACCATTGCAACAAAAAGAATAAAATATCTAGGAATAAACCTACCTAAGGAGACAAAAGACCTGTATGCAGAAAATTATAAGACACTGATGAAAGAAATTAAAGATGATACAAATACATGGAGAGATATACCATGTTCTTGGATTGGAAGGATCAACATTGTGAAAATGACTCTACTACCCAAAGCAATCTACAGATTCAATGCAATCCCTATCAAACTACCACTGGCATTTTTCACAGAACTAGAACGAAAAATTTCACATTTTGTATGGAAACACAAAAGACCCCGAATAGCCAAAGCAATCTTGAGAATGAAAAATGGAGCTGGAGGAATCAGGCTCCCTGCCTTCAGACTATACTGCAAAGCCGCAGTAATCAAGACAGTATGGTACTGGCACAAAAACAGAAATATAGCTCAATGGAACAGGATAGAAAGCCCAGAGATAAACCCATGCACATATGGTCAACTTATCTTTGATAAAGGAATCAGGAATGTACAGTGGAGAAAGGACAGCCTCTTCAATAAGTGGTGCTGGGAAAACTGGACAGGGACATGTAAAAGTATGAGATTAGATCACTCCCTAACACCATACACACAAATAAACTCAAAATGGATTAAAGACCTAGATGTAAGGCCAGAACCTATCAAACTCTTAGAGGAAAACATAGGCAGAACACTCTATGACATAAATCACAGCAAGATCCTTTTGGACCCACCTCCTAGAGAAATGGAAATAAAAACAAAAATAAACAAATGGGAGCTAATGCAACTTCAAAGCTTTTGCACAGCAAAGGAAACCATAAACAAGACCAAAAGACAGCCCTCAGAATGGGAGAAAATATTTGCAAATGAAGCAACTGACAAAGGATTTACCTCCAAAATTTACAAGCAGCTCATGCAGCTCCATAACAAAAAAACAAACAACCCAATCCAAAAATGGGCAGAAGACCTAAATAGACATTTCTCCAAAGAAGACAAACAGATTGCCAACAAACACATGAAAGAATGCTCAACATCACTAATCATTAGAGAAATGCAAATCAAAAGTACAGTGAGGTATCATCTCACACCAGTCAGAATGGCCATCATCAAAAAATCTAGAAACAATAAATGCTGGAGAGGGTGTGGAGAAAAGGGAACACTCTTGCACTGCTGGTGGGAATGTGAATTGGTACAGCCACTATGGAGAACAGTATGGAGGTTCCTTAAAAACTACAAATAGAACTACTATATGACCCAGCAGTCCCACTACTGGGCATATACTGTGAGAAAACCACAATTCAAAAAGAGTCATGTATCAAAATGTTCATTGCAACTCTATTTACAATAACCAGGAGATGGAAACAACCTAAGTGTCCATCATCAGATGAATGGATAAAGAAGATGTGGCACATATATACAATGGAATATTACTCAGCCATAAACAGAAACGAAATTGAGCTATTTGTAATGAGGTAGATGGACCTAGAGTCTGTCATACAGAGTGAAGTAAGTCAGAAAGAGAAAGACAAATACCGTATGCTAACACATATATATGGAATTTAAGAAAAAAAAATGTCATGAAGAACGTATGGGTAAGACAGGAATAAAGACACAGACCTACTAGAGAATGGACTTGAGGATATGGGGAGGGGGAAGGGTAAGTTGTGACAAAGAGAGAGAGAGGCATGGACATATATACACTACCATACATAAAATAGATAGCTAGTGGGAAGCAGTTGCATAGCACAGGGAGATCAGCTCAGTGCTTTGTGACCACCTAGATGGGTGGGATAGGGAGGGTGGGAGGGAGGGAGACACAAGAGGGAAGAGATATGGGAACATATGTATATGTATAACTGATTCACTTTGTTAAAAAGCAGAAACTAACACATGATTCTAAAGCAATTATACTCCAATAAAGATGTAAAAAAAAAGGGGGGGTGTTCCCCAACAACTTAATTGGTGAAAGTGTTAGTATAAATTAAAACATGCAGGGAGACCGTATGTTTACACTTTCCTCCTAGGCAATAGGAGAATAATATATGTTAGTTAAAAAAAAAAAAAAAAGAAGAGGGACAAAAAGAAGGACAAGAAGAAGAGGAAAGAGAACTTAGTGCACTCACTAGTTGTGGTGCTCATTCAGATGACCAAAATGTATTTCTCAGATATATCTGGTCTTCATTCATAGTTCTTGCCTCACAGCTCCCAACCCTTGGATTTTCTGCCATCACAATTGGGTTTATGTTAATGAAAGTGACTTTTGGATCCCACCCCAGGGTGGCGGCTGGTTGCCAGGAGAACCAGCCATGCGAGTAGAGGGTTGGAACTTTCAGTCCCACCCCCTGATTTCCGGGAGGGGAGAGGGGCTTGAGGTTAAATGAGTCACCATTAGCCAATGATTTAGTCAATCATAACTAATATATAATTAGCCTCCATAAAACCCAAAAGGACAGCCTTTTGGCCCTTTTCAGAAGACCTTCCACACTGGGGAACCAGAACACTTCCACATGCCACGGTGCCGAGCCCCAAGTTCCACAAGGACAGGAGATTCTTTGTTTGGGACCTCACCCTATATATCTCCTTATCTGGTTGTTGATTTGGATCCTTTAATATCTTTTTATAGTAAATTGGTAATCTAGGGAGTAAACAGGTTTCCCTAAGTTCCTGAGTGAGCCATTCTAGCAAATTAATTGAACCGGAGGAGAGGGTTGTGGAAACCTCTAACCTAAAACCGGCAGCTCAGAAGCACAGGTGAAAACCTGGGCTTGCAACTGGCATCTGAAGTGAAGAGTTATCTTGTGGGACTGAGCCCTTTACCTGTAGAATCTGACTCCATCTCCAGGTAGAGTGTCAGAATTAATTTGAGTTCTCCGACACCCTGCTGGCATCTGAGAATTGCTTGTTGGTGTATGGAAGCCTCCAAAAACACATGTTGGAACTGGGTGCAGAAGGCCTTTCATGCATTCATTTATTTTATCACTCATTTAGTAAATATTTACTGAGTGCCTGCTTATATTCCAGTCAGTGTTATAGGTGCTGGTGATACAATAATGAATGAAGCTGTCAACATCCCCTCAAGTTTTATGGTAGCAACAAAGATGTGACAACATGTAAATTAGTTTATAATATTAGATAGTACTATATATTTTTTTAATCTTTTTTTTTTTTTTTTTTTGCTGTACGCGAGCCTCCCACCGTTGCGGCCTCTCCCGTTGCGGAGCACAGGCTCCGGATGCACAGGCTCAGCGGCCATGGCTCACGGGCCCAGCCGCTCCGTGGTATGTGGGATCTTCCCGGACCGGGGCACGAACCCGTGTCCCCTGCATCGGCAGGCAGACTCCCAACCAGTGCGCCACCAGGGAAGCCTTTTTTTTTTTTTTTCCGCGGTACGTGGGCCTCTCACTGTTGTGGCCTCTCCCGTCGCAGAGCACAGGCTCCAGACGCGCAGGCTCAGCGGCCATGGCTCACGGGCCCAGCCGCTCTGCGGCATGTGGGATCCTCCCGGACCGGGGCACGAACCCGTGTCCCCTGCATTGGCAGGCAGACTCTCAACCACTGCGCCACCAGGGAAGCCCGGGAAGCTCTTTTTAACATCTTTATTGGAGTATAATTGCTTTACAATGGTGTGTTAGCTTCTGCTATATAACAGAAGTGAATCAGCTATACATATACAGTCCCTCTTGCGTCTCCCTCCCACCCTCCCTATCCCACCCCTCTAGGTGGTCACAGAGCACCGAGCTGATCTCCCTGTGCTATGCGGCTGCTTCCCACTAGCTATCTATTTGACATTTGGTAGTGTATATATGTCCATGCCACTCTCTCACTTCGTCCCAGCTTCCCCTTCCCCCTCCCCTTTTATAGCACTTACTACTATCCTCTGCAACGCTGATGAAATCTCAGGAGGTACAGAGTATTCAGAAAAAGTAGGCCCAATGTAAATAATCCAAATGAATGTTGCTCAGTAAAAGCCCAAGGAAGTTAAGGAAATAAAGTCAGTTTCTGTGATAACTCAGCAATAACTCAGCAGTGCTTCCTGAGCGCTCAGTGCAGCAAATTCTGTAGTGCCCTGCCCAGGGCTGACTTACCCATCTCCAAGCTGATAGGAAATGAAACTCCAGCTTCTCACAGTGTATCTCACTCGACGTTATATGCCCTCTGAGCAGTTGTAATGAATGGCTGATGTGAGAATATATAGGCCCAGCCCCTTGCATCAATTTGAGACAACTCTGAAAGGCCATCACAACTCCAGATCTCCAAGTGGGATCAGCTGAGGCCTCAGCTGTCAACTGTGAGGTCGGTCAGCTTCTGCCTCTGTCCTGTGTTGCCTCAGCCCTTAATTCCTTACAGGTGTGTCTCCGGAAGGCCTTTCCCAGTAAATAGTCTGTCTCAAATTCTCTGTCTCAGAATATATTTCTAGGGATCCAGTCTAAAACAGATAATTTGAAGAGAGTTAAGTGATTCCCCATGTAGCTTGGTGAAAATTAAGTACAGGTTTTTTTTTTTTACTTCATGTGCTAATTGGCTATTTGTATATCTTCTTTGGAGAAATGTCTATTCAGATTCTTTGTCCATTTTAAAATTGGATTCTCTATTTTTTTATTATCGAGTTGTAATATTTCTTTATATATTTTGGATAAAAGCCCCTCGTGAGGTATATGATTTGCAGATATTTCCTCTCATTAGGTGGTTGGTCTTTTCACCCTCTTTTAAAAAACATTTATTTATTTATTTTTAATTAAACAATTTAAACATTTTATACAATTTTTAAAGGTTACTTTCCATTTACAGTTATTACTTAAGTACAGTTTTTATATGAAAGGAAATGAGGTACAAAATTTGGGGGTAAATTTAGATACTGAAGGTATATGAAACATTCAAATAACGTTCACTGAAAACTTTAAACGAGAAGCTTGAGCTCATGTCTGTTTAAACAATACTTTAAAAAATTTCACTTTACGCTTGAAAGGGCTATACACTGCTCCTGATCAAGACCTATTAATGACGATCATTTCAAATTCTTGATAGTCACCATCAAGGAAAACCTTTGTTCATACAGATATATGAAATATCATTTAAACACATTTTAAAACTAAACATTTGAAACTATTGAAATCATGTGTAAAGCAGTTAAAGATATGAAGGAAACTTCATTAATAATTTAATGATAAAATGTCTTATAATAACTGTAATAGATTTCAAATCCATTCAAATGCCTTCAAATCAATAATTTCAAAATAATGGTGAATCTTTCATTTGCAGAATATACATACGTTGCTAGGGCTGTGACCCAGCCGCTAGCTTAGATGTCTCTAAAAATGTACGTGGATTGCAAGAGGAACAGAAGGTATGTAAAGACAGTTTTAGATCCTAGCCCTGACTTTGGTCTGCGTACCATGCTGTTTTGCACACCTCGGACATACAACATGCAGCAGCTCAATGGACCCACATCTACAGTGGCTGCTGATATAGATGTCCAGGTGGTAGAGGATTCCCTTCCTTATTATAGAACAGTAAGTGCTGGATGTTTCATGTGTTCACTGCTCACAGGGATCTTGGGCACACTTTCTGGCTGGCTCTGCCTGGACCATTGTCTGAGGAACTCAGAGAGAAAGGGCTTCAGTGATCTGAAAGGATTTCATGACACACCCACAACTCTTTTGTGGCAGCCCATGGTGTGCTGTATACAAATCGGGTAGCTCAGGGATATACTCCTAGGAGTATATTCTCAAGTGACCGAAAGAAGATCTCAGGGGA
This sequence comes from Mesoplodon densirostris, assembly GCF_025265405.1. Classification (NCBI taxonomy): domain Eukaryota; kingdom Metazoa; phylum Chordata; class Mammalia; order Artiodactyla; family Ziphiidae; genus Mesoplodon; species Mesoplodon densirostris. The sequence goes on along the minus strand of NC_082669.1, from coordinate 11,995,486 downwards.
ATATGAAGATCTTCAGCAGTTTAACTGGGAAAAAGGAGCTAAGACTTACAGTCCTAGCAATTCATGACATTTGCAAAGCTAACAGCAATGCATTTTGCAAGCTGGAAAACAGATGGACCTGTGGTAACTGGCTGAGCAGACCTGAAAAGAGAAATCCTAAGGCAGCAGTGATCTGAGACCTGAGAAGCCCCCTGATTTAAAGCAGAGAATCATCCAAAGAGTCAGGAATAGGTCACACCATGTGCCTTTGGAAATAGGAGTGAAGGGAGAAAAGCTAAAATGAGGAAAATTGGGGGAGACTGCAAAGTAGTTGAAACTCCAGTTCCTCTTCCCTGCTATCTCACTGGACAGAAGACAAAGGATTCATGTCCTGGAAAAGGTAAGATTGAGGGTCTTTGGAATGGGGATCCAGTGGCGTGAATGAAAACGTTGGTATCACACAGAACGTAGGGGATGCAGTGACCAGAAGCATGTTGTAGTCTGGGTTGAAACCCCCAGTCTTCTTTTTCTACTGAAGTCCCAGAATTCTTACAGCCAGACCTTTACCCACCAAGCAGGAGATGGAAGAGAACATTCTGGGGAATCTGACCAGCTCAAAAGGAAAGAACTAAAGACTCTAACACTTGTGGTTCATCTACACAGTCATACTTTAAAGTTCAAAAACCCCACACACATGCTCAGTGTTTCCGCTCAAGCTTTTAGACCAGCTTCTTCCTTCGTCTGTAGGTTCTCGATTCTCCTAGTTTCCTCTGATAATCTGGCGATAACTCTCCAAATTAACGTTTCTCATTCTTCATCCACTGGAATTACTTGTCAGCACCGAGAACAAAAAATTGCCCTTTTCCTGCCTTCTTTCCTGAAATCTGGAAGCTGAAACTGGGGGGCTTGATATAAACTCCAAATAAATCACAACAGATCATATATGAGCAACCTTCACGCCTGCTGCTATGGGGGCAACTCAGAAAGTTCACCCGAACACCCAACGCCATCACCAAAGACGTTCAAACTGTAAACCAAGAGATCCATTGGATGGCCACTGCTGTCTTCGAGTCCAGCATCTAGAAATCTCAGCTGACTCTACTCTGGACTCAGAAACTGGGTTTCCAACTATTAATCTTTGTTTTTCTTTTATTTTCATAGAAACTGCTTTCATTAAATGCCTGACTGCTAGCACCATCCAGCAAATATCCTCTACTACCAAGTTCCAACAGATGCTTCAGCTGGTCCTTAATGAACAAAATGCTACCAAATGAGAAATGGACTTACATTAGAAGAGACATGCTTCTTTCCTTGAACAGGAGGAGAGACTGACAAGGATTCTCTCCTTTACCAAACTTTAGTCTGGTTCTTCTGAGCCAGACTAGCCCCATTCTTGGGCATGTTGCCCAATGGCCCAATTTTAACCAAAATCCCCCACCCTTGGTACCTGATCACCCACGATATCTCATGTCTGATTACCCTAGCCTGCTGATGTCAGCAAGAATCCTGTTAGGTGAGTTTAACCAGAATCCCCTTACCCCTCCTGTTTCCTCTGAATAAGTTTCCATCCCCACCCTTCCATCTGTTCTTGGGCTATAAATTCCCACATTTCCTTGTATTCAGAATTGAGCCCAGTTCTATACTGAAGTCTCTTTTCTCCTATTGCAATAGTTCCTGAGTAAAATCTTTTTTTTTTAATTACTTTACTATCAGACTCTAGTTTTTCTTTGACAAAGGTAACCATCTGTATAGAAAAGCTAAAGAGATTCCACAGGACTTCTTAGAAGAAATCATTTTATTGTTGAAATGTTAAGTAGGAGAGACTGTGGGAAGGCTCTAGTTTCTGTTTCAGAAAAAAGAAGTTTCTGACTTTAAGAAATATAATTGCTATTACATACTCTGTTGTCTTGTATTTGGTTGATTACTGGTTTCAGCTGCAAAAGAGATGTACCATGTAACTTTTTATTTCTGAAATTATGTTGTAAAATTAATTCAATTATTCTCTCCATAAAGGAGAAACAGAATGTAAAGAGATTAAGGTTTTTTTTTTCTTTTTTAGCAGCAGCCAAGAATAGTCTCTAAGCCAATAAAAGATTATGTGATGGTAATGATATTGAGGGAGAACTTGGTGATAGAGTTCTGTGATTAATTTGACTACAACACAAACTAGTATACGGATGGGTGGCAGAGGGAAATGTAATTACAAAGAAAATCAAAGTCAGTTTGCCAGTATCCAAAGTATACAGAGAAAATGACAATGATCCAATTAAGGAAGTATGTAGAGAATGTTGAATTCATGTGAAAGTTTATAATGTCTCTGATATATGGACTGATGCCAGGGGAATTTGACCCAGCAGGAATCAAGACCAAGATTCAAGGAAATGATGCTTTAGGAAGATGAAAGTACAAAGGTAAAAGTCCAGACAATTAGGCATTCTCATTTACAAAGGAGACTTTGGACTCATTCCTAAGTTTTCTGAAAACAGGAAATCTACCCTTCAGGAAGAGCAATGTCCATGCCATTTTTACACTGTATATCCTAGGTTAGCAGCATTCACTTAGCAATGGAACCCTTTTCAGATTATTTTCTTAATCAACTCATATAAAAGAAAGCAGAGAAGACTCAGATTCTATTTCTGAAATTGTGCAACTCTCCTCCCCAAGCTCGGTACTGAGAAGTGCCATGACCCAGCTCCCTCCACCCCCATCATTAAAATCTAGCAGTAACTAAGTTAAAAGTAAAGTGTTCTTTATTACGATTGCTTTAGCACCCTCAAGGAATTTCAGATTACTTAACACAGACAGTAGGTCATGAAAAATCTTGCCTGTGATCTTGTGGGTTGCTTGGACCAAGTGTTGTTGTTGTTTTTAAAATAAATTCTTCATCTAGTGAAGCATCTACAGGTTTTGATCAGCATTTCTAATCCATACGCTCTATCTCTTTTAACTACCTCTACATCTGTAACAGCTGGAAACTTCCTATATACATTGAAAACACAGCAAAAGACAGGAATTTTGTTGTTAATTTTGCTTATATTGCACAAATAATATATATCCTTTAGAAAAAAATAGAAAATAAACTGAAAGGGGAAAAATTACCTATAATCAAAACACTCAGAAAAATAATTAATACCATTTTGGTGTAAAGCCTTCAAACTTCGTATGTATACTTTATAATATATGCATATATTTTTAATTGGATATTGGAACTAAATCTGCTTTCACATAACTCAGTCCTCTACCATGAATGCTATACCATTCCCTGTTAATACATGTTTATCTTCATTCTCAATGATACATAGAATTTCAATATGTAGATTTATCATCTTTTACTCGAGTACTTGTTAATGGGCATTTTTAGAGTTGTTCTTAATTTTTCACTAATAACTCTACAGTGGCCATTCTCCTGAATATATATCTTTGCCAACTGCAAAATTATTTCTTTATAGTATAGTATTAGAAGTAGAATTTCTTAATTAAATAATGTGAAACTGTTCAACTTTTTGTTTATGCTGCTAAATGGCCCATTAGAAAGTTTGTATGAATTTAAAATGTGAAGAATGTTGGGAGAAAGGAAATAAGACATTCTCCACCTCCAGGGCAAGAAAAAAGGTCTAACAAATATCCATTCTTGAAGCGTTGTATATTTTGATGTGTATTATGCTTTGAACCAATGCTTTTTTACTCAAACTCAAAAAAAATTTCAGTTATTTTTAGAGAATCTGCTCTCTACTCTTTTACATTTAGCATGACAGGCACTTTGTGCAAATACCTTTCACACTTAAGATTTAAAAGGAGAATCACAAAACACTTTTCTAAAAACTGTTGCTTAGAAGAAGAAATCAAATTATAGAAGACACATAGCTAAGAAATTCATGAAAATAAGAATACTTCAAATAAACATGAAATGTAACTAAAGCCATAGTTTTAAAATATGTGAAACATTCAACTTAAGGAGTTAGGAAAAAACAATAAAGAAAAATGCCAATGGAATAGAGACAATGTATATTTTTGCTCATAATTTTAAACTCAAAGCCTAGTAGACAGTAAGAATTCAATCATTCAATGACTATATAAATGAGACACTGTGAATGAGAATATATAAGTAAGGATTTCAAGATAAAATTAATGAGGTATGAAAAAAATGAACCAAAAACCAAAAACTGAAATTTTTTTATATTCGTATTTTTTTTAAAGCTGTTGGATGATTTTTTTGAGGTGTTGGGCAACATTTGTCTATCTTCACCTGTGTTTGTGCTTTTTTTCTGCTTTGTAGAAAACAAAGGTCCTCCTCTGAGATATGAAATTTGGTGTCAAGAGCTGTGAGATTTGAAATTTTATACTACTTGCAAGTTAAATTAGTCTGCCTTTGTTTTATAGAAGCTGGTAGAGGACATCAAACTCCTGGGTCAGAGATGAAGGACTTTATTATTTAGAGCTACAGAAGAAGTCAGAGGATCAGCATTGGCATTGGTTCTGCCAGACAGAAATCCCACAGAGCAATGAAAAGAGGGCTGGGTGATACCTGCACACACAATGGAGTGGGTTACAGGAGAGGAACTGTGAGCTTAGACCAGTAACCTTATCTGGCCTTCGCCCTGGAGGGAGACACTATCTCAGTGTTCTAAGGCTACTTGCTACATAAACCTCTCTGAAAAGATAGTCTGGAATGAAGTCAGTCCGTGCCTTTACTTGCCAGATGTGCAGAGATGTTAGAAACCCATGGAGAATCATCTCCTAACAGAAAGAGGGGAAGGAAGCGCCATTACTGAATGAGCAGCAGCAAATAGGTTTGTAGTTCTATAGAAAATCAGATGGAGATTTTTTCCCAGTGTTTTCTGAGCATTTTCTGTTTGATCACCCACTTTAATGCTGAAGGCAGCTGAGGAAATAAACAGTTGTTTCTTGCAATTCCTCACTTCATGATTTCTTGAATCTAACAGATCTTTGCTATCTTCCCCAACTCAGATATTCAAATCTTTTGTAAGTTTCTAATTCCCTATATTAAACCTCTTCCTGCTTATAATACTTAGTGTGTTTTCTGTTTTCCTGACCAAACTCTGTCTGATACAATATATAAAAACATGGATCCAGAAAACGTACTCTCACATATGGGAATCTGGGATTAGTCATTGGAAGGCCATATGACTTCATCATCAGTGGAAAATAAAAATAGGTAGTCCAAAGAAAAGGCAAGTAGGAAATAATGTCTATTAAAGACAAGCTTATGGCACAATCAGAGGGGCAAAATCATTTTATGACTACTCTTAAAAATATATTTTTCAGCAAGTTAATAGATTCAGAGCTATAAATTCAGAACGAGAAATAAGATTTGGTCTTGTGAGTTACAGATTTATAAGCAAATGGAATTTTTATCAATGCTTTGCCTCTTATGTAAAAGTTGGAGTATTGATTAGGAAGGAGTAGAACTCTAAGAACTGGAATAAGAATTTTCCAATGGATTCCAGTGAATTTGAGGAGTTTAAACTGCTTACTTCCACTAATCCTTGCTTTCCATCAGAAGCAGCTTATCTTCCCCTATGAGGGGACCTTAACCTCGTTTTGCCTGTTGATTCTAAATTACCTCGGTGAAGTGTCCCCTGGTAAGGTAATGCCAGTTCTGTTCAGAACCTATACCCACACCTCTCATTGCTTCCAGACATGTAATCAGAGGCTGCATACAGGATGTTGGGGATGATTACAAATTCTAGTCCAGGAGGAGATGGCACACACACACACACACACACACACACACACTAAAACAAAAGCAATAATTTCCAAATTTATATTCACAGAAAACTGGGAAGAATGTTGGTAAAAATGATTCTAAAGGAATTATAGCAGGGCAAAACAAAGCAATAACAATAACAATTAAAAAAAATACATAAAGCTAGTTTACTGTATGGGCGCCCTTACAAGACATTCTGGAGTAACTGTGTTACCACAAACAGCTGGGAGTGACTTCAACAGTTTACTCAGTCTGTTGACTTAAACCTGAATATATCAATGGTCTAAATTAGATAAGTATGAGGTGCCAGGACTTCCTTAGTATAAAGTTGACTAATGTATCTAAAAACTTAAGGAAATAAGAATGTCAGAGAATATTAATCATGGGAAACTCTCACATCTGTGCCCTTACTGTATCCCTGAGGAGAGTTTAGAGAATACTCCATGCACCAAAGCTTGGAGCAATGCTGATGAAAGTAGCACCAGCAGAAACCATGGTGGTAGCTGTTCATTGCAGGCTGGGGAAGACTGTGTGAGATGGTGCCACTAAAATGTACTCCCCAGTTTTTTTTTTTTTTTTGTGTGTGTGTGTGTGTGTGTCACACGGGCCTCTCACTGCCGTGGCCTCTCCCGCCACGGAGCACAGGCTCCGGACGCGCAGGCTCAGGGGCCATGGCTCACGGGCCCAGCCTCTCCGTGGCATGTGGGATCTTGCCGGACAGGGGCACGAACCCGAGTCCCCTGCATCGGCAGGCAGACTCCCAACCACTGTGCCACCAGGGAAGCCCTACTCCCCAGTTTTAAAGAGTGAATGGCAGAAGCTAGAGACACAGAGGGGCCATTACTGCAAAGGGTAGAGGGTGGGGCAGCGTAACTTGACTGAGAGTCTAGGTTTTGATAGTTGAGCAGCCTACTAAAATTTTACTTGATTCTTATAATGTCTACTTGATCTGCATGTTTGATTAAAAACTCAAGGTTTAGTAATCAGAGATCTGAAATGAGTCACCACAATGAAGAATCATAACTCACTCGAATCCCCAATTTGATCCACTTCACAGACCCAGAAGCTTTTGAATAAAGAGGAGGCAGTTTCCCTTGAGGAAGGTCCCAACACGATTGCCACAAGTGTATACTGTAAACATTCCTTTCAGTCTTACATGGAGTGACCTGAGGCCATGTGCCGGAGCAACCGTACACTGAGTAACCGGGATGGCCCAGAGTTCTAAAATCTCTTTGGACCTTGGTCCCAAACAGCCACTAATGCACGAGGCTTCAAAATGTCTCAGTCAGGGGCTTCCCTGGTGGCGCAGTGGTTGAGAGTCTGCCTGCCAATGCAGGGGACACGGGTTCGAGCCCTGGTCTGGGATGATCCCACGTGCCGCGGAGCGGCTAGGCCCGTGAGCCACAACTACTGAGCCTGCGCATCTGGAGCCTGTGCTCTGCAACGGGAGAGGCCACGACAGTGAGAGGCCTGCGCACCGCGATGAAGAGTGGCCCCCGCTTGCCACAACTAGAGAAAGCCCTCGCACAGAAATGAAGACCCAACACAGCAAAAATAAATAAATAAATTAATAAACTCCTACCCCCAACATCAAAAAAAAAAAAAAAAAGCCTCAGTCAGAGTTTGGTCTTACTGTGATCAGGCAATAAACAGAGTTTTAGCCAATGTCCTCTGACACCCTGTGCTTATTATTCCAGAATATGATTAGTTGGAATAGACATAGCGACTGACAGAGTCCCCACATTGGCTTTCTGACCTGTAGAAGAGGACCACTATAGCAGGATGGGAAAATTAGAAGCTGAGGAAATGCTCCTCTTACCAAAACAGAAAGTGAAAATTCATGCCAAATCATGGGTAATTGCAGAACTTATTGCCACCACCAAATACTTGAAAGATACAAGATAAATGTTTAAAATCACATTCTCATTTAACTCACCTATCTGTTGTATGCAGAAGATATATGGATCTTGCAGAATACCAGTTAATTTTCATAAAATTAATCAGGTGGTGACTCTAATTTCAATTGCTGTTCCAGCTGTACTACCTTTATTAGAGTAAATCAATTCAGCCCCTAGTATCTAGTATACAGCTATTTAGCAGTATGTCTTCATTATCCTACCTCAGGGCTATATCAATACTTTTGCTCTCTGTCATTATAGAGAGAATATTACACATATCCTGTGTGATATTATCCTGTGTAATATCACACAGGATATTACATTTGTCCACTATATTAGTGACGTCTTGCCAATTGCCTTATTAAGACACATATGTACCAGAGGGTGCACAAAATCCTCATTGGAAATTCAGGGGAACTTGGTTGATTTTCTAGGGGTCCAATGGGCATGTAAAGGTATCCCATCCAGAATTTAAAAATGTTATTGTGCCTTCTACTACCACCATAAGAAGAGTCATAGTTCTTGGTGGAACCTTTGGTTCTGGAGGTAACATATATCACCTTTCAGGATGTTCTAATCCACTTAACAAGTAACACCTAAAGCTGCTAATTTTTAATAGCGGCCAAAAGAAGAGAAAGTGCTCTTGTTGTTTTGGACTGAAGCACATGCTGCTTTGCTATTTGGAATTTATGAACCAGCAAATTCCATGAGTGCCCATGATGTCTGTGGAAGACAGGTTTACTATGTAGCACCACTGGCAAGTCCTGAAAAGTATGTGATAGCATATATCCTTAGGATTTTTTAAAAAGGACTATCCTTCATCGTTAACTGTTCTCTTTTTAAGAAATAGTCGCTGGCTTGCTTTTCAACCCTGACAGTGATAGAATGACTCACTATAGGATATAAATTGGTCATGCTACCTAAGTGTCCCATCACAAACTGGATGTTATCTGATCTCAACCATAAAGAAAGGCATGCGCAGCCTCACTCTGTCATCAGGTGGAAGTGATATATAAGAAATCATGTTCTAGGGCTTCCCTGGTGGCGCAGTGGTTGGGAGTCCGCCTGCCAATGCAGGACACACGGGTTCGAGCCCTGGTCTGGGAAGATCCCACATGCCGCGGAGCAGCTGGCCCAGTGAGCCACAATTGCTGAGCCTGCGCGTCTGGAGCCTGTGCTCCGCAACAAGAGAGGCCGCGATAGTGAGAGGCCCGCGCACCGCGATGAGGAGTGGCCACCACTTGCCACAACTAGAGAAAGCCCTCGCACAGAAACGAAGACCCAACACAGACATAAATACATTAAAAAAAAAAAAGAAAAGAGCTGGTGACACGTACGTGCGCCGAGACAGCGCGAATTGGAGGGAAAAAAAAAAAAACTCAATAGAAAAAAAAAAAAAAAAAGAAATCGTGTTCCAGCAAGCCATGGGAACACAAGTAGGACGTGTAAGCTGGTGACTCAGGCTCCCAGAACAAGTGTGTTCTCCTGCTTCATTGTCACATTTCCTTTGACTGTAACATGTGGACTCATGGTCAGTATTTCCCTATGACCAGTTGTCTCAAAATTTCAGGTTTGGTTTAGAGATAGTTCTGGATGATAGGCTGCCACCCGTGTGAAATGAACTGCAACTTTCTTTCCTACTAGAGAATGGACTTGAGGATATGGGAAGGGGGAAGGGTAAGCTGTGACAAAGCGAGAGAGTGGCATGGACTTATATACACTACCAAATGTAAAATAGATAGCTAGTGGGAAGCAGCCGCATAGCACAGGGAGATCAGCTCGGTGCTTTGTGACCGCCTGGAGGGGTGGGATAGGGAGGGTGGGAGGGAGGGAGACACAAGAGGGAGGAGATATGGGGATATATGTATATGTATAACTGATTCACTTTGTTATAAAGCAGAAACTGACACACCATTGTAAAGCAATTATACTCCAAAAAAGATGGAAAAAAAAAAGTGTCATAGAAAGACAGTGAGGAAAAAAGCCCTCCCAGTAGACAGAACTTTAAGACGTGCACTGTATTTTTAACTTTACTTTAAAGGGATAAAGGTCAGGGGTACAGATGGGTACCAGTACACGAGCAAAGACTAATGGAAAAGCTGGATAATCACAGACTTGAAGGGAATAAGATGGGAGGCTTGGTGGTATGGAGATCTAGGCAAAGAGTAGGGGAATGCTGTTGAGAGCATGCCAGAGAAGGCCCTCAGTAATATTTCGATACAACCCACGCTGTGGAGATCAGTTTCTCTCTTTTCTTAGTCATTCCAGTGCTTGGTTATTGGACTCAGGAATAAAATCACCAGAATTAGGATGGAATCTAAACAACACAAGATTTTTTTCCCACAAAACTCATATGACAAAGGCCACAGCTGAATGGTTCACCAAACAGCACAAACCAAATCTCATACCCCAATATAGCAACATTTCCTAGTGGGAATAGTGAGACACTCAGTGGCAGAAGGATTGTATTGGACCCCTGCCAGCCTGGAAGGAAAGAAATGTTTTTCTTTAAAAAACATACTGACTTTGGCTATGAATTGTATTTCCTCCCTCACAAAGCCTCTGCCAGCCTCACCACCTGTGTATTTATTGAATACCTTATTCCCTATATTGGTATCCCACATAATATGGCTTCTGACCAAAGAGCTCTTCTTACAGCAAAAGCAGTGACTCATATCCATGAGACTTACTGGTCTTACCGTGTACTACATCATCCAGAAGCTACTGTGCTGATGGAACGGTACACTGATCCATTGAAGAAAAAGTGCAAGTATGTGAATAAGAACTTGCAACTCTGAGGTGTCATCTGACAAGATGCAGTATATATTCTGGTAGCCATTGACAGCAACAGCAACTAACACATAATTCTGTTTCTACAATAACCAGGACATGGGCTTAAGGATGTGGGAGTGTGGGTAGCCTCTTCCCATGTTACCTCAGTGATTCCTTCACTGAGAATTTTGTTTCCCATTCCTATAACTTTGATCTCGGCTGGATCTATCAGTTTAGTTCTCACAAAAATGGTTCTATCCTAGTGGAAGCTGAGAATTCCACTGAACCAATTGGAACTCCTCACAACCCTGACCTAAAGGGCAAAGCAGAAGTTTAATGTGTGGATGATTGGTCTTGATTACCAAAGGGAAATGAGTTTGCTGTTGTATATGCTGGGGTCTTCCCTTTATTACCGCTGCTATTGCTGTTGCTGCTTTACTACTCCTGACAATTCAGAAGTCATATTTAGGTACCCAACCAGGTAAAGAACAAAACCAGCCCAGATATGTTGGCTGAGAGACAAGGAACAAGAACTGGATACCAGAAGAAAGAAGTTGTAAAACTCGACTTCAGCCTCATGACTTGTTGCTGTGTATATTCTCATCTTTGCTCTGTTTACTGAAACAAAAAGTTAAAATTAAAAATATATTATTCAGCATTCACAGAACTAAATTAGTGTAAAAGAAACTTAAAAATTGTCTTATAAACCCATGCACATATGTTCACCTTATCTTTGATAAAGGAGGCAAAAATATACAATGGACAAAAGACAGCCTCTTCAGTAAGTGGTGCTGGGAAAACTGGACAGCTACATGTAAAAGAATGAAATTAGAACACTCCCTAACACCATACACAAAAATAAACTCAAAATGGATTAGAGACCTAAATGTAAGACCGGACACTATAAAACTCTTAGAGGAAAACATAGGAAGAACACTTTATAACATAAATCACAGCAAGATCCTTTCTGACCCACCTCCTAAAGAAATGGAAATAAAAACAAAAATAAACACATGGGATCTAATGAAACTTAAAAGCTTTTGCAAAGCAAAGGAAACTACAAACAAGATGAAAAGACAACTCGTAGAATGGGAGAAAATATTTGCAAATGAAGCAACTGACAAAGGATTAATCTCCAAAATATACAAGCAGCTCACGCAGCTCCATAACAAAAAAACAAACAACCCAATCCAAAAATGGGCAGAAGACCTAAATAGACATTTCTCCAAAGAAGATATACAGATTGCCAACAAACACATGAAAGGATGCTCAACATCATTAATCATTAGAGAAATGCAAATCAAAACCACAATGAGATATCATCTCTCACCGATCAGAATGGCCATCATGAAAAAATCTAGAAACAATAAATGCTGGAGAGGGTGTGGAGAAAAGGAAACCCTCTTGCGCTGTTAGTGGGAATGTAAACTGATACAGCCACTATGGAGAACAGTATGGAGGTTCCTTAAAAACCTAGAAATAGAACTGCAGTATGACCCAGCAATCCCACTACTGGACATATACCCTGAGAAAACCATAATTCAAAAAGAGTCATGTACCACAATGTTCATTGCAGCACTATTTACAATAGCCAGGACATGGAAGCAAACTAAGTGTGCATTGACAGGTGAGTGGATAAAGAAGATGTGGCACATATATACAATGGAGTATTACTCAGCCATAAAAAGAAACAAAACTGAGTTATTTGTAATGAGGTGGATGGACCTAGAGTCTGTCCTACAGAGTGAAATAAGTCAGAAAGAGAAAAACAAGTACCTATGCTAACACATATATATGGAATCTAAACAAAATTAATGGTTCTGATGAACCTAGGAATAAAGACACAGACGTAGAGAATGGACTTGAGGACACAGGGAGGGGGAAGGGTAAGCTGGGACGAAGTGAGAGAGTGGCATGGACATATACACACTACCAAATGTCAAATAGATAGCTAGTGGGAGGCAGCCGCATAGCACAGGGACATCAGCTCGGTGCTTTGTGACCACCTAGAGGGGTGGGATAGGGAGGGTGGGAGGGAGATGCAAGAGGGAGGAGATATGGGGATATATGTATATGTATAGCTGATTCACTTTGTTATACAGAGGAAACTAACACAACATTGTAAAACAGTAATACTCCAATAAAGATGTTAAAAAAATTGTCTTGACAGAGAAAGAGAAATATTGTATGATATCACTTATATGCTGTATCTAAAAAGAAATGATACAAATGAACTTATTTACCAAACAGAAACAGACTAAGAGAATGAATTTATGGTTACCGGAGGGATGGGTGCAGGGAAGGGATGGGTGCAGGGAAGGGATGGTTAGGGGTTTGGAATTGACTTGTACACACTGCCATATTTAAAATAGATGACCAACAGGGTCCTACTGTATAGCACAGGGAACTCTGCTCAGTGTCATGTGGCAGCCTGGATGGGAGGGGGTTTTGGGGGAGAATGGATACATGTGTATGTATGGCTGAGTCGCTTTGCTGTACACCTGAAACTATCACAACATTGTTAATTGGCTGTCCTCTAATACAAAATAAAACGTTAAAAAAATTGTCTTGAAATGGTATTGTTTTCTAAGTTTGTAGCACTTGTACTTCTCAAGTCACTAAAACTCAAAACTTCACTAAGATTTTGAGGATAACCTGTGTGTGTGTGTATGTGCACACACATGCCCATGTATTTGTATACATTAACCCAATTATGTTTTCCCTCTTAGCCTATTCTACTATTTTAAATAGTGTGTGTTGTTGCTGGTTGTTATCCTTATAATTTAGTTATAAGACATCAAAGCGGAATTATGCAGCAGATATACGTATTTTTTCCTTTCTTATGTACACAGTTTTAAGTACAGATTAATTTTTCCTCCTTCCTTTTCTCTTCCCTCACCAGGGAAAATAAAGTCATAGATATATTTTAAAGCTGCCACTGGAACTCGTTTCATTATTTCTCAAGATCTACAGGAACAAATACAAACATTGGCTACATGGGAAGAAACATTCTTCTCTTCACTTGAGGGAGCTGTAATCTGTTTTCCTGCTGCATCCTGCATTCTTTCCCTAAATGTTTTTCCAGGGTGTTACAGAGCCTCAGAACCCTTGGTGATCTTGCCAAGAACAAATTGTGAAGTAGTTGCTGAACCCATTACCTACTAAGATGTTTTTCATCTTAATTTGACAACATATGCATCCCTGGCCAAAAAATGTACTTCCTTAGATGATAAGGGACTCTGTAAGTAATTTTTAGAGGGCTCAACTAAAATTACAGCCTCCCTTTGGCCAAAGGGGTGAATCCTGGATTGAGCTTTTGAAATACTCTTTAAACTATTATTAATTATATCAAGAAAAGAAAGCCCCCCTCTCCTTTTTTTCGATAGTTCAAGTCGCAGCTTTTCTGTTTTAAAATCCTGTAGAAGATTTAATATCCTATGATTTCTGGGAAGTCACAGGGCTAGACACACCAGCTCAGTGTTCGGGGTAAGGTTTTTCAGGAAAAGTCTCTGCACAGATATGGATGAGAAAAAAGCTTGTGAAAGGCATCAGACAGTGCAAACAACAGCTGCCTCTGCAAACCAGAAAGCACTCTGTATCTCGATGTGATAGCCTGTCCCTCAGCCTTCCCAGGGCTGGCGTGTGCATCCAAACAGTGCAGATAAGACCAGAAAGATGGGCATTTATATCCTAACAAAGTTTGCATTTATGCACGAGTGAACAAAAAGGAGGCAGGGAAGGATGTTTGAAATGCTGCTCTGTGACGAATAAGTTAGTCCTATCATCAAAGTTGTAAACTGTATGAGCTGCCCTCATTTTTAGGCTCATCTCTGAGGCCCCCCAGCAGCTCAGCTGTCATTGCTAGACCACAGCATCTTGAAGAATGGGGATTCTGTGCTGTCTAGTGCCTATAACCCTGGAGGACAAAAGCCAGGCCTACTGGAAGACCCTGTTGGTTTGAGCCCTCCCCTGAAGCAGGGATGCAGGGTGTTTGAGTTTAATCGGGGGGACTATTGTGAAGAGGGGAAGGACAGTTCTACTCTGTGCTCTGGAGAAGACAGCTGGCTCCGTATTCTTTTCGACCACACCTGTTACTATAGCCAGCGGCATCAGGACTGCTTTCTAAATTCTGTTGTCAATTATCTAGTATCTACTTTGGAACATTGAGGCTAGTGTTTTGTTTTTTTTTTTTTTTTTTTTTTTTTTTTTTTTTGCGGTATGCGGGCCTCTCACTGTTGCGGCCTCCCCCGTTGCGGAGCACAGGCTCCGGACGCGCAGGCTCCGGACGCGCAGGCTCAGCGGCCATGGCTCACGGGCCCAGCCGCTTCCGCGGCATATGGGATCCTCCCAGACCGGGGCACGAACCCGTATCCCCTGCATCGGCAGGCGGACTCTCAACCACTTGCGCCACCAGGGAGGCCCTTGTTTTGTTTTTTTAAACATAGTTTTTTGCTACTTGATTTTTTTTCTAATCTACTGTTAAATAGCAACTGTACTTTTGTGCTTAAATTATAAACTCTCTTTTATTAAGAGAGTGCTAACAGGATTTCGCAAATACCTAGGGTCCTGTTTGTCATACATCAAAAAATATGAAACACCAGAACCTTTATATTCATTGTATAATGTGTAGAATTTCATTATTATGGCATGTTACATGCATTTCAGAGGACCTACTATAAGACTATGGTAAATCATACTGAAGTAAACTAGATTAAAAAAAATCTGATGTCAGGTTCCAAATTGAATGTATTCCAGTGTGTCAGGGTTTTTTTTGTTTTTTTTTTTGACCCAAAACATATTTTATTTTCTCTTTCACCTTAGTGAAGAATTATCAGCAGGAGATATCTATGTTAATTATCACACTATGAAAACATTTCCAAACTGTATCTTCAATCTCTTCAAAGGGCAAAGAATTTTCATATTTAAATTATTATAAAAACAAAGCCTTAGCTTTAAGTGAAAAATTAATCATTACAACAACAATGATCATATGGAATACATTAGTAAGAGCTTTCACTGAGAAGCAAAGGACAACTTTGTCTTTCTGAATTAGCAGAACAAGGAGTAGGCAAATGGAGATTTTAGAAAAGGAAGGCACCATTAACTCTTTGCAGTTGGGGGTTTCCCAGATGTATTTCTGCATCTCCAATCTTGGGAATTCACCTCTCATAACTCAATGTCATAGGGAGGTTATATCTTTTCCACCTCATTTTCATGGGTGCAGTGGCATGGTGGAATTTGTGGAGATCATGGGACGTTTTCAATGGATGTAGGTAATGAAAAGGACACTTTTAAAAAAATTAATAGACAAATTTTTGGAGCATCCTAGGTTTACAAATTATTGAGAAAAAATACAGAGAATTCCCCTATGCCCCTTACTGCCCAACAGTTACCCCTGTTTTTAATATCTTACATCAGTGCAGGTACATTTGTTACAACTGGTGAGTCAATACTGATACATTATTATTAAGTAAAGTTGATAGTTTACATTAGGGTTCACTGGTATTGTTATACATTGAATTTGTCAAATGTATAATGACATGTATCCACTGTTATAGTGTCATATAGGTTGATAGCTTCACTGTGATAATGTGTTTTTATTTAATATTTTAAAAACAATTTACTGAACACCTGTTAGGTTGAAAGAGCTTTCACTTTGTGGCCATTATTCTCCAACTGCTTCTTCATATCATTCCTTCACTTCATCCTGCTCGACACCTCTACAGAGGGCATCCCTGGGACTCCCTTCTGAATTTGGGTTGGGTTTGGTCAGGGGAAGTTGCCAGCAGATAGATGATCAGAGGAGGAGAGGAGATAGAGATCGGGGTGTTTATTCCCCGCTTTCTCCCTGTTAAGTTATGGTGTGGCAATGGCTGTGTTCCTCCACCCATGGCTGCACCTGGAGCCTTTCTTCCCCAGACAGAGCTCTCACCTGGTTCTAGAGACAGCTCTCCTATTCCCCCCCAGTCTTTCCCCTAGGGCTAGGGGGAGTAACTCCTTCCTATTTTAGTTAGCCCTTGGGTGCTTTATCATCCCTTGTTGGTTTCTTTCTGCTGCACACAGCTTTGTAAATAGACCTTTATGAAATTCTCCTCGGTTTCTTCTTGATTGTGCCTCTGCCTCCTGCAAGAAGCACACATGCCTTTCCCATTGATGTTTTACAACATCCTGAGGAGTTCTAGCCTGTAGCCGTGTCCTCATTTTACATAGTGTTTAAGGAACTGAGGCCTGGGAAACTCAAAGCGTTGCCCAAGGTCACAGGCTGTGTTGCAGCAGGGCTGACACTTAGGGGTCCTGACTCCTTGTATAGCAGGCTCCATACGCACAGGAAGATTTGGAAAAATGTTTTGCTATTGTGTGATATGTTCATCATTATCCAAAAAGAAAAATCAGTATGAGAAATAAATCTGTCTGTTTTGGAAACACTGAGTTTGTAAGTGAACTGAATAATTTAAAATGTGATGTGGATATTGTTTTGGGGTCTTTCATGTTAACTGTCATCTTCTGGGGTGTTTGGAGTCTATGAAAAGGAGTAGAAAATGTATTAGCCCACATTCACATATGTATGAAAGAACGTACTTTACACATAAAACAACTTGACATTAAGGTTTCATTCCAGAACTCATTTAATGGCTGGGATGGACTATATTATGTCTACAATTAACATTTAGTAGATATCCACATAGTTTGCATTGAAAGAAAAAATATTTAATTTCTATGGATGTTTTGCTGAATGTAGAAAAATCTCATACAATTTAGGATTAGCATGTGTTATTTTGAAAGAACCTAGCAGATTAATAAGGTAATGACCAAATAATTGAGGCCTTGGATTTCAACAAAGCACTTGACAATGCCCTTAGTAATACGGTTTGGGTGAGAACAAACAGAAGTTCTGATTAATGTGGCAGCGGAGTATGAGGGATGAATTCAGAAGATGGATTGTTCTTAGGAAAAACAGCTGAAACCCTATCGCAGTGACTTTCAGTCTTGGCTGCATGGTGGAATTACCTGGGTAGCTTTAAAAAATACTGATGAATGGATCCTACCCAGACTTAATTGGTGTAGAATGTGGCCTTGGCAGTGAGATCTTTTAAAAAAAATTCCTAGTGATTCAAGAAATTAAAGCTAGATCCTGGTATTGGTGACATCTACCTTTTGTCCTAAAGAAGTGTGTGTGGGGCTTCCCTGGTGGCGCAGTGGTTGAGAGTCCGCCTGCGGCACGAGTTCGTGCCGGTCCGGGAAGATCCCACATGCCGCGGAGCAGCTGGGCCCGTCAGCCATGGCCGCTGAGCCTGCGCATCCGGAGCCTGTGCTCCGCCACGGGAGGGGCCACAGCAGTGAGAGAGGCCCGCGTACCGCAAAAAAAAAAAAAAAAAAAAAAAAAAAGAAGTGTGTGTGTGCGCGTGCGCACGCACAATGCATTCTAGACGTAAACGATAACGTAGGAAAAGACAAGGCCACTAGACACCGTGATGCATGCAGGCCCCACAAGAAGAATGTTATTTTTTTTTGCGGTACGCAGGCCTCTCACTGTTGTGGCCCCTCCCCCTGCGGAGCACAGGCTCCGGACGCGCAGGCTCAACAGCCACGGCTCACGGGCCCAGCCGCTCCGCGGCTTGTGGGATTTTCCCGGACCGGGGGACGAACCCGTGTTCCCTGCATCGGCAGGCGGACTCTCAACCACTGCGCCACCAGGGAAGCCAAAGAATATTACTTTTTGAAAGTAAGTATGTAGTAATCAGTAGCTGACAATAAGACTCTGAAGCTAAGCTTTATGTTTGCATGCTTGGATTTTATACTGAGGCCGATACGGAGCTGCTGGAATTTTATCTGATACGTATTTTAAAGGGACCACAGTGCTGTGGTTTGGAGAATGGTTTGGAAGTAGACCTGATGTCATGCAAGGAGGCCGTCTGTGGAAGTATTTCAGATGTGTTGGTGGCCTGGACTAAGATGGTGGTAGCAAAAATGGAGAGAAGTAAATGGATTCATAGATATTTTGAAAGATTTGGTGACTAAGGCGTACGAGCGTGAAAAAATGGAAGGAGTTAAGAATGACAAGCGTTCTGTTCAGAATATCAAACTTCTCTTACTAATTAGCATTTCCTGTGAAGAAAATCTGGGCGATTTTTCATCTCAAATGCACCTTTAGCAAAAATTAGAGAACACTGGTGATTACAGTTGAACTGCTGTCTTGGTACTTAAACTCTGTTCGTTAGAAAGACAAAGTTTGAGTTACCATTGTCACAGATGACTTATGCATCATTTCGAAATGAGTGGAGAATTTTCACTTGCCAAAAAGATTATTGCAGGTACACAAATGACTATGCGTTTAAACTCTAACTCAATTACTTGAGTAAAAGTAATTTGATGTGCTTTGCCAAATTTTAAAATACAATTAATGTATGTGTTTCATTTTGCTTTCAAAATGTAAGTTTCAGCTCTCTTTAAGGAACACAGTGGTGAGAAAACACAACACTTCCAAACTCCACTAAGAACTACTTTGTAGAAATGGCAAGTTTAAGAGCAGAGTGGTCGACAAGATTCTGGAAATCCTAAAGGAACAATTTCCAAATATATCATGAGAGTGAGAAATGAATCACAGAGATGGGTGTAGTCATAGTTTTTAACTGCAATTCAGCTCCATTAGTATATTTTTTATGAGCATTCTGAAAGAAAAAACTGATATACATTTATGATTAGAAAATGAAAACAGTACATTTCATTCTCCTTGTTCAGTATGTAGCGAAGGTGGTGTGGATACCTCATGCCTCACTGAATCATTGGCTCAGCTGGGCAGCACCATTCATTACCACAGGTATTTATAGCCACGAGGCTAATTTGTATATAAATATGTAATCTATATAAAATGTAGGTTATAGCCTATGTGGAGA
The DNA here is from genome assembly GCF_025265405.1 of Mesoplodon densirostris. Classification (NCBI taxonomy): domain Eukaryota; kingdom Metazoa; phylum Chordata; class Mammalia; order Artiodactyla; family Ziphiidae; genus Mesoplodon; species Mesoplodon densirostris. The sequence goes on along the minus strand of NC_082669.1, from coordinate 11,976,215 downwards.
TAATCGTCTCCAGATTATCCATATTTTCATATATCCTTTTACATTTGATTTCAATTCAACTGGATGAGTATGGCATTTGGCATTTGTAGGAAAACATATTAAACTCATTTTCCCAGTATTGTGTCCTTTCAGTTATATCATTTATCACTTCTGATGCCAAAAATATGGCCATTCAGTGGTTTCCCTTGAACATCTCATGGTAGGTAAGAGCAAAATATTGACTCTTAGGTGAGTTTATCTGGGGATGCTCTTACTTTTTTTGGAAAGGTGTATTACTGTAGTTCCATTGTGTATGTGTGTGTATGTGTATGTGTCTGTGCATGTGTGTGTGTGTGTGTGTAATGTGAAATTTGCTAAAAAATTTTCCATCAAAACTACAAAGAGGATTCTTAGATGGTAAAAATGTATTAAACAACTAGAGCTATTTTAATGTGGAGAACACTCAAGAGTTCCCTCTCCTGAAATCCACTGTGTTCCTAGAAACTAGTTTCTAAGGCAAATTGTTAAAATATGAACGAAGTAGTTGCTTCTGCACACCGCTGTGTTGATCAATGAGCACTGCTTTTTGGTGGGAAATTTAAGTAAATACAATTTGTGAGTAGTGTAAACATCATGAGGTTATATTATACAAACTCAGTGTATTTATTGTTGCTTCAGATTCTGACAATTTGACCTGTGTATTTTCTGTTTCTGCCTTCAACAAACTACCATGTGGGTTAACTATGAAGTCTTCATCTATATAAAATTTTAAGTAGTTTGAGCTATGACTTGTATTGCAACGCTAAGACACTACAGAAGTGAGCTATGGAATAAATGTTGAGAGAACAGAGTAACATAACATAAAGTGGCCAATGTAGACTGCCAGCTTGTTGATAGTAGAGCTTGGTTAACCAAATCACATGCAGCACATGTGTAGTATGAGAAAAGCTCAGAATGAAGTTCTTACAGTGAAAGGAATATCAGACTTGCTGCAAAAACTATAGCAAGTGTAAGTGGGTGCTTGAATGTTTAAGACTATGTCTGACTAGCCCTTTGGGGGCTATGAAGCACAAATATGGTGAAGAGGAAAGGACGGTACAGCAATTGGAGCTTCCAGACAAAAAAGGAGGAGAAAAGCAGGAACTGCAGGCATCCTTTGGATCCTAAAGGGTTGGTGAGGTGGACATTCCTGAATTGCACTGATGATGAAAGAGTTGACACAAACACATCGTATTTGATGACACAGGAGATTTCCTCCTTATGGAGATGAGAGCAGCCTTATTTTGGTGTGTGCACAACATGGGCATTTTTGTCATCAACAATAAATTTTTCTTGAGCCCTTTTTATATTCTAGGCACCTTAGCAGGTCCTGGAATTGAGCAGTGTGTGTGCGTGGGGCACAGATAGACTTGCTTCACTCTGTTTTCTCAAAGGTCCCTGAACTTAATCTCCTCGAGAGTGATATCTTGGAAATATCAGGCTGTTTTTGTTTGTTTGGTTGGTTTTTTCAACCTATTGAGGTTCACATTCTCCCTTTCTCTTCCCTTCTAAAGTATATACTTTTCTTTTTTAAAAAGTAAAAACAAATAAATGAATAACTAAATAAATGGGAAAGGTAATTTTATTTTTTTGCTTTTGTTTTGTAATTTTCCCTCACAGAATAGGCTTAAGGTTTAAACGTTCTCCACCTCCTAGTTTCTACTGACTGGGGGCTTTTACATTGTATAATCAATACACGCTCTGAGAAGCCATCCAACTATTTGGGCAGAAAGTTTGAGGGATGCATATGAAACATTGAAAAACTATGGGTTTTAGAGTCAGGAAGATCAGATTTTGTAACTCAGGTTTGTCACATTAGCTGTGTGGTCATGGGCAAGTTACTAAACCAGTTTGAGATTTATGTTTTTCTTCTGTAAAGTAATGGTAGTTTAGAGAATTGAAAAGGCCTATAGTTGCTCATTATGATCTTTCTCCATAATTAATTACTATTATAAAAATATTCTCCTTTGCCACAGTGAAAATATGACTAGGAAAAAACTCAAAATAAGCAAAATTTGTGCAAGTAAATATAATAATCCTTAGTTCTTAGGTTTAATATTCCTAACATGCTCTCAGACCGTATAAAGACAAAAGAGTTGTTAATATTCAGGTGCAGTTTCTGCCTTTTCTTCCTGCCTTTTCCCACTTTGGAAATAAATAGGTAGTTAGGCAAAATGAGTGAAGATAGAATCCTTGAAAATACATAAGTTAGTTAGAATTAAATAGTTGAAAGTTGACTACCTAGAATCTTTCATGCTAATTTATCTTCTGTTTCTCAAATAGCATTCCCTAAGCCAGAGAGCGTCTTAGCATATCAAAGAAAACTATTAGAAAAGAATCTTATACACAGGCAGTCTGAAAAAGACACGTTTGGTAGGTGCTATGAATTTTGGGAGGTTATGCTCATGAAATTGATGTTTTACCATAAATATACTGAAATACTTCTGCTGAAACAATTAGTGAAATGTTCATGAAAATGGTCTTGAATTTTTCAAGAAGTCAAAGATTATTTCATTTATATGTTATCATTAATATGTAATAAATGTATTTTGAAAATAGAGCCTCCATATGAAATTTTGAAAATAATAACACAAAATAAACCAATAGCTCCATTAGCAGACAGAAGAATTGTCTTTGATTCCAGGCATTTTTCCTCTTTAAATATTTGAGATTGCTCACTTTATGACCTTGTTACTATAATTGAGTGATAAGAAGATATTTATCATTATTTGCTTCAATTTTTTCTTTTTTTGGTTGGCAAAAGGTACTATTTTGCATGTAGTATGACATGTATTATTCAGTTTTAAATGTGACAGGTATCACATATGAATTAAAAAAATCATTTATTGAATCTTAATATTTTAGAACTAGAAAGAAACTATGGATCAATTAATTAGATTCTTTTCCTTTATTATTGAGAAACTTGGGGAATAAAAGATTGGTTTTCCCAAAGACCAAAAGCTGATCTCCTTTTTTTAAATCTGAGTGAAGAGTAGCCTTTTGGTTCTTAAAATAGTCATGAGCTCCAAAAATACAGACATTGATGTCATCTGTGCAACTTCAAACCCTCTGCTTACTCATGGATCTACTTTAGGAATCTACTTATGGTTATTATTACTCTATTTGGAATGACAATGATGATGATGGTAAAAATAATGAGGAGGCTATAAAGACTGACGATATGAGAACCAGCTTTACTGATTTCAATAGATGATTTAATAGTTACCAAAAAGATTCAGTGACACGATCTTTGCACATGTGTCAGTTGGACCCACAGTTCTCCCCAAATCTTCCCAACCTGGCCGCCAACACTGTTACTCTTCACAGTGTGATCTGCACTGACATGACTTAGGAGCTTGGTAGAAGGCAGAATCTCAGGCCTATTCCAGTCCAACTGACTGCAAATCTGCACTTTAACAGATCTCCAGGTCACTAGCACACATGTGAAAGTTGCTCTAGAGCACCTTTGATAAACCTCATGTACATCTTCAATGAGAAGTTGGACTCATCAATGGGGAATCCCTGAGTACAGCTTTCAGGTTGCAAATATTTCTGTGCTGTTTGTTTTGGGGTAGACACGGACCAACATTTCCAGGCTCTTTCTGTGGCACTTCTAAAATGTCTGTAATGGCCCAAAGTGAAGAATGTTATAATTTCACACCAGAATTTGGTGGCAACTGTATTAATGACCATTTCATGGCTGCATAGCGTGCTCTACCCTTAGAAAGGAGACCGTGCACTTTGTAGAATTGGATTGGCACTGCATAGCTGTTAAAATTTCCAACAAATGCTACCAACTAAATTATAAGGGTGAATGAAAGGATGCCCTTTATAAATAGTCACAAAAGGCCTCTGCAGCTGATTATAGTGTGGGTGTAATTTGGAGAAAGGTTTGCTGTAGGCATGAAATTATAGTACTGCTGTTGGAACATAACCAAGACCCTCACCATTTTCAGTAGCTGTATCACCACCTGCTAGTACACTTATTCAGAATTGAGTCAGAGGAATGGGTGAAGTCTAATGAATCATGAAGTGTTCATTTAAGACACTTAATCTAGCTATTACTTTCCAAATGCACCTTGTTTGAGCCAGACCTTTGCCTGTGGGCCGACCTGAAGCCCTAGAGATAAAGGTTTTCTGCCAAAGGAGCAAATCACCTAATGCAGTTTTTGTTCTGAGTCAGTCCTGGAATTTTGTCGGCATCTCTGTGGTCCTGGGAATCCTCCCACATGCAGACAGGTCCTAAAGCGTCTCTAACTCTTCTCCTTAGGTGCCGATTTGATTTTGCAGCTAAGTGTTTCTAGTACTAAGCCAGTCTAGCAGTTACTGATCTCAAGTTCCTTTTGACTCAGAACGAGTTGGGAGATGCATCTTCATATAGTTGCTGTTATTTAGCAACACGTTGCTTGTCTCTGAGGTCTGCCGGGGCTTGAGGACAGTTACCTAAGGAGCAGTCCCCCCTTGCTAAGGCTTGCTTTCCTATTAAATAAGTCTCCCTGTCTCCTGTCTGAATTGGACCAGGATTTTTGAAAGTATATTTTGTGTGTGTGGTGTGCGTTGGTGTGTGTGTGTGAGAGAGAGAAATTTGTGTGTGCCTTCTGTAGCAATAACAATAGCTACATTTATAGTGAGCTTACTGTGTACAAGGCACTGCTTTTAGCACTTTATATATATGGTCTGATTTAATCCTTACTGTAACCATGGTTTAGGTACTATTATTATTTGCTTTATAGATAAGGAAACTGAGGCACGGAACTGTTAATTTCCTTGATTAAGGCCATAAAGCTAAAATGATTTGAACCCAGGCAGTAGAGCTGCTAATATAGATTGTAATAGTGGATTAGTTGATATTTGCATATTGCCTCTGACTTTAGTGGAGGGATGAGGGGATAGCGTTAGCAGAAGCCTGGAGAGTAGGGGCCGCTAATGAGGGCCTGGGAAGGAGAGTGTCTCCAGCTTTCTCTGTGATCTAAGGCTGATCAGGTAGTGAAAGAAACAAAGAGAGACAGAGAGCCCCTCCTGTCTTCTCTGGCTGGTGAGCAGAGAAGCTGGGGGAGCACATGGTGACAGGCAAAGTATTCTGAGAAGCAGATGTCAGCTCTTAGGCAGACTTAAGGGTCTCAAGCAGATACTGGCAGAGAACTTTACCATCAGTCTGCTTTTTTTTTTTTTTTTGCGGTACGCGGGCGTCTCACTGTTGTGGCCTCTCCTGTTGCGGAGCACAGGCTCCGAACGCGCAGGCTCAGCGGCTATGGCTCACGGGATGTGGGATCTTCCCGGACCGGGGCACGAACCCGTGTCCCCTGAATCGGCAGGTGGACTCTCAACCACTGCGCCACCAGGGAAGCCCCATCAGTCTGCTTTCTGTGAGCAGGAAAGAACCACGCTGACCCTGGGGCAGTTAGCTAGACTGCCAGAAGTTAAATGGAAGGATGTAGGCTGGTGGAAGGAGATCTGAGAAATCCTGTTTAAGCTGTCTATGTCCAGGTGGAGGACGAGATACTTGTGGGCAGGACAGTGTGTGGCGCGGTCAGCTGTAGTTTCCTGGGGGCTGGAGTGAACATAACTCAGCCAGTCCCACTCTCTCTCTACTTTGTGCAAAATATTCCCAACTGTGTTCATTAGATTATATAATCTTGAGTATTGAGGAAGACAGAATTTCTTAAATTCAGAGATGTACAAAGAGTTCCTCGTTAAAAGTAATTTGGTATACTTTTAGAGATGGGAGTCACTACCACAAGTGAATATGCTACTGTAAGAGAAAATGTTTTTAATTAATACTGAAATACTGAGGGCTCTGCTAGCATTGAGAACACTTAAAGTAAAATGTTATTGTCTGCCACTTCCTTTTCTCTTTAGATAATTAGCATAGGATTAAAAAATTTTAAACGGGATTTTCAAACTCATAGCAACCAGCTGTCTTCTATTACAAAAGACAATACACTCATACATATGTATTATGCACTTAATTAAAACTGTTGGATTTTTATTTTAAAAAGTTCTGATGATGTCCTGCATTTTTATAATGATTTAGATCTCTGAAAGGCCACCAGTTTGCATATTTTAAGTGAGAAAGGAGGATTTGGGTGGGATAAGCATTCCAGAGTTCATATAATTGAAGGGCAAGGCCTAAAATTAGTTGTTCCACTGGCCTAAGATTCTACTATTTTGTACTCATTCCTTTTACTTAAAAGGGAATACTTTTTCCTCTGAATATTTTTTACTATAAAAGTATATGTATTTATTATAGAGATTTTAGAAAAATAGAAAAAAGAAAATAAAAATGTTCCATAATCCTTTTGAGATAAACATTATTAATTCTATTGTATATTTTGTTTCTATAATTTTATTATGTAGTCTATATCTACAGATTTTGAATCAAAACATATTAATAAATATGTAGTTTTTAGTTTTCATTTAATTTTAAGTGGTGACTCTTTAAAAAATTTTTTTTTTAATTTAATTTATTTCCGCTGAATCGGGTCTTAGTTGCAGCACGTGAGATCTTTGTTGTGGTATGCGGGTTCTTCCCTTGTGGCCCGTGGGCTTCTCTCTAGTTGTGATGCGTGGGTTCCAGAGTGCACAGGCTCAGTAGTTGCAGCGTGCAGGCTTAGTTGTGCCATGGCATGTGGGATCTTAGTTCCCCGACCAGGGATCGAACCCATGTCCCCTGTAGTGGAAGGCAGATTCTTAACCACTGGACCACTAGGGAAGTCCCTAAGCGGTGACTCTTTCCCCATGCCATTAATTCATCTTCAGAACATGACTTTTCATGACTACATCATCATCATAGCTATAGAATACTTTGAGCCTTCTACTTTTATAATGTATGATGTAATTTAAATTATAGAGGAGCTAGAGATGTGCTAGAACTTTATTGGGGAGAGGAAGGAGAGTGGTAAGAAGTAGTATAAGATAAATTTTTAGAGACTGAAACATAAAATAATAAATTGATATAATAAAATAAATAAAATAAAATGATAATGTGTAGAAATAATTTAAAAACGGAAAAGAAACCACAGTATAAGCAGCCAAAAGCCAGAAAAATTTAAAAGTCGGCTTCTAAAAAGAGGAACATTTTTTTAGGAAAGAGGAATTCAAATAGGAAACTGATGATTTTCATTATAAATTCCTCTAAATTACTTGACTTTTAACCATCTGCATGTATACTTTGGTTAAAAAAAGATGTAAATTAACTCTGGAAAAGATTTAGCCATTAAGATTGCCCTCAGAATCTCACACCTGTGCGTGTGCATGTTTGTGTATGTTTGTGTGCATGTGTATTCATGTGGGAAGGCAAGAAAGGGAATGCTGTATCAGGAGTGGCAGGAGGGGCCTTAGCGCCCAGGGGTGCCTTCTGGGATAGCACGGGGCCCCAGGGGGACTGAGAGCAAGGATGAGAAAGCCCAGGATTGAAGTGGGGGAGCCCTTCGTCTCTCTATGTCACAGTCTTGCTTTAGGCTAATCTTGCCAAGAAGACCTTATCGAGAGGGATGTCGGATCCCAAGAGCAAAGGGCGTTAGAGCTGGCAAAAGGACAGTCCCTTCAAATGTTAGGTAGAAACAGAAGGGAATGGTGTTCTGAGCAACATGTCTATTCACCATTGGCATGTAACATCCCCTCATTATAAACTGTAGAGTGCCCAAGCCATTTTACTGCAGTGTGATTTTGTTAAGTAAATATACAGCTTAAAAAAAATCACATTTCCAAGCTGAAATATTCAGAAAGAAAAATTCTGGTCTTCCTGTAGCAAATTGTGAGTTAAAATAAAAAAGCATCTTAAACCCAATGGGAAATGGGAGGTATCATGCCTTATATCATCCTCACCCATCCCCCGCTCCTTTTTTGCCACATTCTGAATGGAGTTGTGCTGTTGTTTAGTTTGACTGACGTGTTTGGAAGTTTAGATAAGAGGCTGGAAAATTTGAGGAAGGCAACTGATTACTTTATTGATTTTATTAATTAATATTTTGAGGTGTTTACAATGCCAGGAACCATGTCAGCTGCTGGTTTATAATGGTTGATAAAATACAGTGTCTGCCCTCAGGAAACCAGCTCCTGGGGTAACATATAGTAAGCAACTCAGTCATGGAAGTAGGAGATGTCCATGAACACCTCAGGCTAGTGCAGGTTTTCTTCCTTTATATAATTACAAGATGTTCAAATAGAACCATTTCTTAGGGAAGGAGCAAAGGAAGAACATGAGAAAAAGAAAAAAAGAAGTTGAAATTATTTTTCTTTGCTAAGAATTTATTTGAATTCAGTAAATACAGTCCTGGGTCACTAATTGAACTTACTTTAAAGGAAAAATTGAGAACAGAGAGGGTGAATTCCCCTTCTGTTTTGGTTGAGCTTTTTCAATAGAGATTTCTCAGGTCCTTTTGTTCTCTTCCTCCTCCAGGTGAACAGTATTCCCCCTTATCTATCTTTGTTTTCTCTGCTTATCTCATTCTCTCTCCTGTTGGTTTCTCTACTTTTGCATTTTCCTGCTTATTCCTCTTTGGACACTTTTACTTCTCCTCCTCTCTCCCCTTTCCATAACCAGCAGCCCTTAGATAGGCTTAGAATTATAAGCAATCAAATCCAGCTTTAGAAGAAATATACGCTGGAACTCAGGATGTTGACATTTCTATTAGGACTCTAAGAAAAGTTTGGCCTGTTCCGTGGTAGGCAAAATAGCCACCCCCCCAAAATGTCCATGTCCTACCGTCTAGAACCTGTCAGTATTTAGACTACATGGCAAAGGGGATTTAAGAAGAAAAGGGGAATTACAGAAGAAAATAAGGTTGCTAATCGGCTGACCTTGAGGATTATCAGGTGAGCCCAATTTAATCACCAGAGCCCTTAAAAATGGAAGAGGGAGGCAGGGTAGAGAGAAGCAGAGACTTGGCCGCATGAGGACGACTCAGACCATTGTTGCTGGCTTTGCAGATGGAAAAAGACAGTCATAAGCCAAGGTATGTGGGCCTCTAGAAGCTGGAAAAGGTGAGGAAATGGCTTCTCCCCTAGAATCTCAAGAAAGGAACCTAGTCCTGCAGACACCTTGGTCTAAGGTATCTTAAGGAGTCTTACCAAAGCAAGTTGGACTTCTGGCCTCCAGAACGAGTAATAAATTTGCATTGGTTAAACCACTACGTTTGTGGTAATTTGATGTAGCGTAGGTAGAAATTAATACGTGACTGCTTACTTTGCAAACAGTCTGGGGAAATGATGCAGCTAGGGATTGTTCCTTGTCAATGACTCACAGACCCAGTGGATCAGAAGTGATTTTTTAGAAGAGTTCACTGAGTACAGGTGTATGTAATTTAAAGCCACAGTAACTTGTAAGAGGGAATAGATATTGAAAAGGAGCCCAACAGGTATACCTAGAGATGTAGGTACTGAAGAGTAACCTGAATAAAGAGCCACATCTTTTGGAGATACATATATATATGTGTGTGTGTGTAATATAGAGGAGAAAAAATAATTTTCCCTCTACCTTATTGATTTCTTTGTTGAGACTCCTGTAATAGAAGACAGATTAGCAAGAGAAAAACAAACAGAAGTTTATTAATATGTATACCTCATGTATTACATGGGTAATACCCAGGAGAAAACGAGTAACTCCCTGAGGTGGCTTATAATTCAGGTTTAAATATCATCTTCATAAGGAAAGGGAAGGAGGGATGTAGGCCTTTTAGGGGAGAGTAAATGATTTTTCAGAAAGATGAATGGGCCCTTAGAAGAACAGAGGGGAGGTATGATGGTTTGGGACAAAGTTTGTCTGTGTTCGATGTTCACTTCTAGTCTCTTCTCCTGTGATAACAGTCAATCTTCTTTGTTGGTGAAACTCTCAGGGAGGGGATCTCTGAGAGCTGAGCTTGTTTTGGAGAATCTGTCTTTAGGCAGAGGAGGCTATCGACTCTCATTTTGGGCAGCACAGAATACAATATTTCCACTATTGCAGAAAGTTCTTGAATAATGCTCTTCTAGATTAATCATACTATTTATTCATTAATTCTAAACAAAAGTATGCCCCCCTTCCAGAGAATTTTCTGCAAATATTTTGCTAGGCTTTAGAGATAAAAATTTATATGAGGAAGAAATGGGATTTTCCTTGTAGATCTTTCAGTCTCTTAAGGACAGCAAGGCACATAAATACAGTGACAGAATTATTGCTAAAGCATGTTCAAGTTATATATTTCAAAGGAAAGAGTGGCCACTTATCCTGGGGGAGAGAAGTTTCCCTCCAAACTAGATCTGTACGTTCCACCTAGTCCTCAGCCAATCCACTGTTTCCTAGTTCTACTTTTCCTACCATTTCCTCGCATCTATTTTCTGAACCTGTGTTTCTAAGCTATGAGAAATTCCCAGGAATTTTACATTTCTGAAAATGTTCTTAGAAAAGAAAGATGGCAGAGCTTACAGCATTTGCTTAGCCCACAATATTACACCTGTTTAGTCTCCCTTGTTCCCTTTAACCTTCCCTCACCTCTTTTTAAAAAGCTGCCTGTATTTGTGTTTTAATTTTGTTATTTATGGTGGGCAATTTTTCTTGTTACCATGAGACATACTTCTTGTGTTCTTTGCTGTATAAAAATAACACCTAGAGCAAAGAGTAAAACGCTTTTTTTGTCAACATTTTGGACAGAATCAGATTATAAATCATGATTTTGACAAAGGGTGAAGAAGAAGCATCTTAAACTTCACTGCCTTCATTAATGGGTATGCACTTCAGTGAGTTAGGCTTGACTAGTTTTATGACACAGCTTGGAGTTGGCTATGATTTGTAAGCAGGTATCTAACTTGTTTTGTTATCATAAGCTGGCTTTGCATATGATAGTGTCTTCTTACTGTGGATCATTTCCAACAGTTGTACAACTAATGTGATTTCTTAAAGACAGAATTTGTACCCTTGTATGATACATAACCATTCTCACCTCTTGAGACTAGAAAAAAAATAAAAACTGGAGATAAATGTAGGCTGAAACATTAGTTATGTGTATGTTTTGAGTAACAGAATTTTTCAACCATTTCCCCTGTTAATGTGAATAAAGAAACTATGCTTCCCTTCTACTGATTGGGTTCACTATGCAGCGCCAGCCTGTGGTTTCACCAGTTTCTTGTGTAGCACAACTATTTCCAGAACACAATACTCTATTCTCCTTTGGATGTGTGCTACTCTCCAGGTATGACAGAACTATTGGAGGGGCTTCTTTCTCATTAATGAAGTTCTGAAAACCTCTAGAATACTGATGAGAAGGGATAGGATAATGCCGGGAAAATCAGCAAGAATCTGCTTCTTTAACAAAGGCTTCTCCTTGATCACCTGCTTCCACCGTCAGCATTTCCTCACAGCTAAATTTATTACTATTTCCCCCTACCCTAACGCCCAGCTCACCCTGATGGCCTGGAGGCCCAGGGGCTGGGCCTTAAGAACCTTGACTAATAAAGCAAGTGTGTCTGTAACCTTGGCTCCAACACCTCTCTAGGAATTGGAATGAAGTCATGATTCTGTGGCTCGGTGACAACTGTGGGGGCTCGCTTTCACTGTTGATTCCCTTCAGTGCTCTGAATTTAGCTCATATAGAGTCGGTAGTATCTGGCCAGGGTCCTCCAGCTCTCCTTCCTTGAACTGGATCAAGTTCATGTATCTCATTTTTTCATTTATTTATTAATTCAACAAATATTTACATACATATATAGAGAATATAGAATACTTTCATTTTTCCAGCAGTCTTTTATGCCTCTAGGAGAAGGCAGTGGATGCAACAACTTTCTTGCTCGTATAGATCTTAGTAGGTAAGAAAGAAATCAACAGATAAAACACAAGTTCTGGTGGAGATAAGTACTATGAAGAAAAATCAAATCAGGGTAAAGGTTTAGAGAGTGACTGTGGGAGCAAGGGTAGGGATGGAAGTTATTTTAAATGAGGTGGTCAGAGAGGGCCTCTCCTAAAGGATCAAACCACATCTCCATCTGGGGAAAAGCTTTTGAGGCTGAAGGACCAACAGGACCCAGGTTCTAAGACAGAAATAAATGCTCTTGGAGAGAGAGCAGATTGAATGAGATGCCACATTGTGGAAGTAGGCAAGGGCGATGCTATGGAGGATCACTGCAGGCTCTAATGAAGTGTTCAGATTTCATTATAATTGTGATGGGAAGTTACCGAATGCTTTTGAGCCAAGATGCCACATGATATTATTTACTTCTAAAGGATCTTTTTCTTTATGGACAATAAACTGTAACGTGCTGAAGTCACGGAGAAAAATATTGGTGTCTCAATTAGCATGTGATAAATGACCAAACTGGTAATATGCTTATGATAGGGATAGTACTTTGGAATCCTTGATTCTGTTTCTTACTCACTGGACTTAACTCCGTGGGGCAATTTATGAAGATATTTGGACTTGAAATTTTTAGCTGGCTTTGCCAATGTTGACTTCTTTTTTCAAAGTGCTTTGCCTTTATTATCCTTGTGTCCTTGTAAGAGATAACACTTTAACATAAAGTGGGTACGTGACTTGTGCAGAATTTACCAGAAACCAGAGGGTGAAAAACAGTGCTCAATTCTATGTTTTTATCCAGTAATTAACATTTGATGCTCTGGTCCTCGTTAATGAGATGTCTTAGAGATCTCAGATCACCCCCTTTGGGGACATGTAAGAGAACTATCTCAGGGTGTTCATAAAAGGAAGCCACAACATGAAGATCTGGTTGTTCTGGCATCATTACATTCAGTTGTCAATTTTGGATTGCTTTCCCTCACATCCTTTCATAACTTCTGGATTTCCATGGTAGATTCATCTGTCTTCAACCTGAGTGTCTTTTAAGGGGCACCAATGTCGACTTTTCAGCCTCTTTAGCCTCTGCCTACAAACGTGCCCCAATTTTTCCTAGTGGCAGGTGGTCTATAATGATACTTGGACTTTTTGGTTACTCTCTTCAACATCAAGCTTGTGGCCTCTTTGATTCCCAAACTACAACTGCCCAATACTTTTCACCCCTGAGGGAGTCTCCTCTGGGTTTCTACTGACCCTACATTCCCCGAGTTCCAGAGCTTTTAGTGAACCCTATGAAGGCATGAAAATCACAGTAAAAGTTGTCATGTGTAAATGCTGTAAAATAGTTACCAAATGTAATAAAACTAAGTTGCTGTATTTATTTGATTCTATTAAAGAACCAAATGAAAATTCAAGAACTAAAGAATATGAGGATGAGACTAAGAAATCACTGCATGGGTTTAACAGTATATTTGACCCAACTGAAGAGAAAATATACTGGAATATGACCTAAAGTCATATCTTTGAGCTCAAATTTCCTTGTAAGGGCACAGATTTTATTTAATAATTTTTGTAATTAGAAAAATATTCAAATTTGGATCTGTATACAAACAAATAGACGAAGACTTGCTTAACTTTTTCTTTTAGGAAATTAGTTTCCTAGTCCTTTAAGAATTATTTGTGTAAAGGAAATAATAATTTCATTCAGTTTTCTTTGATACAGATAATTTTGTCCATATACAATTGTAGTAATATTTCTAAATTAATGGCAGGAACTATTGTCTCTAATGTCTTTGAATCCTTCTAGTTTTCTTCATCACCATTGTCAATACCACTTTTTAGTTCCTATGATTTCTTACATGAATCACTGCTACAAAATCCTCTTTTCCTCCCTTTTATTCTTGCCTCAGTCCAAACCATTCTTCATAGAGCTGCCAAAAGCATCTTTCTAAACTGAAGGTCGGATTGTGATATTCCCCCTGCTTAGCTCACTTTACCAGATCCTGTCCAATTTCTCCATAATCTCCTTCATCTTACCTTTTCCTCCTCCTTCTTTCTCACTGTTAGTACCATTATAAGCCCTCAAATTCTCTATCTCCAGCCATGTTTTCTAGTTACTTTCTCTCTCTACTTCCAATCCTGGACTTGGTTAAGGCATATAAATTTATTGGTCAGATACAGTTGTTGAATGGAAGGCTAAGAGCCATGTTTGAGAAATCAGAATGAGTTCAGAAATTATTGTGATATGATGGGCAGGAATGGAACCCCCAGTGCTGCAGCTCTAGGTCCAGGGAGCACCTACAGAACATAAAAGCATTAAACACATGGCCAAAAAAAGAGAGAAGCCTACTGGAAAAAGAAGACAAACTCTTCATGAAGTAATTGCAATTTAAGGTCAAATCTCATTAAATATCTATGTGGGACTGAAGAAGCATAAAGATCCCAAATGCCTTCATTCAGGCTCACTAAAGCAAACATTTTATAGCATTGACATTAATAAATGTTAATAAGACAAAAATTATGAACCAATTTTGACTTAAAAAGTATTTCCATCTTTGTTCCTGATATCCAGAAACTCTTTTAACTAAGTCACTAACTCTTAGCTTTCTAACCAACAACTATATGTCAATAATTAGTTCACTAGCCTATTCTGCTATTCTTATGAAGGATAGCATTGTGTCCAAAAATTGTATAACTTTTCAAAATTGTGTTTTTCTACTGTTTTTTAAAAAGTAACCTGTTCCTTTATTGGAAGAGCGATTGGACTTCTGCTACCAAGCTACATAGCTTGGTAGCAGATGTTATTGCATACTGTAAAAATTCCTTGCAGCAGTCAAAGTAAACATGGTGTCTAGGAAGGTAAAGTATTTCAGCCAAACTTCCATCTAAGAGCCAGCTGTTTATGTAGTTGGAAAAAAAGATGCCATTCAGACTTTTGTTTTGGTTACAGGATTCTGTAGCATGCTTTATAATGCTACAAATATTTACTTTCCTTTCAGAGCAGCAAACAGATCGCATGCAAGTTTGTGAAGCATTTTTGTGCTTCTCTTTGCTTTTTTTTTTTTGATAAAGAATGAGTGCTACTTGAATTGGAATAGAGTAAATCTTGGTAGGCTTTTAGGCTTGGGAGAACTGTAAAGCCACCCTGTGATGGCAAGAAAGAAGCCATTTAAAAAAAAAATTCAATTTAATGGCTTGAATTTTTTTCTGAAAGCTTTCTATTAGTATTAGAACCCCACTCTAAAGTCCTTCCTTTTATTCTGATTTCCCAGTTCAGATCACTGTTACCTGCTCTGGGAAAGGGAACAGAACAGAAGAGTTAATTATATGTCATTTTGCCCTGAAATGCAGGTTCTGCTATTCTAAAATGTATTTGAACTTTTTTAAGCCAAGTGAAGGGAGCAGAAACAGAATAATACAAGACCAAGTGACAGCAATCTGTTAAATTCCACCAGCTGCTAGTAATATTGGTTTCTTGTGGCACTGTGACTCAAAAGAGCATTTTAAAATTTAATATAACTATTATAAATATCTTAAAATACGTCATTTGGCCATATGACTTAGGAAAGGATGACTTTGCAGGATATAGGCCAAGGGTAAATCGTAGACTTGACTGCACAGGAAGGCAAGTAAATAATCATGAAAAGGGATTCTGACAGACGAAATAAATAAACATTTTTATAAATATTAAAACAATTTCCTCACTACAGTTATAACGTTAAAGTTAGTTTAGATTGACTAAGGGGATACTTTTAAAAAGAAGCAAATTTTAATTATGATGAACTTAATATTTGTACAAAAATACTTCCCCTGGGACCAGATGAGAGTAAAATCTTACTCTAGCTTCACCCAAAAGTCTTCAGGGATATAAAGAGACCATCCATTACGTGCTTGTTCTTGTTGTTAGATTGATGTGCAGCAGTCCATTTAACCTTGGTTTAGCTTTGATCATAGGATAAACTAGCACAGAAAAGTCTTAGCGAGATGTACATGCCAGCCACACTTTTCCAGGATCCATTCTGTTTTATTAGCTCTTCGTGTGCAAAACAACTTACTCTATGTAGTTCTTCTTTTGCATGATATGAAAGGAATGATACTTGACCTTTTAACCTAAAAAACAACAATTTGATGTGGTCCAGAAGGACCCAGTAAATTCTCATGTTTCTGAGATGCTATAGGAAATCTGCAGAGATTGCTCTTTCTAATAGCTTGTTTACTCTGTTGTTCATATCAGTTAGTATAAATAAATTGGTATAAATAACTTCTGGTGGGACAGGACAGCAGCAGTTTGAATATGAATTTCTTCTTCTGTATTTTAAGCATAACTGTCTTGTCCTTGATCTTATAAATCTTATAACTTCATAGAAGAGAACATGATGTTGAGGGGAAAATGTCAAAAGGCTACAGGGATATGGGTCTGTGGTTTCCACTGGCCCCTGCCTTAGAAGCAGTTTATTTTCATCTCAAATCATGAGGCAGGATGATTAAATTTTCCAACATTCTGCAAAAAAAAAAAACCCAGAAAGATAAACAAAACCTTTTCCCCTCATTAACCATCTACCCAGAAGTGATGTAAAGAATATTCTTAAAACTTATATTATTACTTTGGGTAGACTTATCTAAGTGGATCTTTCCCCATTTTTACACTTGATCTCACTTCAATCCATGTCCTTTATGTAATGCTCTATAAATGATGTCTCTCTTTCTCTCTAGCTCTGTCTTTTCATCTGTTTGTCTCTGTCTCTCCTATAATTTTTCAAGTCCTCTCCTTACTGGATATATCTGCTACACTGATAGTGTTGAACTCTGGTTTCTTTAGTTAGGAAATTTTAGTGTTCACCATTATCTGGCAGAGAACTAGACTAAATCTCCCAGGTCCCTTGCTTCTAGATGAGGCTACTTTGACCACCTCACTCCCATAAATGCAATAGAAGGTATATGTGTCATTTCCTGGGCAAGATTATTATAGAAGGTAGGAAATTTTCCATGATTTGCTTCTGTGCATCTTCTGAGTGTCCTAAAGGAAAATGGAACTTTAAGATGGAAGAGGCCCTGATGCTTGAATTACTGCTACAGATCATCATGCTCCTTACACGCCCCAGAAAAAAAAATTGTGACATGGACACAGTTAAACAACTGGGATTGGGAATGTGTGTTTGTTATAGGAGTTAACCTTTCTATTACAGTTTTATAAATTGAGGTATCATTGATTTATAATATTATTTGTTTCAAGTGTACAACATAGTGATTCAAAATTTTCATAGTCATCATAGATGACTGCAGAATTTTTGCTGTAAAGTCACCTGATTAGCCTTATGGGTGTTGCCTTTTATGAAACTTGTTGCTTTTTCCTTGCTGTTTATAATAGTCTCTCTTTATCTTTAATGCTTGTCATTTCAATTACAATATGTCTCTGTGTGGTCCTCTTTGGGTTGATTATGTTTGGGACTCTATGCTTCCTGGACTTGGATGTCTGTTTCCTTTCACAGGTTATGGAAGTTTTCAGCTATTACATCTTCATATATATTCTCTGCCCCTTTTTCTTCCTTCTGGGACCCCTATAATATGAATGTTTGTACATTTGACATTGTCCCGGAGGTCCCTTAAATTGTCTTCATTCCTTTTTTTTCTTTTTTTTTTATGTTCACCTTCAGTGATTTCTACTACTCTGTCTTCCAGCTCACTGATTTATTCCTCTGTATCATCTAGTCTACTGTTGATTCCTTCTAGAGTATTTTTTCATTTCAGTTCTTGTATTCCTTATCTGTTGCATTTTTCTTTGTTTTCCGTCTCTTTGTGAAAAATTTCTAACTTCTTGCTCTGTTCGTCTCTTCTCCTGAACTCTTTGATCATCGTACAGTTGTTACCTTGAACTTGATTGGCTATCTCCACTTAATTCTTCTGGAATTTTATCTTGTTCTCTCATTTGGAACATGTTTCTCTGTCTCCTCATTTTGCCTAATTGCTCTTTTTATTTCTATGTATTTGGTACATAGTCTACATTTTCTGACCTTGGGGCAATGGCCTTTTGCAGGAGATGTCCTGTGCATCCATTTCTCTTCGGTCACTAGAACTATGCATTTTAGGAGTGCTCCCTATGTGGACTGCTTGGGTCCTTTTGTTGCAGTAGGCTGACTACTGTGGGGGTGGTCTGGTAGGCTTGACTGCACCCTGGTCTGCCTGGCCCTGCCTTGTGCAGAGGCTGCTGGCCTCTTCTTGGTGTGGCCAGGTTATGTGATGCCTGGCAGCAGAACTCCAGGGGGCCACCCAGGGCTAGTTTTTGGTCACTGGCAAGTAGACTTGGGGTCCAGGATATCCCAGGGCTAGTGTCTGCCTATTGTTGGATGAAACCAAGTCCTGAGGCTAGTGCCAGCCATGCTAGTGGGCATGGCTGGGGCCCAGCTGATACCAAGGCTAGTGTTAGCCTGCTGGTGGATGGGCTGGGTCTTCAGGCTGCAAGGCTGTGGTTTCTCTGGGGCTGCTAACTGCCCACTTGTGGGTGAGGCTGGTCCTGAGGCTAGAAATGGCTCGGTGGTAGGTGGGGCCAGGTATTCTGGGGATGGTCCCTGCTCACTGATGGATGGAGCTGGGTCCCATGGTCTCTGGCTGCAGGGCCCTGGGTGTCCCAGATCTAGTGCCTGTACACTGGTGTGTAGGGCCCCATCCTGGGCTATTGAGTGGGCAGGGCTGTATCCAGGGGAAGCTGTGGGTTTGGGGGTTTTAAAGCAGCCTGTCTGACAATGTTCTAGAGACTCACTGATGTTGTATATATTGGTATTTCCTTCTTTCATTTAGCTGAGTAATTGTCCAAGGTAGTATCTATTTTTTTGTCATTGCTATGTTGCAGCCTCAACTATATAGTTTATTCTTTAAAACATGTTTGCTGCTGACTACTTTTATCAGCCTGTTTTCTGCCTGTAGAATCTTGGGAGTCCAACAGCCTACATTGATTTTTGTATTCATCTTCTTTCAGTTCTTTTCAGAACCTCAGGCCCAGAATGTCCATGGGCTATAGAGGATTATTCATAGACCTTGAAACCTAATAGAGTTTGCCCACTTGAACTTTGAGGAAACTGAGATTCAGAGAGGTCACATTGCTATATGTATCAGAATATGAAGCTATCTCATTATAAAGCCAAAACTTTTTTCCTTTTATCATAGTACTTTTTTTGGTGTGATGGGTTATGTAGTGTGTTCTTTGATAAAAGGGAACATTTAATTCATCAGGAGAATAAGATAGTTTGTGGATAATATCTAAAAGGAAATTATTTTATGAAGAAAATTGAATTTCATTGAGAAATTTAACAATGATTTTTTACATAAGATACAGACATTTGTTCATTTCTTAAGATTTCCACTCTAATAAATTATGACATTAAAAATAAGTCTAAATGAAGATCTTTATATAGGTAGTTAAGGTGAGTATAATTGTAGCTTTTGGGTTAAATAAGTATGTAAAAGACAGAAATAGGAAATCCAAAGGGGGTAGACATGTAACATCCATTTTAAAATGGCCAAGAAATTTTATGAAGAATGCCTAAAATTGTACCTGATTATCTTGCAATGGTAATAGCTGCTTCTATTTTTAGTGGTCTGGCCTACCTTTCCAGGTACTGGTGTTTTGTGTGTGGAGGAGGGGGTGGGGAGTTGGCAGGGGCTGGTTTGGTTCTTTATCCTGCTTACTTCATTTCATTAGTTCACTACAATTTTTATCATTATTATTTGCCAGTGCTGTATTTCAACCTCAACCATACACCTTATACTTTAAAACATGAATGATCAGTTTTTTATATCCAAGTGTTCAACTTGTCTTTCCCGTGTCAGTTCTCTTTAGAGATATTTAAGAAATTGTCATTTAAAAAAGGTTGCTTTGTAATAATAACCATTTTTCATTTGAATGAAAGACATGAGGTAAATTTTCCATTGAAAAGAACATGTTAGTATGGTTGAATACCTGTACAGAGAACAGTATTTAAAACTGGCAGGTATTTCTTCCTATATTGGTCAAATGTATGATCTGTCCTTTGGTCAAGTTCTTTGCTTAGGAACTGGTTTTTTTCTTAATACTGGATCTTCTTTATGTTTTTTTGATAATCAGACGAGATGGTATTAATACTGGCTCTCGGCTATCCTTTTATTGACTAACAGTTTACCATGACTGTTCTTGGGAAATTCTTAGGAAAATTTTCTGTCTTTATAATTTGGAAAACTGTCTTATGATCAACCCATAACTATTATAATAATAATAGAAACAATAACAATAATACATATGCTATTTAAAATGTGTTAATTGACCATGACTTTATTATTAACAACACTTGCCCATAGATTTATAAACAGGGTCTAAATTTCATACTATAATACTCTTTCTACTAACTAGCTAATATATATTAGCATTTACCTTGCTAAATACCTACTCTCATTGGATTCCTGTAGAGCCTATGGGATGAATAATATTACATTGATTTTTAAAGATTAGTTCAATGAGATTTCAAGAAATTAGGCAACAAGTTTACATAGCTATTGAGAGATGTAAGATTTAAGCTTCTGTCACACTTCAGACACTAGAGCCTTAACTGTTAGGAATATTGCCTCTCCTATATGGTTCTGATGCTTTAAGTAAACTCTCCATTGAACCAACAGATACTTATTTTATGCTGACTATGAGCCAGTCACTGAGAAGGACACTAGGAAACAAAGGTCCCTGACTTTGAATGTTCAATTTAAACACAGACAATCATGGAACACCCCAATAAAAGTGTTTTGAGTAAACTATTGGTTTAAAACACTGGCAGTTATATTTTTGAGATTCATTTATATTTTTAAAAAATGAATTTTTTATATTTCAATGCTGAGAAGAAGGAAAAAGAAAAGGAAAAGGAAATCTCAACAAATTGGTAGAACTGCTTAGGTCTTTTTGTTTTTATGGTTTGTTTTTTCTGTTAGAAAACTCAGAGAGGAAAGGGGAAATAATATTTTTTTCCAACTCTTCCACTATCTAAATACAACACTGCAGCTATATGTTAGATAGTGAGATATAAGTTCCGTTTTAAAGATAAAGAAGTGGATTCTCAAACACATAGAAAATAAGTGCTGAGTTGAAATTGTGGATTATGCTCAATGTTGTAGCTTCATTCAAAAATCTTGGTAATAGAATTCTTTTTCCATTCTTCATTCCATCTCTTCTATTTGCTGCTTTTTTAAAAAAAACATGGCTAATTTAAAGTTTTAGTGATACCTATGTATCCTAAGTGAGCGTTTCTTGGAAGCAGAACATGAGATGGGGATTTAGTTAATGTGATTTATTTGGAAAGTAATCTCAAGTCTACAGGAGTGAGAAAAGCAAGGAAGAGCAAAGGAGAAAGGCTGAGCAAGGATGGGATCTCCCCTGGAGTCTTACTGCCCTGTGATTGCAGGGAGAGTCTCAGGAGCACAAACTGCACCATAGTTAGTTCATCCTTGAAGCAGGGGGGCGGGCTTTTGTACCCTGTGCCAGTCCGTCTTTGATGGAGGGCTGTTTTCCAAGGAAGTGGCAGCTGTGAGGCGCTGACAGCCAATTCTCAGAGCAGCTGAGAGATGGATGCACCAGCAGGCAAAGGGGTTCTGGACAGGACCCCTCCACCATCCTCCGTGCATTTGTATTTTAGAGCACCTACGGTTCATAATGCTGTGCTGAATTTCTTTGATTTCACATTTGTGTATTCCCCAGGGCCATTATGAGCATGCAGTGATTGCTAATGATTCAATATAAGATTACCTGGAGGCTCAATAGCTAGTGAGCCAGAAAAGCCTATTTTGTAGAGATAAATGTTAGTTTTTGACTGGTTAGTGACTTACTTGGAATTATACCCAATGCCTTAATGTTCAGTCCTTTAGTGTAAACTTACTATGAAAATACTGCATTTATAATTGCAACAGTAAAGCCTGTGTAAACTCTATTTTTATCTGACCGTTTACTCCTAATTATCGTGTGGTTTGGCAGTGTGGTGTTATCAGGAAATGTGGGCAATCATCTAGGGATTTTTCCATCTGAAAACGATTGCTTCAAACTCATGGTGTGTGAGATTCTTTTGCCATTTTCTTCTGTTCTCTGTCACTGAGGCAAGAATGAGGCCTATATACAACGTAGTTTATTATAGTCATTTACCCAAACCTTTTATCTGAAGAAAAGATTCAATAACTGGATTGAATCAAACCTGTTGGGTTGAGATAAAGAAGGCTAAATTCTGCAACATTCTCTTAGATGAAATACTTGTCACACATTCTTGATCATATTGATGCATTTAGTAAAAGGGTTTTTTTTCTCTTTTGTTCCCCCTAATAAGGCATTTTTGCTGAAGGGAATGCAAAAGTAGAAGTTTTTGTTGTTCTCCTCCTGTTTTGCTTCTCTCTGGCTATGATTACACTGACATCTGAAATAACAGAGTCCACCACTGAAGATGCCTGGTTGAATGTTAAATACAGTGTGTCTCTGCCACCCTGGTCTATATGAAGGGGTATCAGTATTTTATTTGAAACCTTACATCAGTTTGGGTTTTATCCTATGATTATCTAAATTAGGGTCTATGTTTAGCTGAGACAATAACAGCCACAACAACCCACAGTTTAGTAAGCCAAGGATAACTTTAAAAGAAAAGTCACAGATGAAAGAGATGTAGCTCCCCTCTTAGGTGTAATCTTACATGCTTTTGTTTACCAGCTGCATTTTAGAGGAAAATGAGAGTATTTCATCCAGAATAGAATACATGATTATAATTTAGAAGGAAATATGGGATGAAAGTAAGAAGAATAAAAAAAGCAACTAAGAATTCTAGTATAAAATAAGTTATAAGGTAATATATTTGAAAATTACTTAAATCAATAAATGGTTAGGTTCCATTCCTAACAAATATAACCTTTAATTAAGAAATAAAACTTCATTGGTTATTAGTTCTTATTTTGTGGGCCTTTTAAGAAACCATAGCTTATTTATAGACATTGGGATGCAGTAAGTGTATCCTTTTGACCATAGGCACCACGTCTTAAAGACGTCATGTTTCTTTGGGTTTTAGGAGACATTGAAAATAGAGTTTCAATGCATTTCTTTAAAGACTAAGAATGCTTTGAAAATATACATATAAAATAGATACAATATCACTTGGGACCTAAACAACTGACGGAATTTTAGAGAAGTTTGTCGTGAAGGAGAATAGGAGTATACCACACATTTACAACAAACAAAAAGGTAAGAGTAAGTTTTATAATTTTATTCTTTGGAGGTAATGGAAAAGAATCTCTTATCTCTGTAATCCATTGATTTTTTTTTCTTAAGACTTAAATGTAGTAAATTTATTTGAGAAAAGATAGATTCAAAAAAAAGTTTTTGTATGACATATATTCAGGGTTTGCATAGTTCACTACATCAGTACTGACTTACTAAAATGAATATGGTATCACCTATCCAGACTCACTAGATCATGAGTCATTTGGAAAACAAATATTTTTTAATTAGCTGAAGATTTATCCTTTTATACACTATATTGATTTGCTTTAGGTTTTAACTATCTTTAGTGAGAATTTTTTTCTAAAATATTTTGTGTGTGTGTCTTCCTAAGACTAGAGAGTGTGATGAAGACAATTTAGGCAATAGACTTCATATTAAAGCTCATGGGCTTTGATGTTGACTGGAGTTAGAATTCTAGTTTTATCACTTAGCTTTGTTTTTAAAGTTGCTTAAGTTTTTGAAACTTTTAAAGTTGAGATATAAGGATAATGTTATCTCCTGAAATTCTGAAAATTAAGTTTGATCGAGCTTATACAAGGATCCTGGCACATTCATTGCTTGGATGATTCAGGATCATTATAGTGAACATCAGTTGAGAGATTAGGATTATTTGACCACATACTCTTTAAAGCTGAGGCTTTTTTGAGTTCTTTTTTGTGATTAAACTTGTTCTCATTCCTAGTCATCTCTCCTCCAATTTGTTCCCTCTAATCTACTTTCAGCCTTGGGGAATCTTTTTTTTTTTTTTTTTTTCAAGAAAGAAAAAGAATAAAAATCAACCACACAATTAGACAGCTAAAAAAAAAAAATCATTTAACCACTATAATAATTGCCTACAGTGTGCTATTAAGTAAGTAGCCCCTATCCATATTCAATTAAAATTAAGAATCCAATTCTATAGTTTCCCATTTCAAGTACTTCATAGCCACAGTAGCAAGTGGTAACTGTATTAGATAGTGCAGAGAAATAAATATTTCCATCATGACAGAATGTTCTGTTGGGCTGTGCTGATTTACAATGTTTAAAGCTCTGTATTTGTGTTGTGGAATTCTGAAGATGAGTGGAATGTGCCTCTTGTTTCATGTAACTTAAGTGTGGTGAAAGAAAGAGATATTTTTGACCCTGTTTGGGAAAATGTAAAAAATCAGTGAAGATGATGACTATCTGGAAGACATGGGAGAGTTAAAGGGTTCAGGATTAAAGGAAGGAAGGACTGAGCTGAGACCTAAAGCGTAATTAGTATTTGTGGACTTTCTCAGTGCATGAATTATGATAGAAGGTAGCAACATGGACCTATTTGCAGGAGAAGAGAAGGGGAAGGATTGATTTTTATGTGCATAAGAATTCTTAATATTTTCTTTTCAAATGTTTAGTATCTCACAGTGATATGTATTATTTTGATAATCCAAATTATAATTTTATTTTAAAAGAATCATGTAATATTTCAAAACTTTTGTCTCTCTCCCCATCTTCAAATGAATTTGCTGGCATCTGTTTCTATTCTTGTCTTTTCACTGAGAAAGATCTCTCTCCTCCTGTCCAAGACTAATGTATTCTTCAGAGTTTGAATGCCTTTCCTTCCTATCTCATCTTAGATATTGCTTCATATTTCACTCCTTTTCTGTCTTAAAACATGCTTTCTCTACTATTTCGCTTCAGCCTATTAATATATATACGATCCTTATATCCACCCCCTGTTTGATCCTGTCTTTCTGTCACTTTTTCAATCCAGTTTTCTAAAAGGATGCCCTCTGTTTGATTCCTCACTTAGAATTTACTCTCCAGCCTAATATTCAATATTCCCCCAACTGTTAAGTGGGTGTATCTTTTACCAAGGTCTCCAGTCATCATCGTCAATAATTACCGTTGTCAATTCTAGCAGACTATTTACAGTCCATGTTTTTCTTGGTTAAATAGGTAAATTTAGTGGTCAACATACGCTTATCCCTCCCAAATCTGTTTCCACCCCAGATCTCTCTGGTAAAGAGATACCACGTGTAAAACTGACCACATACGTAACTGACCATTAAATGTTTCCATTGGGATGTGCTGTAGGCAATTCAAACTTTGCTTTAATACAACCTGATAATCTCACCAAAATCCCTTTCTGTTCCTTCAGCATTTTTCTACTAGTCAATTGCACCACCGTGTATTCATTTCCCCAAACTAGACGCTTAGAAAAGACTCTTCTGTGTCCCAGATATATTTGGTTTAGCAATGACTGTTAAGTCCTTTAAAATCCTGCCAGTCCATCCCTTCCACCCCTACCATCACTGGTTTAGTGAAAGAGTAAATTTCGTCACAAAGTCTCCAACCTTCAGTTTTCACCCTTCTCCAGTTCATTCTTCGCACTGCCTCCAGGGTGATCTTCCTAAAATTCAAATCCGCTATATCATTCTGTTTCCTTTTGTGTTTCCTTTTTTTTTTTTTTTTTAACTTTTCTGCTAAAGCTCTTGGGTAGTTTCTCTCACTTCTTAAAATAACTATTTCTTAAATAATTATGTTTCTTGTTAAAGCAACACACAGAAATTCCAAGGTCTTAGTACCATACCGAGTATCTCCAGAAAGGCATCCAGTCTGATGCTTCTCCTACAGTTTCACCCTCCCTTCAGGGTGTCTCAGAGTCACTACTGCCACCAACATGTTATGTCCTGGAGATACCACTTCTCAATTAGATTGTGGTCCCAGATAAGATCCATTCTCTTTTATACAATATGCAAGGAGTGTTTAAGTCTAAATAAAGTTACAAAGCATATTTATTAAAGTTTTATGGAGAATAAAATATCAGCAAGGTAAATAACAAAGGTAAAGATTTACTGTTATTTCAAATCTTGCTGGCTTCTTTGTTTTTAAACAAGCTTTAAATCTGGATCCTTAGGACAACATTTTATGTGAAGAAAAAGTAGGCTTCCCATACATTATCCCTGCTCTGCTGCCCTGTGAACAAATAAGTCAGGAATGATGTAGCTCTGCTGTTTCCATTGGCCTCTGCCTGTGCAGATGCTGATGCCAGCCTCTGGCAGTACTTTGATGCGGACTCCCATCATTACGGATGGGTCATCCACGTCTAAAAATCCAGTAGGAACTAGGGTTTGCGGACACTATCCTGGCAGAGTAATCTTGATGATGTGAAAGTTATGTTCAAACGTTCCTATAAAGTGTACAGGCATACCTCATTTTACTGTGTTTCACTGTATTGCACTTTGCAGATACTGTTTTGTTGTTTTTTGTTTGTTTGTTTTTGTTTTACAAATTAAAGGTTTCTGGCAACCTCATGTGGAGCAAGTCTACTGGAGCCATTTTTCCAACAGCATGTGCTAATTTTGTGTCTAAATGTCACATTTTGGTAACTCTTGGAATATTTCACACTTTTTCATAACTATATTTGTTAGTGATCTGTGATATCAGTGATCTTTATTACTACTATGATGTGCTGAAGGGTCACATGATGGTTAGCATTATTTAGCAAGAGTATTTAAGGTAGGTACATTGTTTTTTAACACAATATTATTGTACACTTAATACACTATAGTATAGTGTAAACAGAACTTTTATACATGTTGGGAAACCAAAATACTCGTCTAACTCACTTTTTTGCAATATCCACTTTCCTGCAGTATTTGCTTTCTTGGAATATTAACTTTATTGCAGTGGTCTAGAACAAAACCTGAAATCTCTCTGACGTAAGCCTGTATGGGAATAACGTGATGCTGCTTTTAGAAGAATTCAGTGACTATGCCCTGGCCATTGGGAATTCGAAAGTTGCTCTTAATAATGCAACTAGGACCCATCTCAATAGACAGCTGGCTCAATGGCCTAATTATCATCAATTTCATCAGTAAGAAAGGCTTACTGGTTACTCTCAAATTGCTTTCTTAGACAGTTTCCGATATTCTATTGGTTTATTTATGCCAAATAACTCCATACAGAAAATTGGTTAGTTTAAAACTCTGAAGATAAGTTTTGCAGCTAGTTTGTAGGTGTTGTGGTGGGGTGGGGCATGGGAAAGCCACTTGGATTAAAAACTAGATGGTCATTGAGAACCTGACATTTAAAAAAAATTGTAGAAATCCATATCTCAATAAAATTTTGTCTTTACAAAATGAGACTGATTCTGTAAGAATTATGTAAAACATGGTTTTCTTTTTCGTTCACATGTGGATTAAATCTTTTTTAAAGCAATCTATTAATTGGCCCTATGTGTATGTCTACAGTACATAATACCAATAATAATCTTGAATCATCTCATAGAACTGGATATTTCTAGATATTCAAAGCATTCTCTTCCCCATAGCTTCAGAGTTAAGGTTAATTTAATTGCAGTCAAAATCTTTTACAATTCTAATATGAGTGAACTCTGAATTGAAACCTCTGCCAACAAGTCTGTATCTTTTGAATCAGAGTCAAAAAGAACCTTTGAAATCATGTAGCTTATTAATTTACAAGCTTGTTTATCTCACCTGGGGAGATAATTAAAAAGAATGCAGATCTCTAGGACTTAGCTCACACTGATTTAAGCCTGAGGATCAGGGTTTTTAAGAAATTCTTGAGTTACTGCTGGTGCTGATGTGAGGCCGTTTGGGAAGAATAAATCCGTTCTTTCCAGTTTACAGATCAGAAAACTGAAGCAGACCAAGGGAGGCAAAGTGACTTCCCCAAATGGTGCAGATTTGAAACAAGATTTTAAGACTCTTAACTCCTAACTCAGTAATATCTGTGAACAAAAGTAGGGAATTTCCTATATAAAGAACTCCAGGGGTTATTTTAAAAGAATGGGAACTGTATGAGTTTCAGTGATTTCAGTGTGATGGGTGTTGACTAGGAATAAACTTTTATGCTTCTATCTTAGATGTTAGACCAGATTCTGAGTAAATTATGTTTGCTTAAGATTGCTGTCATAAATTGAGGTGATGCTAGTAAGTGTATTACTTGTGACAAGAACAAGGCGTATTACTGTCAATAATATGAATTTTATAATATATTTTCCATATTCCTCTAAGAAATTCAACATGATATTTTCCTTCAACTTTCAGCTTTTTGGTTTTATAAGCTGGATTTTCAAATGACATTGAAATGCAGCATTTTGTTCTAAAAATATACTCACTTGTTCCATAATACACCACTCCTAAGACATGAGCAATCACTTCTTAGGCTGCTGCAAACTCATAATAATGCTAAATTCTTGCCAAGTCAGTAGGTTCAACTATAGCAACCATTACATGAATCATAAATCATGACAAAGGACCCATATAATACCTTAAATTTGTTTTGAAATCCAAAGAACCATGCATTGAAATAAAAGCTAAAGCTAAAATCTATAATGATCTTTACTAGTTTCTGCCTGTTGATATGCCTCAGCTTTTACCCTATACCTCACTTATGACAATAAGCTCTCCGGAACATTTATACAGTTCAGAATTCAGCTCTAAGTGCTCTTGGTAGAACAGCATGAGAGACTCTTAAAGAATGATGTGTTTACAATAGTAATTATTTACTCTCATGCTGAATTGCAATTGCAGCTTTCTCTTAGGCAAACCATAGCTCTTCCATTATTTACTGGTCCTAGCAAGTACCATTAACCTTTTCTTAAAATTTATTTTTGGCTGCGTTGGGTCTTTGTTGCTGCGTGTGGGCTTTCTCTAGTTGCGGCGAGTGGGGGCTACTCTGTGTTACGGTGCGTGGGCTTCTCATTGTGGTGGCTTCTCTTGTTGTGGAGCACGGGCTCTAGGCGTGTGGGCTTTAGTAGTTGTGGTGCATGGGCTCAGTAGTTGTGGCACACGGGCTTAGTTGCTCCGCAGCATGTGGGATCTTCCCGGACCAGGACTGGAACCCATGCCCCATGCACTGGCAGGCAGATTCTTAACCACTGCGCCACCAGGGAAGTCCCCCATTAACCTTTTATACAGCAGGCAGTCCTTTTATTTTTGCCATTGTTAAAATATCTTCCAAGATATACCAGTCAGTGCACTTCCCTCCGAAAGGCAGACGTTATCTGTCTTTGGTCAGTCATTACAATATGCCTTGAAGCTTTACCATAAGGCCCTGTCATGGTCTTACATGTCAAGTGAGCAGCAGCTTTTGACAGTACCATCTCTGGTCCTGAAGAGCAGATTCAGATTCAGTGTAACCACAGCAAAATGAGAGGTAGAAATAGAACAACTCTAAGGAGATTTGAGCTCCAATGATCTGTATTAGTTTCTACATGAGAGGTTGGGCCACATCTGTACTGGCCCTTGTTGATCATCTTAAATTTCTAGTTGCAACAACTTCTGCTATCTTTAGACCTCTTTTAAAAGCAGAGAGGACTTTCTAATTAATAAAGATTTAATCTTAATTAGCTAGTAAGAAAAATAATCAGAACAACAATTTGCTGAGCATTTCAGTTGATCAAGTGATGTGTATGGGTACTATCTGTGACAACAAACCTTGTCAGAAATGCCTGCTAAAACTCATCCTTATTCTACACTCCTCTCATCCCCTCCCAAGTTCTTTGGTCTTGCTTACCATCCTAGGGTTCAGAAATACAGAGAAATCATTCAGATTTTCAACAGTTGAGTTTTAGTATTTCTCTTCTTGTGTTCCTATCATGTTCTCAGAAAAATGGGCAAATGTAGGGAAATAATCCAATCTATTTAAGGTTACTCTGAGATGTTTCATAGTTATTATGTAGAAATGAGTTTGTTTCAACTGTTTGGGGGTTGTGACATGATATTATTGCTTTATGCTTTAAGATAGTGTTCGTAAATATGCTTTAAGATAATGTTCGTAAATATGAAGTAAACTAAATATATATATACAATATGTGTAAGGTATAAGGAATGATGATCCAAATGCACACCCTGTTGACTCTTGGTGTAAGAAAAATGGTAATCATTCCCTTTGGAATCTGCTTTGTAATCGTCCTGAATTCCATTCCTTTTCTCTCTGCTTAGGTGAAGTTAAATAATACATTTTGTGGTTAACTTTGCTTTCCTTTGGACTTTTACTGTATATCTTTGTATGCCAAAACAAAATGTTTAATGTTTTCATAGGTCAAAATAGGAATTACACTGCACAAAACTGTCTTTATGATTTGCCTTTAAATTGTATTAGATATTAGGTTCCAGAAATTCATTCTTACTGTTGTTCAAGGATGTGATACAGTCATGCTTCCTGTTGTCTCAATATAACATGAACATGTCACAATTTATTGATTGCCTTTGCTAATGTACATTTAGATTGTTACCGTAAATATTCAGTCTTATTATGAGTACTTTTCTCCAAGTGTACATTTGCTACAGTTCTTTAAGGTAGATACTCACTTGTTGAATTATTGGATTGCATGTTTAGCTCTGTTAGAGAATGTCAGTTTTTTTCCCAAAATGCTTGAAGCACTTGGCACCAATGTCATCACTTTATAAATGCTTCATTTGTTTCATATCTTACATTTGACATGGTCAGGCTTTTATATTTGCCCATTATTGTGGGTATGAAAATTTATTTCATGATTTTAATTTTTATTTCCCTGATTAATTTTGAGGTTGAGGATAATTTCGTATGTTTATTTGCTGTTTCTGATGAATCTTCTGTGACATGACTTTACGTTCCTTTTTTGCCACTTTTTCTATTGAGTTGTGTGTATTTTTAATAGACTTGCAGGATTTCTTTATATCTTTTGGTTACTATCCCATCTTCTCCCAGTTTCTGGGTTGTGTTTTATTTTCTCTATGGTATCTTTGATACCATACAACTTTATTAATCATTTCCTTTTGCAGATGTAACTTTCTGTCCTAAGATATGCTTCCCTAACTGATGACGTAAAGATAACTTCCATATTATCTGTTAAAAGTTTTATAGATTATATTTGACCTTTAAATTTTACACAACTAACTTTTTCGTATATGATGTGAGGGAGATTTCAATGCCATAATTTCATAACATTAAACGATAGTCCCAGGACCCTTTATTAAACTCTTTACTTCTCCAGTGACTTATAATAAATCTAATTCTATCATAAATCAACTTTCCAGGTATGTATGGGCTTTTGGTTGGGGGTAGGCAAAGGGGATGGGAGTGCTGTCCAACTGGTTTATCCTATAACCAATACCACATTATTTTAATTACTGTAACTTTCTAATACTTCTTGACATTTGGTAAGGTAATTCTTCCCACATTTTTGTCTTCCTCAAGGGTGTCTTACGTATTCTTGGATCTTGGTATTTCCATATATGTTTTTCATTTAGCTTTACAAATTCCAGAAAAATAATAGTTTGGAATGTTAACTGACATTGATCAAACTACTGATCAGTCTGTGAAGAATTGATATCCATACAATACTGAGACTCTTGATTCATTGTTCATAGTATATTTTCTATGTTTAGGTCTTCCAGTAGATTATGTATCTATAAAGATCTGATAATCTTTGTTAAATTTTTACTATGAACTTTGCGTTTTCAATGATATTGTAAGTAACATCTTTGAAAAATTACAGTTTTAAATTAATAGACTTTGTTTTGAAAGTCTGAAACTATTCTAAAAGTAATCAAGTAGGTAGCAGGTAGTACAGAGACTTTCCATATACCCTACCCTAACTCCACAATTTCCTTTTTATTAACATGTTATTTTAGTATGGCACATTTTTACAAACTGATACTGATACAGTAATATTAACTCAAGTCCATAATTCAGATTTCATTAGTTTTTACCTAATGTCCTTTTCTGTTCCAGGATCCCATGCAGGATACCACATTACATTTAGTCATCTTATCTCTTCAGGCTCCTTTTTTGCTGTGATAATTTCTCAAACTTTCTTTAAAAAAAATTTTTTTTATTAGAGTACAGTTGATTTACAATATTGTGTTTGTTTCAGGTGTACATATACATCTAGCTCCTCTTTTTTTTTTTTTTAGATTATTTTCCCACATAGGCCATTAAAGAGTGCTGAGTAGAGTTCCCTGTGCTATACAGCAGGTTCTTATTAGTTATCTATTTTATATAAAGAAGTGTGTATATGTCAGTCCCAGCCTCCCAATTTACCCCTCCCCTCCCGCCTTATCCCTGGTAACCATAAGTTTGTTTTCTACGTGACTCTATTTCTGTTTTCTAAATAAGTTCATTTGTATCATTGCTTTTTAGATTTCACATGTAAGTAGTATCATATGATATTCTCTTTCTCTGGCTGACTTACCTTACTTAGTATGACAATCTCTAGGTCCATCCATGTTGCTGCAAAAGGCATTATTTCATTCTTTTTTATGGCTGAGTAATATTCCATTGTGTGTATATACTACATCTTCTTTATCCATTCTTCTGTTGATGGACACTTAGTTTGCTTCCATGTCCTGACTATTGTAAATAGTGCTACAACGGACATTGTGATACATGACTCTTTTTGAATTATGGTTTTCTTTGGGTATATGCCCAAGAATGGGATTGCTGGTTCATATGGTAGTTCTGTCTAGTTTTTAAGCAACCTCACTACTGTTCTCCATGGTGGTTGTACCAATTTACATTCCCACCAACAGTGTAGGAGTGTTCCCTTTTCTCCACACCCTCTCCAGCATTTATTATTTGTAGATTTTTTGATGATGGCCATTCTGACTGATGTGAGGTGATACCTCATTGTAGTTTTGATTTGAATTTCTCTAATAATTAGTGGTGTTGAGCACCTTTTCATGTGCTTTTTTGGCCATCTGTATGTCTTCCAAACTTTCTTGTTTTTGATAACCTGGACTGTTAGGAGGATTACTTACTGTTCAAGTATTTTGTAGAACATTCCTCAATTGAGATTTGTCTGTTCTTTCCCATGATTAGACTGGGATTATGGATTTTAGGAAGGAAGACAATAGAGGTAAAGGATCAGTTTTATCACATCATATAAAGGGCAGTTACTAGCTACATGATTTATGACTGTTGATATTGACCTTGATAACTTGGCTGAAGTAGTGTTTATCCAGATACTCCACCACAGTAAAGTTATCTTATTTTGCCCCCTTTCCATTCTGTACTTTTGGAGGTAAATCACTATGTACAACCCGTAGTTCAGGAGTGAGTAGATAAAGTACTCGTCTAGACACTGAAGATACAATGATGAAAAAGACATATGCTCTGCATTAATGGACAGCTCCTGGACAAGCGACCACCTCATCCCCTTCAGATAAGAGGTCCAAAGATACACAATGCCTTCCTGTCTATTTCTCCTTTTCAATCCCTAATATTTCTATTAACATAAAAGGTATATTTGAATCTTATTTCTGTTCCTTACACAGACATCCCAAATGTAAGCTACATACTGGAAAATCAGCCTTTTACCTATACAGCCTGGTAACATTTCGATCTTGTTAAAACATCTTCAACTAGGTGCCTTCAAGTTCTGACCCTGACATTCAAAGCCCTCTTCAAAATGATGGTGTTTATTTTTTTTCTGTGTGTGTCATCATTGCCCTACTTAACTTCCCAGAAAGATGTTCATTAAGTTCAGTCAGTATGACTTGACAGTAAAATGGAATTTAGAATGAACTTCTACCTGACACAAGAATTTTTTTTCCAGAAATAGGCAGAGTAGACTATTAGCATTTTAGGTTTTCTTCAGTAATGCTCCAATCTGCTCACAATGTTTAATTCACTAGCTCAAGTAAGGGAAATCAGGGAACTGTTTTTTTAACCTGCTCCTGACCTATTGTACTCTCCTGGGGAAGTCTGCTTTTTCTTGTTTGCTTGCCTATAAAACAGTAATTGAAATATTTAATTCCTGACTATCAACAGGTGAATTATACTCATTGTAAAGAACCTTGACTTCAAGTCCTCTCTGGCTTAATTACACGGAGAAGTAGAAACTGTTGTTAGCTGGAATTAAATACTAACTCCTATCTGCTTTCACTTTTTCTTCAAGCAGTTTGCTGCCTTGCAAGAGGAATTTTAGATTAAAAAACATAGTACTTTCACATTCCTGGAAATTTCTGAACAATTATTTCTTAGCATCTTCTGAGCTGATAAAATTTTATTAATCTGAGAAGGCAATGCTAGTTATCTGTAGCTTGGACTGAGGAGCACAGATGAGGGGCGTAGAGAAGGAAACATTAATGTTTTCTCTCCTCCTGTATCAGCCTTTTTTTTTTTTTAAGTAGAAATATCTTGCTATTTAATGATGTGCCTGTCAAAAGCAGATTATTTACCTAGGATAACTTCTGAATTTAGTTTGAATTTGGATTACGCCTCCCATGTGTCTGTGACCTTGGGTTTATTACTTAATCTCTCTTAGCCTCTGTCAAATGCAAAGTGGGCATTAAATATGATTGCACTTAGAAGGTGCATCAGACATGTGGATGAAGACCTGTAATAGAAAGAGATCTAAAACATTAGAGATGTACCATGTGGTCCCTAACTGTAACATGTTAGAAATGCCAAATCTTGGGTCCCGCTCCAGATCTACTGAATCAGGAACCCTGTGCATAGGGCTCAGAGATCTGTGTGTGTTAGCCCGTCCTCCAGGTAATCCTTAAACCTGCTGCTTTCAGAGAACCAATGTAGCTGAAGTACGAATCAATGAAAAACCTCAGGCTACAATTATGTGAGGGAGCAGGGAATGATTTTATCTTCTATGGCTGAGGAAAATTTGAGATAGCCACTACTTTTGAGTTGGTAACTTACCATTAATCTGAGAGGAAATTCAAAGTAGATAAACTTAGTCTGGAAAAATTAGGAGATTTCATCCAGGAGAACAAGGTGAGGATGGGACTTGTCATCATGTCACACTTAGGGAACTAGAAGTTCTTTAGAATGCACAGAACAGAGGACAGGAGAGAGAACGAATTTACTCAGTTGAAAATATTTCTGTAAGTTTCCAAACCGCAGCATAAAGTTTTTAAAGCTATCAAGTCAGATTTTGTTTCACCATAAAGTTTCCGGCAGCTAATGGTTCAGTAGAGGAACCACATTATCAGGAGAGAATGAGTGGGGTGAGGGAATCTCTATTCTCAAGGTCTTTGGATTCTTAAATCCCTAAATAAAGTGAGATCAAGGAAAAGGTGAAGTCTAAAATCCAACAATTACAACAGTTGTAAATTCTTCAAAATGCTATCTACTATTTCTATCTCCTAGTCAAACATTAGTAAATGTTAAATATTTATATGTCTTCCCAACTGTGTGGATTGGAGCTGACCTGTTTTTGAGATATTCCTTTCTTGAATGAATTATGTGAAGGTCAGAAGAAGAAAAAAAAAAAAAACAACACTACCAACAAACGAATGTGTATGTTTGTTGGATCGCTCTGCTTGACTTCACCCAGCAAATTAATGATTGCCCCGAGGCAAAGCAATTCCACTTCACTCCTGACCCTCAGCTCTATGTTCTGCCTTGCTTCCTATGAGGTTTTTTGTTTGTTTGTTTTGCTAGGATAAATGTGATCCTAGAAATGTTTGCATGTATTTTTCTGGCTTCAAGGCATGAGTTTTGTTAGTGACATTGTCAACTTGTATGTATGCCTTAGGACGCGAGGGTTCAGGAACTGTTCTAAATTGTTCAGCAGCCTTCTGAGCTGTTCTGTCAACACCATCACCTTCTAAAGGAAGAAATGCAGTTTCTGTGTGTGTGTGTGTGTGTGTGTGTGTATTTAATAATTTTCTCTTCTTTTGTCTTTAGTAAGCATCTAACTTTCAAATCATGGGTAGGGAAGTCACTAGGCTTAGGAGTTAATGTCTCAAAGGTCAACATCAAATATAGTCTCTCAACTGTACCAAGATGTTGATTTTTTTTCCCCATCAATCATTCATTTGCCTAAAAATCACATTGGTCTGTTAATTTTTATTAATCTACTATTTCTTATAACTGTTCTTAATCCTCATTAGGAGGATTATATATATTATATTTTATATATACTGTGTGAGTCTTACAGATTTTTCTCTCATTTTACATTCTGGAAACCTAACATTTTTTTGAACAAACTTCTTCCCTACATCCTCAAGCACTTAATACCTCCTCACGTTAAGCAAAACTCCTCTTTCTCTTGATCGCACCAGCTCCTTAGCTGCGCAGCTTGTGGAGAGCACTGCCCCTATTGCATGTGCCACAGGGTCTCAAAACAGAGGTGGCATCTCCTAAATCCCTAAGATGGCTTCCAAACTACTACTTGATTTCTTTTCAAAGAAATACTTTAAATTTACTTCATGTTTTTATTGAAGTGATACATGGATATACTTTAAAGATGTAAATTTTTCTGCAAAGCTTATTAGAAAAATCTAGTTTCCAAAACACCAAGCCCCATCACATGCCCTGGAGGCAACTCTTTTAGTTCTCAGCTATTTCTTTTAGAATTTGCCCCCAAATTTATAAATAACATGTATATATATATTTTTTTCTTTTCTTGACTCTTCGGTTTTAGGTACTTGCTATTAACTTCTTACAGAGGAAGACTTATCTTTATAACTCACTTATCCCCATCTCCCCACTTATAGTCTATCTCCTTACCCTACTGTGAATATAGGTATAGTTATTTAATAAGCTAATCTTTAGATCAAGATTTAGTATATATTATGACTGATGATTCACAGCTGAGGAACATGATACACTACACTTGTATTTCTTCCATAATATTTCTTCACCCTGGTTTTTCACCCTTAGTCTCCTCTGTGCCTTTCTCTACTTCATCCCTAAACTGCCTGTCAGAAGTGGGCATCATTTTACATGTCTCTGGTCCGTTCACTTTTTTATTCTCCATAGCAGTTGTTAAAAAGTCTCACTGTTGCCTCAACTTGTGTCCCTGCATGGCTATAGTCTTCTCTCTTTAGAGATGACCTGTGACTTCCCACATCACTATGTACAGAAGATCGAGGTGATCAGCTAAGGAACAAATATAACCTGTTACCATCCTCACCATGTTCCCTCTAGTCCAGGTAGACAAGCTTGTTTATATCTGGTGCACTAGACTCCTACCGCCTCTGCTCCAGACTGTATCCCTTCGGCACATTAGTAAACGGCATATCCAAACAGCTTCAAGCTCAGTTTTTCACTCTTTATTTCATTTGCAACTGTCCTCATCATTCTGTGCTTCACTATTGCAGCAGTCTCCTCTGTGGTCTGATTATCTCCCGCCTTATGTCACTTGAATCTATCCTCACTCTGCCACCAGGATGATTTCCTAGAACACTTTTTGGTCTTCTGACTCCCTTCCTTAAAATCCTTTGGAAACCTGTAGGACAGACTCTAGATCCATCCACCTCACTACAAATAACTCAATTTCCTTTCTTTTTATGGCTGAGTAATATTCCATTGTCTATATGTTCCATTGTCTATATGTGCCACATCTTCTTTATCCATTCATCTGTCAATGGACACTTAGGTTGCTTCCATGTCCTGGCTATTGTAAATAGAGCTGCAGTGAACATTGTGGTACGTGACTCTTTTTAATTGCTTTTTTTTTTTTGCGGTACGTGGGCCTCTCACTGCTGTGGCCTCTCCCGCTGCGGAGCACAGGCTCCGGACGCGCAGGCTCAGCGGCCATGGCTCACGGGCCCAGCCGCTCCACGGCATGTGGGATCTTCCCGGACTGGGGCACGAACCCGTGTTCCCTGCATCGGCAGGCGGACTCTTAACCACTGCGCCACCAGGGAAGCCCCCGTGACTCTTTTTGAATTATGGTTTTCTCAGGGTATATGCCCAGTAGTGGGATTTCTGTGTCATATGGTAGTTCTATTTGTAGTTTTTTAAGGAACCTCCATACTGTTCTCCATAGTGGCTGTATCGAATAT
This sequence comes from Mesoplodon densirostris, assembly GCF_025265405.1. Classification (NCBI taxonomy): domain Eukaryota; kingdom Metazoa; phylum Chordata; class Mammalia; order Artiodactyla; family Ziphiidae; genus Mesoplodon; species Mesoplodon densirostris. The sequence goes on along the minus strand of NC_082669.1, from coordinate 11,938,449 downwards.
TACTCAGCCATAAAAAGAAACGAAACTGAGTTATTTGTAGTGAGGCAGGTGGACCTAGAGTCTGTCCTACAGAGTGAAGTAAGTCAGAGAAAAACAAATACCATATGCTAACACATATATATGGAATCTAAAAAAAAAAAGGTGATGAAGAACCTAGGGGCAGGACAGGAATAAAGACGCAGATGTAGAGATTGGACTTGAGGACACGGGGAAGGGGAAGTGTAAGCTGGGATGAAGTGAGAGAGTGGCATGGACTTATATATACTACGAAATGTAAAATAGATAGTTAGTGGGAAGCAGCCGCATAGCACAGGGAGATCAGCTCAGTGCTTTGTGACCACCTAGAGGGGTGGGATAGGGAGGGTGGGAGGGAGATGCAAGAGGGAGGAGATATGGGGATATATGTATAGCTGATTCACTTTGTTATACAGCAGAAACTAACACACCATTGTGAAGCAATTATACTCCAATAAAGATGTTTAAAAGAAAAAAGAAAATAAATGAGACTATAGACATTAAAAAAAAAATCCTTTGGAAGCTCTCCAATGTATATGTGGTAAAATGCGTTCTCTTTAGGCTGTCCTGCAGAACCGACTATGCTAAGGCCTCTTCCTGATCCTCTAAAAACTGTACACAGTTTTTAAACTTAAGTTCCTAGAATAATGAACTACTTACATGTGTGACTCTTTGGTACTTCTGCACTTGTGTATGCTTTTTCTTCCTTGTCTTAAAACACTTCCTTTTCTTGTCACCTGTCAAAAGACACCTGGACAAAGTACATTATGGGAAATGTATCCATTCTTTTTTTGTTCTTATACACAACTGTCATGACACCCATAAAGCCTTATTGTCCTTACTAATCATATGTCTCAGTTCTCCACCAGACTGTACATCTTTCATGATGGGGTCCATTTTAAAATTTTTCTATGAATATTCATTCCTTAGTACCAAATTGTCATTCAATAAATATTTAAAAGGTCAGATAAACACTGAATTTTTAATAGTGTAGTTCAGGTGAATCGAACAATGGTTAAGGGCAGAAATTGGAGAATCTGACTACCTGGGTATAAATCGAGACTCAGCTACACATTACTTACGGAATTGGAAGAAAGTTCTGTATCTTAAATATGGCTCAGTGTCCTAAAATGATGCTTGGAACACTTTCTAGTAGCCAGTAAACACTAAACATATTGCTACTGTTAATTTACGTTAATAAAATGTTACATTGAAGATATTTAAAATTCTAGCTAATCTAAGGAAGAACAAATTATTGGAGCTCATAGAAGCCATTTAATTTGATCAACTAGGTATCTCTTTCATAGTATCTCTTGTAGAAGGTAATGGAAATATTGAAATATCATGATTTATACCACTGGAGTGAGAATTCCAGATTCTTAGAATCAGTTTGTTTATATACGTTAGAGCGAAATTTCCTCTTTATTATTATTTTTGTGGTTATTACACCTACCTAATACATAAAAATTACTGCAACAAATCAAATTTAAAACCCATATTGTCAGTATTGGAAATCACAAGAAAACATACTGGCATGTATGGTCGAATGACGTAAGCAAACCCAACCATCCAAAGCAGTGCAGGTACATAGACAACTGATCCATTTTGGAAAAATGAGAAGGACAAGTGGTTGAGAAAGTGGAACAAGGAGAGTGCGTGGTTGGAAACAGGTGGGATTGATTTAGAATGGCTCCCAGAGGAAGATGCTGATGGAATGGATAATTCTTTTACAGTCCAGATCTGGTTGTAGCTTGTCTTTAAAAATGATTCTTTTAAAAGCTTCCATAATCTAACTGATGGAAAAATGTAATGAGTTGGCAGCCCATTCAAATGGAAAGTTGTTAATCAAAATTTCTCTACCTAACACGCAGCAGAATTTTGCACCAATGTGTCTCTATTCAACTGAAAAATTCAAGATGGGGACAGCTGTTATATTTTTCTGGTTATGATCTGAATCTTCAGATTCTAAAGTTCTGTAGCTTTGTTTCTGCCATCTGGTGGTTGAAAATGCTGACGCTCTTGCTGTCTGTGAAGCTGTATTAATTCTTTGTGCACACATATGAATATACATTGCTTCTCACGGAGCAATTTGCCGTTACTGAAACTGGCATGCATTTCAGGGCATTACACATGGAAAAAAATGGTATATATTCTCCTTTTCTGAATTCTTCAGTCAAAATTTATGACAACTTATTTACACACAAATATCTTATGGTGTTGAATCCTATAAATGGTATTGTGTTGGAATGAAGCTTTTTCTTTCAACAGGCTCTAAGTTATTTTTCACCTCTGTTCAACTTAGTACATTTATAGAATGTGAAGGAATTTTTAGGTGGCTTTAGAATACGTTAATTTTTGTTAATGTGTTTAAGAATGGACAAGTAAAACTGAATGCAAATTGTAAAAGCAAGGTGTCGTTATCAGTGCAGTTGAAGACAAATAACTATTAGATTGCAGAAGTGAAGGGCCAAATGCTCACAAACCGAAGTCCAATTTATAGTGTGCCTTCCTAATCATGCAAAGAATGTAATGTAGCAGGAATTGAGTGTAGCAGGGGAAAGGGGGATGGGAAAGAACATACATTGACATTGTTATAGTGGAAATAGTGTAAGATAATCCCCAGGCTGTGTAGTTAAACAGAAGGTCCCTTCTCCCTAGGTTCAGGGTCAAACCTGCTTGTTAACCTCTTTTAAGACCTTGGCTCTGGGTTCAGGACTATCATTAAAACATGACTGGTTATCAGGAACCACTACCGTCTTGTCTGTATCAAAGAGGACCTTCAACACTGTGGGAAGTTCTTCCTCTTAGACTGGGGTTCATCCTATGTGGCTTATTTCTTTGTTTAAGCCTTTGCAGCTGTGTGTGTAAGAGGGCTGATTCATCACAGATATGAACATTTTCAGTATTAACTCAAGTTTTATTTGCTGTTCTTTTTGAAGGCTCTGAGTTTTTTCTATTTTGTTGGAATAAGGATGTAGAATTACAAAAGAAACTATTGGGATTCGAGGCCTAGTTCTGTTAATTGATTTCACCGAATGATTTTAGTGAATCAGTAGATTTACCTGAAAATTGGGATGATAACAACACATACTCCACTTGCACTAGAAGTTTTTTTGTTGATCAATAAATATATTGTTAATTAAAGAACTCATAAAAATATACCACTACAAAACTACAATATTACGTTACATTTCTCCCATGCTACTTGCTTCTTTCTATCCCTGGTTCCAGCCAGTTCAAAAAAGAGAAGGAAATAGTATTCAGCAGAAAGAGAATATTGTTTGAGAGAGAGCAGTTTTACCACAAAGAGTCAATTTATGATGTAGTCTAAGTGTATAGGGAGCCGCAGAATGTGACTGAAGGTAAGAATGAGGCCCTTGCTGATAGGTCTCACCACCTACTGCTGCCAAACTCAAGTTGAAATTTTGCAATTAAAGATGCAGTTCTGGGCTTTCCTGGTGGCGCAGTGGTTGAGAGTCCGCCTGCCGATGCAAGGGACATGGGTTCGTGCCCCGGTCCGGGAAGATCCCACATGCCGTGGAGCGGCTGGGTCCGTGAGCCATGGCTGCTGAGCCTGTGCATCCGGAGCCTGTGCTCCGCAGCGGGAGAGGCCACAGCAGTGAGAGGCCCCCGTACCGCAAAAAAAAAAAAAAAAAAAAATGCAGTTCTTTTAGATCTTGATGACACCTCTTCCAAAAGTCCCTACCAAAGAGAAGACATACAGGGGTCCAGCATTATTAATTATCAAAAGAATCTTGACAGAAACGGAGGAGAAATCTGCTGGTCAGAGGCCAAGCAATGTATGTGTGTAGAATGAGAAGGGACACCATCTCCTCCACATTTACCTTTACCTTCCTGTGGACTTTTGCACGACCAGTTTTTGTTTGTTTTTAAGTATGTGGCATCACTAAAGTATAATTAAAAGAAGTATTCACCAGGGATATAAAGATTCAAGTTAATCAAGTTTGTTTTCCTTTAGTATTTTCTTTTTTGGGGTACGCGGGCCTCTCACTGCTGTGGCCTCTCCCGTTGCAGAGCACAGGCTCCGGATGCGCAGGCTCAGTGGCCATGGCTCACGGGCCCAGCTGCTCCATGGCACGTGGGATCTTCCCGGACTGGGGCACAAACCTGTGTCCCCTGCATCGGCAGGCAGACTCTCAACCACTGCGCCACCAGGGAAGCCTTGCTTTAGTATTTTTTAGGCTTCTTCTAAGTTTGAATTTGTGTTTAGAAGGTCTTTTTGAATTTAGACTGTGTGTAGTTATTACTGTGGTAACTTTACAAATAAAAATAGCTCTAGCACATGCAATACATCTTAGAACATTTCTGTGGATAACCTTGATATGTTGGTGATAGCACAGGGAATTTTCCATTCCCATTTAAGAAATCAGGGTGTTTTTTTCTTTCTAAAATTATTCCCCACCAAATATATTTTGTTCACAGCCGTAAAAATGATGTTTAGGATGGTGACAGGTTGTGATCACAATTTTCTGTGCCAAGGATGAATTTATAAAAATACCATTTTTGCAAGTTTACCAATCATCATTTTATGTTCCTTTCTTAATGTGTTTTTGAGAACTATTCCTATAAAATAGAAAAGGAAACAACTACATCTTAAATAATATTCTGTGTAGTAACTTTTTCCTTTAGAACTTGAAATTAAAAGGACACAAGACATTTTATATATGCTCCTTAATTAAATGCCTTCAGAATATCTGTTCATTTGTTTTTCATGGTTAGCACCCAGCACAACTTCTGGCTTAGTGCTAAGTATCCAAAGATGATAAGGTGCCAAGTCCTTGGATGATACAGGTAATGATTCAAAATGAATCCTGCCTTTATAGGAGCTCAGATATTACAGAGGAGTGTGAGAGAGTTTATGCAGCATGAAAAGAACAATATGACAGATATTTGAAAGGCAAGGTGCAATCAGAAAGAATGACAAATTCTTGAGAATAAGGATGAAGAAAGGCTGTACAGAATAGGACAAAAAAAAAAAAGAAGGAGCTGAATCTTGAATGAAGGCAGTAGACATTTTACTAATTAAATATGGTGGGTAGAGATGTGGATAAGAAATGGTATTCTGGTAAAGGGGTTGACATATGTAAGAACTGTATATAACATAAACTAATATTTAAATAAAAGATTACAAAAGAATAAAAAATTGACTAACATGACATGATAGGTCTAATGACCCACATAGGTTTCTTTCTTCCCTCGCTGAAGTAATAGCTATGATCAGGATTAACTAGTGTAAAAAAGGAAGCATTAAACATTTTACCTATCTAGTTGGGATCCAATTTTTTAAAGCATCAGTGAATTATAAATGGTAATGCATATGCAAGAATGTGATTAAATGCTAAGGAGGCATTTGAGAATCTATGAATCTTCTCTCCTCAAACTATGTCATTGTAAAACTTGATATTTCTTGCATGGGAACTTGTGAATGTGTTAGTGTTTCAAAATTTTGAGGAGTATCTTTTAGAATTTTTTATTTAGATAAATATGGAGAATATGATCAACAGATATTTTCCAGGTTATACTGAGTATCAAATAGTTATAAATCTTACTTCATAAAGGACTGAAGCAAGTCTATTCTATTAATAAAAGAATTACTTATGATTGTAAAATACTAAAGCTAACCTAAATACTCAATAGTGGAATTGTTAAATCAATACATAAGTTGAAAATACTATGCAGTATATTTAAACCCTTTAACTGAAGACATTGAATGGAGAATGTTTTATAATATATTTTTTTAAAAACTGTGATTAAATGACTGATTTTAATAGTTTCGGGGGAAATTCTCAGCATTAAATATGAAGTATAATGATGTCATTCTGAAATTTGTAAAAATACATGTATAAATATATAAATATTATATATTGCAGACATGAAATCACAAAAGAAAGAGGCTGAAATAGCATTTTTTTTAGAGTTGGGATTCAGCAAACAACTTGGCTCTAAGGAGGTGCTCTTAACCACTACCCGACACTACCTTCCTGGCAAGTCACTAAAATATTAGTGGTTGTAATCTCTTGATAGGCAGTTATGATCTTAACTTTTCTTCTTGTTGCATATATTGGCTGAAACTTTTATAATTAACATGTACTAACTAATATTATAATAATACCATAATTTTTCGATAAAAATGACATGAAGTTGGTACTAAATTTACCAACTGGGAAAATTGAAAGTTTCTGTCTTTCTTACATCAATTGTTCATGGAATGAACATTAATAGGAGTTATTAATGAGCATTAATAACTCCTATTCAAGTACCAGAGAAAGTCAGAAAAGAGACACCTCATTCATTCACTCATTCATTCTGATAGCTCAAAAATGTAACCATTGTATTTCCCCTAGTTGTCTAGTGAATCATAAGGTTGTACTTTCAATGTATGTTTTGTAAAGAAGACATGCCCATTGCTCTTGGTAGTACTTTGAAGAGTGGCATCATTTTCTAATAAAGTGGGCTTAATAACCAAAGCAATTATATTTGGATTTGGCTGCAAAGATAAGCAATGATTGAGAATGATAAAACTAGGCCAAATTATGAAATGTTAGTTGCACCTTAGAGATAATCTTTTTGCCTTCAAAGTCTTGTGTGAAACAACTTTTCCAGCTAATCAGTAGCAAAATTAAGACTAGACTCCATTCATATTTAGTAACTTCCATGGCAGTATGCTTTCTACTCTGTAACATTGCCTCCAATCATTCTGCATTTTTCATATTTGCTTGAAAATATTTTATTAGTAATTTATTTTCAGTCTTCTAATGAAAACATTACAAATCTGAATGCAAATGTATTCATTAAATGAAAAAGGAATCCTGATGAAACCTGCTCTGCTTTGGATCATTTTAATGGAGTATAATGTTTTAACAGTCTCTACTGTTTACTGATATGCTGAGTGAATTTACAAATTTCCTCTGTGATAGAAACATAAGTGATTTAATAAGCTCATATGATAGAATGCTTAAAACTATATTCATAATTCTTTAGATATTAATTTTGTACATTAACCAGAGACACTGAGTGGAGAATATGTTTAATGGGAAATTTAAATAAAAAATGTAAACTTGGTAACTATTATATAGACTAGACTTCTGAGGTTTTTGAAAAAATAATAAATTTTTCTTAGTAATTTGTGTAATCTGTGATGATATAATTTGTCCCCATTCTTTTTGAAATGTTTATTTTATTAAATCAAAAATCAACATGTAATCAATATAAAATTATTAATGAGGTATTTTACATTTTTCCTTTTCTATTGAATAAATTTGATATATAATGTAAAAGTTTAAGGTGTACTATGTGTTAATACATTTATATATTGTAATATATGATGTAGCTATATTTATTGCATTACATAATTATAGTACAATTTTGCCTATATACATTATACCATGCATTAGATCTCTATGGTTTATTTACTACTTACTATAACTTTGTACCCTTAAACACCATCAGTCTTACTCCACCTCCCGTCCCCTGGTAATCACCATTTTACTCTTTTTTCCACAGGTTTAACTTTTTTAGGTTCCACATATAAGTGATAGCATGTAGTACTTGTCTTTGACTTATTTTGCTAAGCATTTTGCTTAAGGTCCACCTACTGTTGTTGCAAATGGCAGGATATCTTTCCTCATGGCTGAATAATATTCCCTTGTGTATAAATACCACATCTTTTTTACCCATTCATCCATTGATGGGTGTTCGGGTTGTTTTCATATCTTGACTATTTAGAATAATGCTGCAATAAACATGGAAGCACATATATCTTGTCAAAATCCTGTTTTCTCTTCCTTTGGGTACATACCTAGAAGTTGAATTGCTGGATTGTACAGTAGATCTGTTTTTAATTTTTGGAAGAACCCTCATCTAGTTTTCCATAGCAGTTGGGCCAATTTATATTCCTACCAACAATATATAAAGGTTCCCTTTCATCACATCCTTGCCAACAACTGTTATCTCTTCTCTTCTTGGTGATAGCCGACCTAACAGGTGTGAGGTGATATCTTCTTGTGGTTCTTATTTGCTTTTACCTGATAATTATTGATGTTCAACATCTTTTCATGTGCCTGTTGGCCATTTTGATGTCCTCTTTGGAAAAGTGTCTTTTTAGTTTTTCTGCCCATTGTTTAATCAGATTTTTTTTTTTTTTGGTGGTGGTGGTTGTTAAGTTGACTAAGTCCTCTCTATATTTTGGATATAAACTCCTTTTCCAGTATATGGTTTGCAAAGATTTTCTCCCATTCTGAAGGTTGTATTTTCATTTTGTTGATGGTTTTCTTTGCTGTGCAGAAGCATTTGAGTTTGATATAGTCCCATTGGTTGAATTTTGTTTTCGTTGTTTGTGCTTCTGGTGTTATGTCCAAAAAATCATTGCCAAATGGACATATATACACTACCAAATGTAAAATAGATAGCTAGTGGGAAGCAGCCACATAGCACAAGGAGATCAGCTAAGTGCTTTGTGTCCACCTAGAGGGGTGGGATAGGGAGGGTGGGAGGGAGATGCAAGAGGGAGGCAATGTGGGGATATATGTATATGTATAGCTGATTCACTTTGTTATAAAGCAGAAACTAACACACCATTGTAAAGCAATTATACTCCAATAAAGATGTTTGAAAAAAAAACTTTGCCAAGACAATATCAAAGAGCTTCTTCCCTATGTTTTATTCAAAAAGTTTAATGGTATCAGGTCTTATGTTTAAGTCTTGGATCCATTTTGAATTAATTTTTGTGAATCGTGTGAGATGGGGGTCCAATTTCATTGTTCCACATGTGTTTCTCCAGTTTTCCCAGCACCATTTGTTGAAGAGACTGTCTTTTCCCCCATTGGGTATTCTTGGCTCCCTTTTTCAAATATTAGTTGACTATGTATGCCGGGATTTAATTCTGGGGTCTAAGTCTGTTATTAATCGGTGTGTTTATTTTAGTGCCAGTACTGTACTGTTTTATTACTATGGCTTTATAGCATAGTTTGAAATCCAGAAGTGTGATATCTCTGGCTTTTGTTTTTCTCCTCAGGATTGCTTTGACTATTTGGGGTCTTTTGTGGTTCCTCACTAATTTTAGGATTGTTTCTTCTATTACTGTGATGGAAGCCTTTAATATTTTGATGGGGATTGTATTGAATCTGTAGATGGCCATACTACCCAAAGCCATTTTTTAAAAATCAAAACCATTTTAAGAATATTAATTTCTTGATCCATGAACACAGAAAGCCTTTCCATTTGTTTGGGTGTTTTTTGGTTTCATTCAGCAAAGTCTTGTATTTTTCATCGTACAGATCTTTCACTTCCTTGGTTAAATTTATTCCTAAGTATTTTATTTTTTTTGATGCTATTGTGAATGGGATAGTTTTCTTTAATTCTTTTTCAGATATTTCACCCTTAGTGTAAAGGAATGTAACTGATTTCTGTATGTTGTATTTCCTTTTTCATTTGTCACGGTATTTTTTTTATTTCTCTTTTAATTTCTTTGTTAATCTATTTGGTGTTCAGTAGCATGTTGTCGAATCTCCACATATTTGTGATTTTTCTAGTTTTCTTCTTTTAATTGATTTCTAGTTTCACACCATTGTGGTCAGAAAAGATGCT